>NC_133060.1:4211500-4537000 GCF_048771995.1 Taeniopygia guttata | reverse complement strand
AATCACAGGAATTTTATCCCTTCCCCCTCTCTCTTCAAAGAGGGAAAACAGAAAACTACTCAGCTTATTGGGATATTATAGATCATGGATTGAGGGATACATACAGGCAATTTTACACAAATTATTGTAAAACTGAAGTTAAAACTGGCCTCAATACTGACTTTAAGCTTACTTTCACTAGCAAAACCCTTTCATCTGTACGTGAATGTAGAAAAGGGGGTAGCTCATGGGGTTTTGGTTCAGGAGTGGGGAGGAGTAAAGAGACTGGTGGCTTATTCATCAAAGATGTGGGATCCAGTAAATCAGTGTTGGCCAGCGTGTATTCAAGCTATAGCAGCTACTGCAATCCTGGTAGAGGAAAGTTGTAAACTGACTTTTGGAGGTAAATCAATTGTGTGCACACCTCATGCAGTACTAAATTTCTTCCAATTTGCATTTTGATTTTTATCTTGAAATACATAACTTACTGTACTCTAGGATTGAAAAACTAGTTTACAGCTGTGACATAGCAAAACCTGCTATTAATTTATTTTGAGTCAATGCAGGCTGTTCACTCAAGTGGTTCTCAGTGTGTAAAGTTAAACTAAAGGTAACACCAGCTACTTGGTAGGTCAATGAGAAACATTTTTTCTTCCAGCCAGTCCTTTTTCATGTACCCAAATGTGTTTTGCTTTCTTGGTTTTTGTTTTATTTGTTTGTCAGTTTTTCTGGAAGTGCTGGCTATTTGCAGTGCACCTGGAACAGCAGCTAGAGTTGTGCATGCATGAGACTTCTGAAAAACAGGTCTAATTTTTTTCCTGGACTTGGAGGTGGCTACATATATAAAAGGGAGCCTACAAAGTGAGGTGAAGAAAAAATTCAGTATCTTCTAATGTAAGCTGTTAATTTTCTTACTTTCAGCATCACTGTGGGTGTGTGACACATACACATTAAAAAGATGGTGGGGGGATCTCTGCTTGCTGTAGGTTTATTTCTTGAATGAGTTAGAGAGCTGTGAGGAAGTTTTGGGCTCCCTGTGTGGTTTATCCAGGCCTGCAGGGAGGGCTTGGCCACGATTCCCTCTGTGCTGCAGGCAGCCCTGCAGCGTGGCAGCAGTGGCTTGCCTCTGGTGAGTTTGCAGGCAGGGTGCTCCAGCACTGCAGTGCTCAGGGGCAGTTTCCTATTATGACATTAAGGCTTGAATTCAGGAGCGCCTCTTCCCACCCAGTTATTGTTTGTACCACAGGAGCCTCTTTGGACAGTGTTTCCTGGCAGTCAAAAAGAGAGTATTGCAGAGACAAATTCCTTACTTGCTGTCCTCCCCCCGCCCCCAACTGTATTCATATTTTGTCCATTCCTTCTTCAAAATATAGATTTGTAAAACTCATACTCTGTGTCCTCAGATGCCCTTCCCAAATCAAACCTTGGCTTCATTGCAAATTGCACTGCACTAACTATCATTGCCTTAAATTTGTTTTGGTGCAGGCAGGATCACTTTGGAAGTAAGTTGTTTACTTCATTCCTGCAACCTTTTCAAGCTTGTGAATGGAAAAATTGTGATAGCAAACCAAGGTTTTATTTTTGCACTGTCAGCTGTGAGTGGCTGGTAGCCTTGGTGGAGGGTGCAGTGAATTAAACGCCTGCAGAACACGCATAACAAAAGTAAATGTAGACTAATGTTAGAAAGTGGACTGATGTTGGAATGTGGATATTGAAATGTGAAGAGAGAAAAAGAGAGAGAAAGAGAGAGAGCGAAGGGGAGAGCGAAATACACCCCCAAGGTCCCCTCACCCACAGCTGTCTGTAAGTTCTCCCCCATTCCTGCTAGGCAGAGTGAAAACGGGGTGGGGGAGAGGCGGAACACAGAGTTAAGGGCAAGGCTGGGAAAGAGGGACACCGCTAGAGATAAGATCAAGGCAGAGATAGCTGACTCTCACTAAGTGGTTTATTTTCTTAAGCAAGATTTCTTTTTTCTTTCTGTTTTTTTTTTTGTTGTTGTTGTTGTTGTTGTTGTTAAGAGGAGAAGGCGTTTGTTCTGAAGAATGAGTCTGTAAGACTAAAACGGTTAAATGTTGCCCAAAAAGTAAAAAGCAAGAGATGAGATACATCTCATGTTAAAATTGGCCTGGTGTTTTTTATTTAACTAATTATAGCTCACAGGAAGAAGAATTGGCCTCTGCAGCTTAACACAGCTGGATACAAGAAGAAGAGGCAGATGTAGAAACAGCTTTTGGTTAAACCAAGAAAGTTTTAAAGAAAACTAATGGTAAAAGTTAATGCAGTATTGTCTGTCTTTTAACACTGTGTTATTAAGAAGTCCAGGTACCACTGAAGCAGCAATCCGAACCACGGAAAGAGGGTGAATTCATGCCAGCAAAACCAAAGGACTTGTGAAGAAACCTGAGGAATGGACTATCACATCTAAACCAGGTGATACCAAATTGACTTTCAATGGGACTGGGTGGTAAAATGGTTTGGGAAGACCCAAATGATCCAAGGCAGGTACAAAGAATAACACCTCACTGAGAAATAAGGCAAAGCTTGCATCACTGGTTCTAAGCCCTGCCTGAATAAACCCTGAGACGCCTCCGACACCTCCTTGGCAGAGGAACATTGCCACTTCAAACAGGAGGATCGGGAGTGTTTCAGTCAAAGAGTTCTTATAGCCTGGCCTTAGCCTGTGGCTTGTACAGGGAAGAAGAGAAATTGCCATCGGTACTGTACTGTACACTTTATGTGATTCATCCCAATACTGGACACGCTAGCTGGGTTACAAGTGAATGTTCAAATTATGGGAATAATTGGAGTTGTAGCTCACAAAATCTATGCTCTTGTTGCAAGAGGTATCAGTAGTGAATCAATTCCCTATACAGATAGAACTCAAAACAACCGAAGTAATACTTTGTTTTGTGGATGGATAATTAGTGCCTGTTGACTGAGAGATACCTGAGGAACGGTGGGAAACCACAGTTAAGGAGTGTCGAAAAGGACTTGATTAAAAAGATCACTAAAAAGGAGTGACAAGGGAAACAGAGGGCAAGCCTGGACTGAGCACTGTACTCACCACCGAGAAGATCACACGTACCTGCTGTGGGAAGCAACCCCACAGGCAGGGGAGGTGGGGGTATAAGCCATGCCAGACCTCTGTCATTCCTGTTTCTGTCTCTCATTTGTTGTCTTTTCCCTTCTGAGATACCAGCAAGATCGTGTCCCAAATGCTACAGAAAGTATTACACGGAAAGGAACCAAAGTTCCTTTTTGTTACACACACCCATGTCAACAGCCACAGACCCACCCAAACTGAGTACCTGCAGGCAAAATGGGGAAAATATTGGATTACAAGGAACTTAGGAAAAAGTGGTAATAGACGGGGCATTGATGGTCTGAAAGGAGAGAGATGGATTTGTTTTACATTTGATCTTAGAGATATAGTCCAAGATTCGGTAAAAAGGCAATTAGTAAACAAAAAGGTGAAACCAGCACAGCAGTCTAGCTCTGTGTTGACCCCAAATTATATACTGAATTGTATTATAGGACTCCAAGCAGTTATAGAGGAGATACCAAACAAAGCTGCTCAGGCACTGGAATTAATATTGAATCAGCAAAGCCAAACAAAAACTGTAGTGTAGCAGAATAGGTTTGCTTTAGACTATTTATTGGCTAAAGAAGGGGTGTTTGTGGAAAGTTTAATATATCAGATTGTTGAAAATAGATGACAAACGGGAGGTCATCTTAGAAAAAAACAACGCAGATACCAGTCCAAAAATGAGAAAACAATGTTAAAAACTAACTGGTGGGGTAAAGTATTGAGGATGGGATGGTGGAAGAAATGGGGATTCTTCCTTTTATGCATTACAACTGTTTTGGTGTTTCTTCCTTGATTAATCCCATGCTTTATTTGATTACCAACATAGTCCACAGAATGCAAGTGGATAAGAAATATTGCTCAAACCAAATGATTTATAAATAATAAGAGGAGGGATTGTGAAAAATGCATATTTTATGATTGGTTTTTACAAATATGGCAATGAATATTAGATGTGTAATGTTAGAAAGTTATGCTGTATTGATTCTCTGAAGTAGTGGGTTGAATAGAGTTTTAGGTTATAGCATAATGTTGGAATAGAAACTATGCTATGTCAGATGCTTTTCGATTAGTTCAAGAAAGAGATGAGATAGTCAAGCAACTCTTCACACAGAGATAACAGTGACAGGGCCCATAAAGAGTTACAGCCTCCTCATCGGAAAACACAAACATTCTTCCACCTTCTCTCCATCTTTATGGAGCCACCAGGATTAAGGGGAAGAAGTTGACAAAAACCACAAAGATCTTAATTAGCAAAGAATTTATACATCATGTATGAGATGTATGAATATGCAACAGGCCACTGCTTTTAAGGTTATTCCTTTGTTCATAAGGTATGCTTTTTGTGACATAGTGTCTGTGAGCATCCGGACGCCAGTAATTCTTGCATTTTTCTTGTTTTATAATTGTCCTAACTCTAAATTTTTATTACTTCAATTGTATTACTATTTAAAAAATCATTTTATTGTTATTAAACTTTTAAAATTTTAAAAATCAAGTGATTGGCGTTTTTCAAAATTGGGCTGCAGAGATCCCCCTGCAGGTCCGTGGGGATGCAGAGATCCCCCTGCAGCTCCATGGGGATGCAGAGATCCCCCCGCAGGTCCATGGGGATGCAGAGATCCCCCTGCAGCCCCTGGAGGAGCCAGGCTGGAGCTCGGGGATGCCTGAGAGGAGGCTCTGACCCCGTGGGCAGAGGGGCCCCGCTGGAGCAGCCTGGCCTGGCAGGACCGAGCCCGTGGCACAGTGACCCACGCTGCAGCACTTGGAGGGGGCTGTGCCCCAGGGGATGGACTCGGCTCGGAGAAGTTCCTGGAGAAGTCTCGGCTGGGAGAGAGGGCAGGGTGCAGCAGGGAACGACTCCTGTCCCTGAGCAGAGGGAGAAGCCGCGGGGGATGAGCTGAGCACGGCCCCATTCCCTGTCTCCTGCCCTGCCGGGGGAGGAGGTGCAGCTGGGAGCAGGGAGGCGTGGGGAAAGCTGCATTTAAGGTTCTGCACTGACTTCTCCTCATCCTGCTCTGAGTCTTTGGAGTTTTCTGCCAGAAATCTCTCCCCTCCCCCGCTCGCCCACAGGGCTTTGGGCAGGTTTCCCTTTTTGTGGGCAATCAAAGCGAAGCAGCGATGCACTAATGAGGGGCAGGAGAAGTGAGGCTCCCGGGCTTCCCGCAGAGCCGGAGGCACGGAAGGCGCAGGGCCGGGAAAGCCGTGGCGGGAGGTGCGGAGAAGTTTGTTTGTGTGGGCAGCTCAATCCCGCCTCGGGCCCGGGCCCGTCCCGGGGCTGTTGCTCATCTCCGGCTTTGCCCTCACGCAGCGCGGGGGGCCCTGAGAGCGCGGGGCGAGTCTGGGCCGTGCGCAGAGCCCGCCCCGAGCTCGCTGCCATTGGCCGCTGGTGCCGTCAGTCGCGGTTGCGGCGCGCTGATTGGTGGGAGCGGGACGCAGCACGGCCCCGGCGGCGGGCTGAGGGCGGCCGTGGGCGGGCAGCGGCGCCATTGGCGCCAGGAGGGTCTGTGCGGACCCGGGAGCGGCGGCAGCGGCCGGAGCGCGGTGAGGCGGCGTCGGCGGAGCTCGGAGGCGGCCCCGGCGCAGGTGGGAGCCGCGCTGGGTTCTGCGGGGGCTCGGGGCTGGCTGCGGGCGGAGGGGGCGGCAGGGGGCTGCGGCGGGTCGGTGGTGCCGTGTCCGGGCCGTGCTGGCCCCGGGCTGAGGGCGCGGCGGGAGCGGCTGCCCGCGGTCTCCTTCCCGCCGGGGCCTGGGCAGGAGCCGCTGCCGGAGCAGCGCTGGCTCGTCCCGGCTGCTGTGGGTAGGACCGAGGGGGCTGCCCCGCGGCCGGGAGCGTGCGGGGAAATTCCCGTCGCCGGAGGTTTCTGTGGCCGGAGGAGAGCGAGGAGTCCTGTAAAAGTGACTTTATTGCTGAGCAGGGGGAGAGGCCGTGGGGCATTTGCCGTGCGCTCTCTGCCATGGTTGTAGTCCGCAGCCTCCTTTTTATCCTCATTTTCGCGGCCGCATCTCCCTCTGCCTTTGCCCACTGGCTGAGGTCCTTGGAAGGTTCAGACTTCCCGATGCGCCTGCTGCCTGTCCTCGTTAATATGCACCCTCCTTTTGTATACCAGCCGATATTCATGGCTCTGTTAAGTCTTTGTTCTTCTCCTCGAAGTTCAGGAATGTAGCGGGACTTTGAAGAGCTCTCTGGGTCAATTTGTGACATTTATTGGAACTGATGGTTTCTCCCAGTTACTTCCTTATCTACAAGTGCCTGGCCCTATCTCCAGGCAGATTCACTCCTTGACTCTGTTATGTTCTTCCCGGGTCCTCTTTGGTTTTGGGATTATTCTCGATGCCCTCATTCCCTGTCCTTTTGTAGCCGTTTGTGGATCAGGAGGCCTGGCTGCCACCTGCATCCCCTGGCTCAGCTGCTGGATGAGCTGCACTGCCAAGGTGTGGAGCATGGTAAAAAGATGAGAGTTGCTGCAGCACAGAAGAGGAGAAGCAGCATTCGTTTAACCCCTGGTGTGCCGGGGAGCCACGAATGTGTGTCCCATTCCCATCCTTTCTATGTGTGGACCAATACATAAAAGCTCTCCTATTTCCTTTCTCATCTTTTTCAGCACTTTCCTTTGTCATCTCTTTGCCAACAGCAGTTTGAATCATTTAGTTTTCCACAAACTCCTCCTTTTTCTGCTCACAGATAATCTGACCCCATCCCCTTGTGAAATGCTCCGTTCCTCATTTCAGTGGATTGGTCGGCAGGAAGGTCAGGAGCTGGAGCTGTCTGGTTGGTTCTTATTCCGAGGACAGCTTGTAATCTAATGATGCCATTGAAATGATAAATGGGTTCTCTCTTTCCTGATATGAATTGGTTTGGGTTCCCAGGGGCTGGTCCATGGTGTTGTAGGATTTGTTCTGGTGGTCCTTCATCTTTTCCCCATTTTTGGGTGCCCCCTGCAGCTGAGGCTGCATCAATTGACCGCTTTTTTCTAATTACATTATCAAATACTTGAATTCCAACTGATCTCCCTGAACTTGTTCTAGCAAAAGCCCCAGTGCTCTGATACACCCTGTAGAGCACAGACAGTGACAGCAGATGTTGGAGTGGGCAGAGGGATGATCCCCCCGTTATTTTAGTGAAGTTTTCACAACATTCTCCATTTGCTGTTTCCGTTTGCAGCTTTACCCATTTCTGTTGCAGAGACAGAGATCCTCACCATGGGCTCTGCCTTCAGCTGTGCAGATTCCATCTGTGCAAGCAGGCAGAGCTTGGGGTGAGGGGCAGAGGAATCAGCCAATTCCTGACCCAGGCAAGAAGAGCCAGGTACATTGTCCCCACTCTGCCCCAGCAGTGTTAATTTGAATTGCTGAAGATCCTCCCCTGGGTGCCTGGAATGGAGCTTCTCTTCCAGAGCAGCCTTCAGCAGCCTCACATGTGGCCCTTCCACAACCTGCTGCTTTTTCTCTTTTTTTTCCTTCAAATCATCTATTTACTGTTTTTGCGTTAAAGGATCACTTTTAAATCTCTTCCAGCTTTACAAAATGTTGCCTAAAGGTGAATGTTGAAAAACCCAGACTAAAATTTTGGTATCTCTAAGAGCCACACACCAACATACACAAAAAAATTCCTAGGCAATTAAGTTTTTTCTCCTTCTCCTCGTTGTAAAAATTCATTTTCTCATCCCTGACCCAAACCTAACCGGCAATATAGAAGTAGGAGTTATAGAAAAAGTACACTAATGCTCTAAACTTTGCACTGAAACTGCAGGAAAAAGCAAAACTCCACCAGTATGTTTAGTGTTGGAGTCAAGGCATTCCTTGATTCTGGCCAGGATCTGCAACAGAAATCCTTCCATCCCCACATAGCCCAGGTGTGCAGCAGAAAAAATCATTCCATGACATGTGGGTTTTACTCGATTTCCTCAAACTTGATGCAGTCTGAAGCAATCTAAATGCATTGATTTAATGTTCTATTGTTTCAAGTCAAGGGTTTCAAAGACAGGTCTTGCCTGATCAAGCACCAGGTGATCCACACTGGGGAACGGCCCTACGAGTGCTTGGAATGTGGGAAGAGCTTTGGGTGGAGCTCACACCTGAGAACACACCAGCGCATCCACACAGGGGAGAGGCCCTACGAGTGTCCCCAGTGTGGGAAGAGGTTTCAGACCAGCTCTGATCTCCTCGTACATGAGCGGATTCACACAGAGGAGAGGCCCTTCCGCTGCCCCGACTGCGGGAAGGGCTTCAAGCACAACTCCAACCTCACCGTGCACCGGCGCATCCACACTGGGGAGAGGCCCTACGAGTGTGGGGAGTGTGGAAAGAGCTTCTCACAGAGCTCCACCTTGACCCAACACCAACGGAGGTGCCACTAAGGGAAGCTCTGTGAGTGCCCCGAGTGAGGGAAGAAGCTTGGAGTGAGGGAAGAGAGAGAGGGAAGAGCTTGGTGTGCTGCTGCAGCTCCATCCCCCATGGGAGAATCCAGGCTGGATGATCCCCAGTGATGCCTGTTGGGCAGAGCCCTGTGGATCCTTGGTCCTGGTGATCCATGCTGGGTGTGGGGAAGGTGTTGGCTTCTTCTCGTTGAGCTGCTGTGATTTGCAGGGGTTCCCATGGATGGGGGCTGGGAGGTGAGTTGGGGTCCTGGCGCACTGCGGAGGGGCTCATGGTTCGGGGGGGTCCCAGCGCTTTGGGGGGGTCGGTGAAGGGGGGAAGCAGTGAATGGGGGTGTCCTGGTAAATTGTGGGGGTACCCTGCTGATAATGAGGGTCCTGGCTGATAATGGGTGGGGACAGGACTGAGCCCCAAGGGACCCCCCCGGTGCTGGGCATCCCCCTGTGATCCCCAAGCGCTTTGGGCCCCTCTAGTCCCTCCCAGTCCCAGCACTGTTCCTGGGGGTCTCGTGGCTCTGGGGGGTCAAAGGGGAGGGGATGGAACCTCCGTCATGGATGGGGGCACAAAGGGGAGTCCGGGCCCAGTGCTCGGCGGGGTCGGTGCACGAGGGGGGCCCGGTCCCTGTCCCGGTGCACGGGGGTGGCGGTGCCTGGGGGCTCCTAGTGCCCGGGGGTTTCCCGGGGTTTGAGAGGTGGTCCAGTCCTAGTCCCAATGCTCGGTGAGGGGCGGCAGTGCACGGGGGCTCCCACTGCTCGGTAATTGGGGGGGTGTCAGAATCCAGGACATCCCTCTGGCTGCCCTGGATGGCACGAGACCCTGGCAGGGGGCTCGGAGACCTTGGCATGGTGTCAAGAACACCAATGGCTTTGGTTTTAGCCCCTGGAGAAAATTGCCAACTTTGTCTGAGGAATTACAAGCCACAAGGGTTTGAGTAGCGTGGTAGGTGAATTAACACAAGGTGGAAAAGTAGCATTTTGGAGTTCTAAAATAAGGTGTTCAAGGGAACAAGATGGAGGGATTTGGGCGTGTCCTGACCTTCTTCTTCTTGCCCTCCATGTCTTGCTGAGTTGGTGACACTTTTCTGTTGGTTGAAGGTAGAGACACACTGTCCAACATAAATGATAGATATTGGCATGTTGCTGTAAACACAGTACAGGTAGTTTTTAGTGTAAAAGGCAAACAGCGCCCTGAGGGCAGGGAGACTGCCACAGACCGACCTGCTAGACAGAGCTCAGCAGAGCGGACAAAGTGTATTAGAGATAAGGGAAAATAAACGGCCCTGAGAAGCAAAGCTCCGCATCTCGACTCCTTCTCTGGCCCCGCGTGGGCTGGGAGAAAAGGACTTTTCACAATCTCGGGGTCAATAGGTTCATTCATATTCATTCTGCTGATTTCGCATTACACTTACAGCTAGTTACACTTGTACTTGGTTTGTGTTGGAAAGTACAGAAAGAAGTCTTGGGTCACTCTGGGCTGTTTGTTTCAAGGTCTGAGGAGTCTTTCTTATCTCTTATCTCTTTAGCTTGGAAATTTGCATTCTTTCTCCTTAGTTGGGGTAGTTTTGCTAGTGCTGCAGTTATTAGACTAATCAGCATATTCTGCTTATGTTAGCAAGCTCAAAGTGGCACATTTCACCTAAATCCAAATGGATTTCTACCTTGTTAAATTTTCACTCTGTCTCAGTGTTGATGTCCCCAAGTGTCCCCAGCAGGTGATGCGTGGCCAGGTGGGCCCTGGCCTCCCACAGCTGCTCAGCCTCGGCCATTGTGGCCACCAAGGCCACATGGAAATCAGAGGAACCGCTGTTGTCCCCTCCAGGGTGGCCTCGATGTCCCTGAGCCGGCGCTGCAGCTCCCAGAGGAACGCGGTGGCTTCGTCACACGCGGCCACCAAGTCCCCCAGCAGCCCCAGGTACAGCTCCAGCCGCTGTCCCCTCCCGGTGGCCACATCCCTGCAGGCGTCGCGGGGCTCGGTGGCCGCCTTGGCCAGCCGGGCCCAGCTGTCCATGAGCCTGTCCAGCACACGCCTGGCGCTGGCCAGGGCTCTCACACAGGCCCAGGTGGTCCCTGGGGTGTCCCCGAGGTTGGCCAGGGTCCAGCCCAGGGAGTGGACAGGGCGGTGGCCCAGGGAGGGGACACAGTAGTGGCACAGGGTGTCCTGGAGGTGAAAGATCAAGGTCCCCAGAGCCACACGCAGGAACTCTGGGGACATGGCCAGCAGCACCTCCCTGTGCGGCCTGGCCACGGTGGCCATCACTTCTCTCAGGGTGGCCAAGCATTTCCTCTAGCTGCTGAGGGGGGTACAGGGGAGGTGTCAGGGGCCTGGTGACACTTGTGGCCTCCTGCGGTGGGCCCTGTGCCCTCCCGGGGTCCCCTTTGTCCCCTCCCTGGAGGGCTCTGCTGTCCCCTCTGTCCCTTTGTCACCCCCTCGTCCCCCACTCTCCCCCCCTGCCACCCTCAGTCCCTGTTGAGGAAGATGAAATGGGAAAGCCTTATAAATATGATTGCCTGGCAAAGAATTTGGAAAATAGAGAGACTGAGATGAGAAGGAGCTTTGAGATGCCGGACCTTGGCTGCTGAGTAATGAGATAACAGTAGTGTGGCCAGTGGAAGGCAACCCCCCTTTTTGACCTACAGACAGATCCAAGGGTCAGTCAGAATGTTCTGTCTCATCCCTCAAAAATGAATAGTTTATCCCACATCTGTAACCCTCCCCTGAAGTATCATGTATCTGTAATCCCATTGGTCCAAAGTCTTACTCCGCACCCACTCTGAAGCCCCCTTGATAAGGCGTACCCAGGAGACCAGGGGCCCTTCTTCTGCCCTTCTGCCCTCCCCTTCTCTCTTGGAGCCTCTTTTGGAATTCTCTCTCTCTCTCTATCTCTCCCTGCCCCCACTCCTTGGGGCGTGCTCCAAGCTGTGGCTGGCAGCTCCCAGCAGGGCCCCACAATAAACCTAAGACCTGACTTCAGAGATCTCTCGTCCCCATCCGTCCCGGCTGTCCAGGAGTCCAACGCTCTCTACACCAGCCCAGGACCCAGGACCCCCTGAAACCTGCCCCGGTCCCTTCCTGGCCTCTCCAGGACCCACCAAAGCTTTTCCTGTCCCTCTCGGGATCCCACAACCCCCTTCCAGTTGAGCCCCACCGCCCCAGGACCCCCAAACCCTCTCCCAGTCCCTTCCCAGCACCACCAGGACTCACCCAAACCCCTCCCAGTCTCTTTCCAGCACAACCAACCTCATCCCAACCTCTGCTTTTCCATCCCCAATCTCCTTCCAGCTCCTCCAGGCTCTCTCTGATCCCTCCCAGTCACACCCAGCATCCCCAAACTTCCTCCCAGTGCCCATCAGGACCCCTGGAACCCCATCCCACCCTCCCCAGTATCCTTCAAAGCTCTTCTCAGCCCTTCCAGACCCCAAAGCCCCTCTCCCAGTTTAAACCAGGCTCTTTCCAACTTCCTCCCAGTTAGTCCCAGCACACCCCAATCCCCCTCCCAGTCCCGCCAGTGCCTCCCCCCCTGTCCCCACTGCTGTGGGGGCCGGGCTGTGCCCCAGTGCCGGCTCAGGGTGCTCCAGGCTGACGTGCTCCACCTGGCAGCTGCAGGTGACCCCGCCCTCGGAGTGGGGGGGTTTCCAGCAGCACCAGGAGCTGGTGGGTCCAGTCCCTGTTTGGGACCATGTTGGTGGCCACCACATGCCCCAAGAGCTCCTGCTGGCCCTGGAACCACCTCAGCTGGATGTGGGCAGGGTAGAAATCCCTAATGGGGCAGAGCAAGTGGCCAGGATTGGGCTGGGAGCTTGAGGGGCCCAGCAATATAGACACAGTGGGATGGGCCCTGGGAGAGTTTGGGAACACACTGGGATCAGCTGAGGGGAACTGGGAGAGATGGGAGAGGGCTGGTGTGGCATTGAGAGGGACTGGGAATGAAATTGGATAGGGTGGGGGGAGACTGGAAGAGAGGGGAGGTCTGTGATTGGACTCAAAAGGATTTTGAATGGACTGGGAGGGTGTTACTGTCGAGGCAGGATGGGAATGAGAAGACTAACTCAGAAGGCTGTGAGAGTAAAGCTCCGGTTTATTCAAAATACCCTGCTCTTTATACAGAGCTCCATGAGGACCAAATCCATTGGTCCTGAAGTGAAAACAGCCACACCATTGGTGCAGAGTGCTTGACGCACAGTGATAGAACTTAACTATAAACAATGTGAGTAACAAGAGAGATAGAGAATTATTTACATTCTTTTCCAAACTCTTTCCCAGTCTTCTGCCTGGCTAGAAACTCTCTGTTTCTCTCTTTTACTGAATCTGAGACCCACAGGAGGGCACTGGGAGAGAGGGTGGAGGTCTGGGAGTGGAGTTAGAGGGACTGAACAGACTCAGAATGGAATGGCTGTGGACTGAGAGAAACTGGGAGAGACTCTGGGGACCCTGGGATGGGCTGTGAGGATGGGAGAGACTGGGATGGACTGGGAGAGCCACTGGAGTCCTTTGGGGTGAGGGGGCAGCAGGCACAAGGAGGGCTGGGGGCTCTGGGGCGATTCCCAGGTCTCGGGGGTCTGGCAGTCGAGGTGACCCTGAGAATGCAAAAGTCCTTGCTTCCCAGCCCGCACAGCCAAAGAAGAAGTCGGAATGCATAGGGTCGGCTTCTCAAGGCCGTTTATTTTCTCTTCTCTATAACATGCTTTCTAAAGGAGCTGCGCTCTGTGTAGCAGGTCAGTCTGCGGCAGACTCCCACCCCCTTGGGCTGGTGTTACCATTTTACACTAAAAACTGCCTGTACGATGTTTACATTAACGTGCCAATATGTATCATTTTTGTTGGACAGTGTGTCTCTACCTTCAACCAATAGAAAGGTGTAACCATCACAGCAAGACCCTCACTGAGCACCGGGACTGGGACCGGACTGCCCCTCAAACCCCAGGAATCTCCCGGGCACTGGGATCCCCTGGGATCCACCGGGCCCCCCCTCGTGCACCGACCGCCCCCGAGCACCAGGCCCAGACCCCCCTTTGTGCCCCCCACCCATCACGGGGTTTCTGCCCCCTACCCTTTGACCCCCCAGAGCCGCGGGACCCCCGGGAACAGCGCCGGGACCGGGGGGGCCCAGGGATGTGAGAAATGCATTCCTAAAGGATTCCCAAAACCTGGCAGAAAGCTCATACTGCCTTGGACTTGTCCATGCAAACTCTGAGATTTTATTGTGCCAGCGAGCAGCTGCAAGGAATTATCAATAATCAATATCAGTATGAGCACCTGAGCAAAATGCTGGTGGTCAATAGGAACCTGCAAAAGGCAATAGAGAAATGCAAAAGCCAGTAAAGAAATGCAAAAAGCCAACAGAGAAATGCAGAAGCCAGTAGAGAAATGCAAAAAGCCAATAGAGAATTGCAAACGCATTCACAGTGTTAGAAATGAGAAGCTTGACTCAGCCAATATATCAAGCAGCAATTCAATTTATTAATTTATTAATTAATATGGTAATGTATGAGCAAAGACAGCACTGGGTACAGTGGTGGGGGTTTCCCCCCCCAGCTGCACACTGATTGCTGAGCTTGCTGGTATTTATTGATCATATTCATGCATATTCATAAACTTTTCTCAGCAGTTTCTATTTCCAATTTTTGACGTCACAATTCTTTACTTCAGGATTGTAAATCTATGATGGTTATGTTTAGTTCCTGTGAAAATGCATATTTTATGATTGGATTTTCATAAATATTACAATTAATATTTTCTGTGTAATATTAGAAAGTTATGCTTGCTGGTATTTATTGATCATATTCATGCATATTCATAAACTTTTCTCAGCAGTTTCTATTTCCAATTTTTGACGTCACAATTCTTTACTTCAGGATTGTAAATCTATGATGGTTATGTTTAGTTCCTGTGAAAATGCATATTTTATGATTGGATTTTCATAAATATTACAATTAATATTTTCTGTGTAATATTAGAAAGTTATGCTGTATTAATTCTCTTAAGTAGTGTGTTAATATATTTTTAGGTTATAACACAATGTTAAAATCAAAACTATGCTATGTAAGATACTTTTTAACCAGCTTAAGAAAGAGGTGAGATAGTCAAGAAATTCTTCACACAGAGAAAATAGTGACAGGGCACATAAAGAGTTACAGCCCCCTTATCAGAAAAGACAAACATTCTTCCACCTTCTCTCCTTCTTTATGGAACCACCAGGATTAAGGGGAAGAAGTTGACAAAAACCAGAAAAGTTCTTAATTTGCAAGGAATTTATGCATCATGTTTAAGATCTATGAATATGCAACAGGCTATTGCTTTTAAGGGTTATTCCTTTGTTCAAGGCATGTTTTTGGCAGCTTAGTGCCCAAAAACATCTGGATGTCTGTAATTCCATGCTTTTTTATTGTATTGTAATTGTCCTAGTTCTAAATTTTTATTACTCTAATTATATTAATATTTTTAGAACCATTTTATTATTATTAAACTTTTAAAATTTTAAAAACCAAGTGATTGGCGTTTGTCACAGTTCCTTTCCAATTTCTATACTCTATTGGGATCTGTTCCAGGTTTCAATATCCCAGGATGTGTGTCCCAGATGGTGGGGTCCTTCTTCGTGATGTGGGGTCCAGCTTCTATTTCCTAGGACCTTTAATCTGTGACAGTGATGTCCAGCTTCCCTTTTCGAAATCATTAATCAGTGACATTGATGTCCATCTTCTCTTCCAGGAGATTTTCACCGTTTTGTTAGGAGCTTGGGATAGGTTCACTTCCCTCTTTTGTTTGAATCCTTTGTATAATCTAAAGCTACAGTTTAAAACCCTTAATACAAAGCAACATTCTAAAGTTATAAATCAAATACTCTTATTACAACACAGCTTATGGGTTATAATTGTTAATTACAAACAAAAGATTGGTTCAAAAGCCTTCTTCCATGCTTTCCTCTGTCATTTATTAGAACACATTTTTATAACTGCCCCATGGCCGTGTTCCACACATTTCACAATTACAATTCCACAGGTTACCTTGATTTACCTGACATGAAACACAACTTTGTATTTCACAATTCTGCCTTTTCCCTTCTCCCCGTCTCTTCCTCTCCTTGTCCTTCCTACCTGCAGCACTGAGCTGCAGACAGAGACCAGGGAGAACAAATCCCTGCCACAGAACCTCATGGAAGAGGCCATTTGGAACGGCTCCACGGCGCAGGAATCCAACAGGGAGGAAAAAAGATCCCACACAAGGAGGGGCTGCAAACCCAGCCCGGGTGAGAAGAGCTTAAGGCAGAGCTCAGCCTACTCCTGGCACCTGCAAAGATGGCGGTGCTGGATGCAGAGATCCAAGGGGATGCAGAAATCCCCCTGCAGATCCAAGGGGATGCAGAGATCCCCCTGCAGATCCAAGGGGATGCAGAGATTCCCCTGCAGATCCATGGGGATGCAGAGATCTCCCTGCATATCCCTGGAGATGCAGAGATCCCCCTGCAGATCCATGGGTGTAATATATGATTTAAAATAAATTCGTGCTCAGCACTAAAAATAATATGGTATCTTTTAAAATGGAATCAAGTGACAAGAAAGAGCAATATACACAAGATTAATTCCTGCCTCAGAGGATGGTTATTCTGAAGGATTATTCAATCTAGAAGATAACCATTGAATGATAAGATGAATAGTTGTTGCCAAACAAGATATTCGAGAGGAATACCATCTAACAAGATTTCAGCAATAAAAACTCTGCACAAGGAAAGAACATGCATTAATATGTGGAAAGGGGCAAGATAGACGAGAGGGAACAGGAAGACCACCTGGAATCCTGCTACATCTGAAAACAGTATAAAGAAGACCCTGCAGAATCAATACGTTGTGGACTGCCAGCGTTACAGGGCTGCATAGCCTGAACCCAGTTCACCCAGCAACAATTGCCTGGCTCGGCACTGTTTTACTTACAGCTTTTGCAATTTTTATTTTGACTTGATTTAATAAATTCCTCTAATTATTAAATTGGCTGATTCATTTATAACAATGGGGATGCAGAGATGCCCCTGCAGGTCCATGGGGATGCAGAGATCCCCCTGCAGCCCCTGGAGGAGCCAGGCTGGAGCTCGGGGATGCCTGAGAGGAGCTGTGACCCCGCGGGCAGAGGGGCCCCGCTGGAGCAGCCTGGCCTGGCAGGACCGAGCCCGTGGCACAGTGACCCACGCTGCAGCACTTGGAGGGGGCTGTGCCCCAGGGGATGGACTCGGCTCGGAGAAGTTCCTGGAGAAGTCTCGGCTGGGAGAGAGGGCAGGGTGCAGCAGGGAACGACTCCTGTCCCTGAGCAGAGGGAGAAGCCGCGGGGGATGAGCTGAGCACGGCCCCATTCCCTGTCTCCTGCCCTGCCGGGGGAGGAGGTGCAGCTGGGAGCAGGGAGGCGTGGGGAAAGCTGCATTTAAGGTTCTGCACTGACTTCTCCTCATCCTGCTCTGAGTCTTTGGAGTTTTCTGCCATAAATCTCTCCCCTCCCCCGCTCCCCCACAGGGCTTTGGGCAGGTTTCCCTTTTTGGGGGAAATCCAAGCGAAGCAGCGATGCACTAATGAGGGGCAGGAGAAGTGAGGCTCCCGGGCTTCCCGCAGAGCCGGAGGCACGGAAGGCGCAGGGCCGGGAAAGCCGTGGCGGGAGGTGCGGAGAAGTTTGTTTGTGTGGGCAGCTCAATCCCGCCTCGGGCCCGGGCCCGTCCCGGGGCTGTTGCTCATCTCCGGCTTTGCCCTCACGCAGCGCGGGGGGCCCTGAGAGCGCGGGGCGAGTCTGGGCCGTGCGCAGAGCCCGCCCCGAGCTCGCTGCCATTGGCCGCTGGTGCCGTCAGTCGCGGTTGCGGCGCGCTGATTGGTGGGAGCGGGACGCAGCACGGCCCCGGCGGCGGGCTGAGGGCGGCCGTGGGCGGGCAGCGGCGCCATTGGCGCCAGGAGGGTCTGTGCGGGCCCGGGAGCGGCGGCAGCGGCCGGAGCGCGGTGAGGCGGCGTCGGCGGAGCTCGGAGGCGGCCCCGGCGCAGGTGGGAGCCGCGCTGGGTTCTGCGGGGGCTCGGGGCCGGCTGCGGGCGGAGGGGGCGGCAGGGGGCTGCGGCGGGTCAGTGGTGCCGTGTCCGGCCCGTGCTGGCCCCGGGCTGAGGGCGCGGCGGGAGCGGCTGCCCGCGGTCTCCTTCCCGCCGGGGCCTGGGCAGGAGCCGCTGCCGGAGCAGCGCTGGCTCGGCCCGGCTGCTGTGGGTAGGACCGAGGGGGCTGCCCCGCGGCCGGGAGCGTGCGGGGAAATTCCCGTCGCCGGAGGTTTCTGTGGCCGGAGGAGAGCGAGGAGTCCTGTAAAAGTGACTTTATTGCCGAGCAGGGGGAGAGGCCGTGGGGCATTTGCCGTGCGCTCTCTGCCATGGTTGTAGTCCGCAGCCTCCTTTTTATCCTCATTTCCCCGGCCGCATCTCCCTCTGCCTTTGCCCACGGGCTGAGGTCCTTGGAAGGTTCAGACTTCCTGATGCGCCTGCTGCCTGTCCTCGTTAATATGCACCCTCCTTTTGTATAACAGCCGATATTCATGGCTCTGTTAAGTCTTTGTTCTTCTCCTCGAAGTTCAGGAATGTAGCGGGACTTTTAGGAGCTCTCTGGGTCAATTTGTGACATTTATTGGAACTGATGGTTTTTCCCAGTTACTTCCTTATCTACAAGTGCTTGGCCCTATCTCCAGGCAGATTTACTCCTTGACTCTGTTTTGTTCTTCCCGGGTCCTCTTTGGTTTTGGGATTATTCCCGGTGCCCTCATTCCCTGTCCTTTTGTAGGCGTTTGTGGATCAGGAGGCCTGGCTGCCACCTGCATCCCCTGGCTCAGCTGCTGGATGAGCTGCACTGCCAAGGTGTGGAACATGGTAAAAAGCTGAGAGTTGCTGCAGCACAGAAGAGGAGAAGCAGCATTCGTTTAACCCCTGGTGTGCCGGGGAGCCACGAATGTGTGTCCCATTCACATCCTTTCCATGTGTGGACCAATACATAAACTGCTGTCCTATTTCCTTTCTCATCTTTTTCAGCGCTTTCCTTTGTCAACTCTTTGCCAACATCAGTTGGAGTCATTTATTTTCCCCCAGACTCCTGTTTTTTCTGCTCACAGATAATCTGATCCCATCCCCTGGTGAAATGTCATATTCCTCATTTCAGTGGCTTGGTCCGCAGGAAGGTCAGGAGCTGGAGGTTTCTGGTGGGTTCTTATTTCGAGGACAGCTTGTAATCTAATGCCATTTAATTGATAAATGGGTTCTCTGCCTCCTGATATGAATTTGTGAAAAACACCAATCACTTGGTTTTTAACATTTTAAAAGTTTAATAATAGTAAAAAGGTACAAAATATAATAAAACAATTAGAGTAATAAAAATTTAGAGTTAGGACAATTACAAGACAATAAAAAGCAAAGAATTACTGAGGTCACGATGCTCAGGCACTTAAGCCAAGACGAGCATACCTTGTGAACTAAGGAATCACCCTTAAAACAATACACAATTAGCTTCTTCTAATAAGAAAACCATAACTTTCTTTTCTCTGGAAAATTTAGGTGTTCCTTGAGTGAGTATCTCATTCCTTAAACTCCCCCCCCCCCATGCTTAGTTTCTCTTTTAACTACTAAACCTTCATTTTATCTACAACGCTACATTTACCATATTATTAAAATGTTAATACAGCACAACTAATCAATATAACATAAGACATATAGTAACTGTTATAAATGAAAATTTGTCCAGCTAAATTATTATGAAAAATAAAATATTTATTTTGCAATCGAATTTTATCTAGCCAGCCACAAGAAAAGAACAGAGCCGAGTCTGGGGTCGGCCCTGGGTGTGCAACAAGGAGTCAGCCTCAGCAGAGGTTTTCCTCCATGCCCACACACCTCCATCCTGGCACAAGCGGGTTTTATAGGGAAAATTCCGCCTAAGGCCAAGATTTCGGCAATCAGTCTTTTCTTCTTTTCAGAGTCCATATGTTAATAAGATTTTCTTTTTTGGTGATGAGGGAGAACAAATCAGTGTCTGGAGTTTGTTGAATCCTTTGATGAAATTTACAGGAACGCTGTATTCACATGTATCTGCCTCAGGATTTCCATGATATCCATCTCGGGTCGTTCATGCTAACGATCAGCACCTGGGGTTTCTGTATCTCCCCGACATGGCCCATCTCCTGGGGAGCTGTACCTTCTTACTTGTAAATCAGTTTCCAATCTACACCCGGTCTCACTTGCGCCTGTGAGGGGGGGGGAATCCTAATACAAACATGTATACTCTAACAAATATTCAATATCACATATATCCTATTAGAAATGGCACAAATTATATCTACTACACATAACAGTAACTATCTGCGTAAAGCCATAAAATATGCATTTTTAACAAATTTGTTGAGGTTCCCAGGGGCTGGTCCATGGTGTTGTAGGATTTGTTCTAGTGGCCCTTCATCTTTTCCCCATATTTGGGCGCTCCCTCAAGCTGGGGCTGCATGGATTGACCGCATTTTTCTAATTACATCATCAAATACTTGATTTCCAACTGATTTCCTTGAACTTGTTCTAGCAAGAACCCCAGTGCTCTGATACATCCTGTACAGCATATGTTGGAATCTGTGGTATTGATGATTCTGAGATTGTAGAAAGTCTCTGTCTTTCTGCCCCATTGCCAAAGAAGAAGTCATAATTAGTCTGTGCTGGTTTTCAAGGTTGTTTATTTTTGCTTATCTATCACATGTTCTGCTGCCCTGCTGCAGGTCTGTCCTGCAGGGCAGCGTGTGGGGCTCTGCCCTCAGTGGGATGTTACAAACATTATATACTAGAAACTACCTGTGCTGTATTTACAATAACGTGCCAATATCTGTCACCTACGTTGAACAGTGTGTGCCCAGCCTAAACCAACAGAAAAATGCCAACATCACAGTGAAACATGGAGGGCATGAAGAAGGAGAAAAAGAACAAGACACGCCCAATTTCCTCCATCTTGTCCCCTTTGGACCCCTAATCTAGAATCCTAAAATTTTACTTTTGCACCTGTGCCATACTTAATTGTTACTTATATCAAACACTCAAGAGCTTGTAATTCATCCTGTAAGATTGAAAACTCTTTTCCATGGACAGAGATCAGAGACAGTGTCTCTTGGGGCTCTGTACAGGGGTGTTCCTGACACCCTGCCAGGGTCCCAGCCCTGCCAGGGCAGCCAGAGGGATGCCGTGGATTCCGACAGCATAGACTGTGACAGCAGATGTTGGAGTGGGCAGAGGGATGATCCCCCCCCCCCTTATTTTAGTGAAGTTTTCACAACATTCTCCATTTGCTGTTTCCCTGTTTCAGAGTCAGAGATCCTCACCATGGGCTCTGCCTTCAGCCCTGCAGATTCCATCTGTGCAAGCAGGCAGAGCTTGGGGTGAGGGGCAGAAGGAATCAGCCAATTCCTGACCCAGGCAAGAAGAGCCAGGTTCATTGTCCCCACTTTTCCCCAGCAGTGTTAATTTGCATTTATAAAGCTCCTCTCTTGGCTGCCTGTTTATGGGTTAAGGGGTCACCTTTAAATCTCTTCTAGTTTTGCAAAGTGCAGCCTAAAGGTGAACGTCGAAAAACCCAGACCAAAATTTTGGTATCTCTAAGAGCCCCGCATAAACATACACAAAAAAATTCCAAGGCAATTAAGTGTTTTCTACTTCTCCTTGGAGCAAAAACTCATTCCCACATCCCTGACTGAAACCTAACCGGCAATATAGAAGTGGGATTATTACAAAAAAATTCTCTAATGTAATAAACTTTGTACTTGAACTTAAGGAAAAAGAAAAACTCCACCAATATATTTAGTGTTAGATTCAAGTCATTCCTTGATTCTGGCCAGGATGTGCTGCAGAAATCATTCCATCCCCACAAAGCACGGGTGTGCAGCGAAAATCATTCCACGACACGTGGGTTTTACTCGCTTTTTCCCAAACTTAAAACAGTCTGAACCAGTCTAAATCTAGTGGTTTAATGTTTTATTGTTTCAAGTTTTGCAGTTTTTAGTATTTGGTTTCCTATTGGACCCGGATTTCTTTGCTTCTGCTGTTAATGAGGTGCGAAGCTCTGGATTTCCTTCTCAGCCTTTGGCAGACCAGGTGTCTGCGGCTCTGGGGGGGCAGTGTCTGGGGTAGGTGTTGGTCACTGTTAACTGCTGGGGTTGATGTTTTGCTGCTGGTTGTTATCTTTGTGGGTATCTTTTGGGCCATTCCCAGTGTGTTGAGATGTTAAACTCATCTCCATGGAGTGGTGCAACATCCCTTAACAAAACAATTAACATTTCTTTCCCCAGGGCCAAGACAAACCAAGCCAGAGTAGAGAAATCAAAGGTTAACAATGTTAAAGTCTATGAGCTGGTCTATTTTCCATCAATGCCATGGCAGGCAGGGCAGTGTGTGAGTGTAAGTGAGAGCCAGAGTGGAATTGTCCCGTGCTCTTGCCCAGCAGCTGTGGCAGGGCAGGCCCAGAGAGCGCTGAAGCTGCAGCAGTGGCAGCAAGGGCTGTCCCCGGTGCTGGAGCTGCCAAAGGAGGGTGGCCAGGCCGAGGATTTCAGCAGAGGATGTGTGGGCAGGCCCAGGGCTTTGCCCCGCTGTGGAGCCCTGGCTGCTGCTGCGCTGCCTTCAGTGCAGCTCAGTGGGGGCCTCCCATCCTCCTGCTGCAGGCGGGAAGTGCAAATCTCCGGGGCTGCAGAGACCTGGAGCCGAGGCTGAGGGGTCCCCCCGTGCTCAGCTGTGCTGGCGGCTGTTTCTGGCCTCGGGGCCACTTGGCACGGGCCACGCCACTTGGCCACCAGTGGTGCTGCTCTGCACTCCTTAGGCAGGAGCCGATGTCCTGCTTGGATGTTGGCAACAGCAAAGTGCCAAGGCAGGCTCTGTGCCAGCCCAGCTTCCTGGGGGAGAGATTGCACCAGAGACAGGATTCTGGCCACAGACTGCTTTAAATGTGCATCCCTTATCTGCACCCTGCACTAGGTGGAGAATTCCCAGGGTAAGGAATTCCCAAGGTCAATTCCAAGGGGAAATGATTGAAAATCTGCCCTAGGTCTGACTCTTCTTCTTGCCCAAGCCAATGGCAAAAGCCATAGCCATGGCATGTTGGTTTCTATCCCCAGCTTCCAGAAGTGTTTCTTTCTTTCCCCATTCATTCTTTGTACCCAGCCTGAGCTCTGGGGGTGCCAGGGGTTATGGAGATCCCATTGTATTCCTAAAGCTGCCATAACCCCCTGGAGGATCTTTCCTGTAAAATGAGTTCTGCTGTCTGAGTCTGTTGCTTCCACAATCCTTTTTATATGAATTACTTTTTTAGAGGTACCCTAATAAGTGATCCAGTGGCTGCTGAGCAATCAGAATTGCTTTTGCCCCCCTGTTAGGTGAGATGGTGTCACCAGAAGATATTTAAGTCTCCTGCTCAGGGCATTTCAGTGCCCGGCTCTTACAAGCACACACAGCTGTGCTGGTTGAGCTGACCATGGCGGGTAACCTGCGCTTTGTCTGATTCCCTTTCCTCAATAACAGCGTGTCTTGGGACTCTTTTTCCTTCTGCTGCCCTTGAAGAGCCATCCACAAAGACATTTTCTGCCTCAGGCCAGGCAATGTCTCCTGAATCTCCCCCAGGCTGGGTCTGGAGCTGTGTCACTTGAATGCAGTGCTGGGTTTCTTCCCAGCCCCTCTGGGGGCTGTTCAAACAGGAGGCTGGGTTAAACCCTTCCCCTGTCCTCAGTTCTGAATCCTCCTGTGCCACTGAACAAGTTTCATACTGTAATAACCGAGCACTGCTCATCCATTGCGAGGCTCTTTTGGTTATCAAAGCTTGAACTTGATGGCAGCCTGGAACAGTTGGAGATCCTGTTGTCATCAGGTTTTGGGCCTCGGTTCCCGTTGAAGCTGTGTCTGCACAATTCTGCAGACGAGGCCACTCTGGCCACTGGGTGAAACATTTTGGCCCAAGGATTCCTTTGTCATAGCCCTGTTTAACATTCACCTACAATTCCAATTTCTTTTCTGAGTCTGGAAGAGCCAGAGCTGAGGCATCAATAGTTTTGGCTTTTCATTTTCTCAAGTTTTGCTCTTTCTCCTGTCCATACCACAGCATGGAGGCTGTCTGGGGTTAAAAAGTCCTACATTGTTCTGGCTGGAACAGAGAATCCTCAATCCAGGCTGTGTAATTCCGTATTAAACTTCAGAATTGTCTCAGCTCCTTTTTGGTCGTGGGTAATGTTTCTTCTGAGATTGCCCCGAGGCTCTCTGGGTCAATCCACCACAAACCTTCAGTCAAAATATGTCTCAAGTATTAAACCTTTTTCTCCACCATTTGCACTTTTTTTCAAATACTCAAAAGATGATTTTTAGCGCGAAAATTCAACCATTTCACAGGGTCTTTGTCTACCACTTCTTCTTCCCCTCCTCATTGGAGCCATTGGATTCCCTGAGTGGCAGGATAGGAGTGCTGTAGGGAGACATCCCTGGCTCCAAAAGCCCTGCCTTTAGCAGGGACTCCATACCAGGCTGTGAGCCCTTCCTTCCCTCCCCTGGAACATGGTGTTGCTTTTAGACATCACTTGTCCTGGTTGCTTCCAAGTAATTTGGAGAGGCTCCGAATCAAATTTTCCCTCTTTCCCTGGGGCTGCCCACACCTCTGGGTTCCCTTCAGCATAGTCCTTTCCAGACATTTGACACAAAGGTGCAGCAGCAATAGCCTCTGTATCACCTTTTACAATATTACAATGCCACCATCAAATGCCTTCCTAGATATATACAATCAGAGTAGGAAGAAAAATAAATTAGTTTATTTCACACCTATCCCCCACAGCTCCTAATAGTGATCGTACAAATTATACCAACTCAGCTTTCCCATTTATTCCCTTAATAATGAAAACATTCCTTTACAATTTTCCCCCCTTAGGTGTAAGATTCAGAGTGGATGGAGAGGCCCTTGTGTCCAACAGGAGAGGCCTCCTCTGGATGCAGACCCAGCCTGGATGTTCTCCAGGGCTGCAGTGTGGTGGGTCCCCGGTGGGATGGGAGCTCAGAGAGCCCTGACAATCCATGTCCATGCAGGGGTGGACTCGCTCCTCCTGAGGGTGCTGCTGTCTGTGCTTGCAGTGTCCTTGTGGGCTGCAGCTGGAGCCCCGACTCCTTCCCAGGGGCTGTTTGGGTGGGCTCTGCCCTGGCCAGGAGGGCAATGCCTCTGCCAGGTGCTTGTGTCCGATGCCGTTCCCTGGGTGCTGGGGCCCCCTTGGGCCCTGGGGTTGATCCCTCAGGGGTTGTGGGAACTCTGCCATGGCCTTTGCCTTCAGCTTGGCCTTTTGCTCATCCCTTCTTGCCTTCAGCTGCTGTGCCTTTGTGCCCAAGTGCTGCAGGGCCTTCTTCTGCCACTCCTGCAGCCCCGGTCACTGCCTGTGGGTGCTCATCCTCTGAGAGCTGCTGAGCTTTCTGCAAAATCTTTCCTTTCTGCAGGGACCAAAGCCGAATCCTTAACAGAAAATCCTGATCCTTCCATGTGCACTCTGCATTTCCCAGATGTTGCTTTGTTTTGCTCCTTGTGCTCAGGGTCCCCTGCACAGCCCGTGTGGCAGAGCCGGTGCCTGTCCTGCCGCAGTGTCCAAAGGCGGCCCCCCCGGCGGGCAGGGCCGGCAGCTCCCCGGGGCCGGGCAGCGGCCGGGGCGTCCCGCAGCCTCCTGGGGGCCGGGGGCCACTGCCGGCCCTGCCCGGGGCTGGTGGGCTCAGGCAGCGCCCGGCGCTGAGCCCCGGCTGCCCCACAGCCCCGGCCCGGCCCCGCAGCTCCCCACAGGCCCCCAGCCCGTGCTCCCGGTCCTGCACCTCTGCGCCCGCTGCTGCCGCTGCCCACCACAGAGAAACCCCCTGGCATCCTGTTCTCATTCTTTTTCTCTCCTGGTGATTCAAAGTATGAGCTGGCAAATTGTGAGGATAAGACCCTGCTGAAAAACATCCCAATCCTGAGTATTTTTCTGTTCCTTCTCTTTTCCATCGTCCCTTGTCTTACCACATATATTCCTCCTTCTGCTTCTTGCCTGAACCATATATCTGCACACTCCCCTTCACCTGATCCCTTCCCAGCACGCCAACACCATCCATCCTCTGTTGTCCAAATTCCTTTGATTTATAAAAAAAAATATGGATATTGGTCTACTACCAATATCCAAATGTGATGGACAAAAACTCTTTAACAGTTTAAAGTTAGACAGTGTGTGTTTTTTCAACGCCGGGCAGCATGCGGGATAGCTCCCAAATACACACTGCGCCTTCCAGGTGATTACAGAGTCTTTTTATCCATACAACTATTGAATACCCAAAATAAAAATAAATATTCATAATTTTGGTACATCCCATTCCCCTGCTTCGTATGCTAATCACTCCAGAAGCTATTAAGCATGCGTAGTTTGTCCCTTGAAATGGGTCGGTGGTCCCTTTCACGGGGAGGGGTTCAAAAATGAGGAAGTTAATGA
The DNA here is from genome assembly GCF_048771995.1 of Taeniopygia guttata. Classification (NCBI taxonomy): domain Eukaryota; kingdom Metazoa; phylum Chordata; class Aves; order Passeriformes; family Estrildidae; genus Taeniopygia; species Taeniopygia guttata. The sequence continues at coordinate 4,511,084 of NC_133060.1, read as the reverse complement.
AGACTTCCTCGTTCTGACCTTTCTACCTTTTCAATTCAAATATGACAAATGAACTCTTGGTAGAACTCCCATTCCTTGTCTTCAATTGGTTTCAGAACAGAGGAGGCCCACAATTGTCTTATTTTCCTAAAATGTATTTGTCAGTTTCTATATTCTTCATTATAATCCCAGCTAACTAAACATTGTGGTAGCAAGCAATCAATTATTAGTTAACTACTAACTGCTAACTTCATCAAGGCTTACTCATTTAATTTAATTAACTCTAGTAAGGCTTATTTTTAACTAAAATCTTAGCTCCTCTAAAATCTCTAAATTCCTTAAAATTTACGTTTCACCTTCTCCACTTCTCCTATTGCTCCCCTGGGTTTCCATGTCGTCAATTACCTCCGGGGGAATCTGCAAACTACCTCAACATTCTCTCAAGGGACCCTTTAGAGACATTTTGGGATCATCATCCCTTTGGCCAGGACCCCTCCCTGGCTTTCCTTTTTCTCCCCTCCATGGGTGCCCTGCCATGTTCACTCTCCAAAGATCCCAGGGCACTCACTGATGAGATTTTCAGTGCTCTCTCCCTGCTGACCCTTCACAGACCCCCTGATGTGTCACTCGTCTGTCTCCTGGTCACTCCCGGGTCCCCAGTGAATGCCCGGTGCCACCGCCAGCCAAGGGAGCCGATCACCCAAAGAGGGTGAGGCACCTTCAGCTGCACTCCCTGCCCGCCGCCTTGGATGGTGGAAGGAATTCGGGATGAGCCTCAGGGTGTGCTGAAAAATTGACATCACCAGAGGATTCTGTCCACAAAGCAGACAGAGGAGTCCTGTAAAAAGTAATTTCATTCCTAAAAATGGGAGAGGCCATGGGACATTCCCCATGGGATCTCGCCAATTGTTGGAGGACACAGCCTCCTTTTCATCCTAATTCTTCTGGCCACATGTCCCTCTCCCTTTCCCCATTGGCTGAAGTACTTGAGAGCTACAGACTTTCCAATCCACCTACTACATACCCCCTTCATAAATTCCCCACTTTTGTATAGCAAAAGATATTCATGGCTCTGTTAAGTTTTTGTTTTTCTTCTGGAATTTCGTGAATTGAGCGGGACCTTGGCTGAGCAGCTGTCTGTGTCATCAATTGATAACATTTTTTGAAACGGATGGCTTCTGCTGTCACTTCCTTATATAATGGTCCTTGGCCCTATCTCTGAGCAGATTCAGAGCCTCTGTTTGTAAAGACACTTTGCTCTTGTTCCTTTCATGGGGGTCCCCTGTTTGTGGGACATGCCCCCTGGAGCAGGGTGTCCCCTCTTTGCTGCAGCCGCAGCCCTCAGGCGGAGCTCAGCCAATCAGAGCCTGTGGCGCTGATGACTCACCAGTTGCCAGGCAGACTCGCAGCTCCCCGCGTTCCCCACCTGGACCCCACCTGCGCCCCCCCCTCGGCCCCATGGCCCCCGCGAGGGGAATTTGGGGAGGTGGGAGTGGGGCAGAGCCAAGGCCGGCCCCCCCCCGCGCTGTCCTGGCGGGAGCGGCTGCAGTGGGGACCGAGTGCGGGCGGGAGCGGCCGAGAGCCCAGCGCTGCCCCAGCCCGACCTGCCCCAGCTCCATCCCTGCCCCTCGGCTGGGATGCTGTGGGTCTGGGGGGAAGAGGGAGCCGGCAGTGGGTGCTGGGCCTGGGGGCAGGAGGAGAAGGGAAGGAGAAGCAGGCTTGAGGAACAAAATGGTCAAACGATAGATGTGGCAGGAGAGGGTGGGATTGTGCAGGAAAATGAGGACTAGCAGGAGGAAGAGGAGTGTGAGGAAAAGCAGAGACACAGGAGGAGGAGGAGCAGAAACAGGAGGCAGCACAAGGTTCCACCCCTCCCTGTATCTGCAGCCTCCCCCCAGCCCCAGGAGCATTGCTCTGCCCCATGCAGCAGGTTACTGTGGAGGGGAATCCACGATTTTCAGGGGGTGAATATTGGTGTTTCTCAGCTTTCTGAGCTACATATTGGTTTTTTGGTTTTATGTGGCAGCTGAATCTTTATGTTTTGGAGGAGGTTTTTGCTGACTTGTGATGTTTGGGGAGTTTTTGATCTGTGTCTTGAAGTTTTCAGGATTTTTGTGTAGTGAATGCTGTTCTCCAGGACGGTTTTGATGAATGGGGACGAGAGATCTCTGAAGGCTGCTCTTAGAATATAGGGTTTATTAGGGATGGTGAAAGATCTTGCTTGGCGCTGCCAGACGCAGCACATGGCAAGGCCCGAGGTGATGGGGGACGGGAGAGACAAAGAGTTCTAGGTGATGGGAATTCCAAGAGGGAGGAGGATCCAAGAGAGGGGAAGATCTAAGAGAGCGTCTGGCTCCTCGGAGACCCCTTATCAGGGGGCTTCAAGGTGGGCTGGAACAAGACTTGGGCCAATGGGGTTACAGACACTTGAAGCTTTAGGGGAGGGTTACAGATGTGGGATGAACCATACATTTTGGGGGGTTGAGATGGAACAGTCCATTTGACTATTGGACCTATCTGTAGGTAAGGGTATTGTCCAGCCAGAAGTGGGGGTTGTTTTCCTCCTGGCTGTACTATTGTAAATCTTTTGCCAGGCAATTATATTTATCCATCCTTCCCAACATTTTTGGGCTGAGTCTTGGTGTTTTGGAGGTTCTTACAGACACAAGATTCCCAATGATTTTCTGAGATGAACTTGGGCAAGGAGGGATGCCCAATCCAAGGTGGTCTCCTCTTGTCTTTTCCCCCAAACCAGGATTTTTCATTCCCAGGGCGTGGCTGAATGGAGGAGGAGGAAAAGCCCTGGAGATCCATCATGTGGAGCTGCAAACCCAGCCCAGGGAGCTGCGGGGAGGAAAGAGCCCTCCTTAGCCAGGAAGGTGGGTGGAGATCCAGCCAGAGCTCGGAGCTGGTGGAGAAGCCTCATGGCAGGGAGAAGCCCCACAAGTGCTTGGAATGTGGGCAGGGTTTCAGCCAGAGTTCCCACCTGATCCAGCACCGGAGGATCCACACTGGGGAGAGGCCCTATGAGTGCTTGGAATGTGGGAAAAGTTTCAGCCAGAGCTCCAACCTGATCCGGCACCAGAGGATCCACACCGGAGAACGGCCCTTTGAGTGCTTGGAATGTGGGAAGGGTTTCAGCCAGAGCTCTGGCCTGATTCAGCACCAGGTGATCCACACTGGGGAACGGCCCTACGAGTGCTTGGAATGTGGGCAGGGTTTCAGCCGTCTCTCCAACTTGATCCGGCACCATGGGATCCACTCTGGGGAACGGCCATACGAGTGTGGGGAGTGTGGGAAGAGCTTCAGAGACATCTCTAGCCTGATCCAGCACCAGGTGATCCACACTGGGGAACGACCCTATGAGTGCTTGGAATGTGGGCAGGGTTTTATCCGGAGCTCCCACCTGATCCGGCACCAGAGGATCCACACTGGGGAGAGGCCCTACGAATGTGGGGAGTGTGGGAAGAGCTTTAGAAACAGCTCTGAGCTGATCCGGCACCAGGTGATCCACACTGGGGAACGGCCCTACACCTGCTTGGAATGTGGGAAGAGCTTTGGACGGAGCTCAGACCTTAGAACACACCAGCGCATCCACACTGGGGAGAGGCCCTACGAGTGTCCCCAGTGTGGGAAGAGGTTTTATACCAGCTCCAGTGTCCTCCTACATGAGCGGATTCACACAGAGGAGAGGCCCTTCCGCTGCCCTGACTGTGGGAAGGGCTTCAAGCGAAACTCCAACCTTACCATCCACCGTCACATCCACACCAGGGAGAGTGTGGGGAGTGCGGGGAGAGCTTCTCCAGGAACGCAGCCTTGACCAGACTACAACAGAGGCAGCACTAAGGGAGGCCCTGTGAGAGCCCAGAGTGAGGGAAGAGCTTGGAGTGAGGGAAGAGAGTGAGGGAAGAGCCTGGAGAGAGGGAAGAGAGTGAGGGAAGAGCTTGGTGTGCTGCTGCAGCTCCATCCCCCATGGGAGGATCTGGGCTGGATAATCCCCAGTGATCCCTGTTAGGCAGAGCCCTTGTGTCCCCTTATGGGGAATTAAACAGAGAGTAAAACATTGGAGCTGATAAAGGGGCCCGATATCTGAGGCTTGACTGAGCAGAAACTGTGGGAGACACAGACACAGTTTAAGTCTCCCTGGGCAAGTAGTGGCCAGGCAACATGTTGTGAGACTTTGTGATAAGGTTTCCAGGTGACCTGATGTCACGAAGAATGTGCAACCAATGGGAAATTATTATCAAAAACATATCCCTGTATAAGCACTGTACAAGTAAATCCCTTTATAAACACCTGCTCCACACAATAAAATTGGCTCTGGTCTAAACTCTGATGTCCCCGTCTCTCCATGGTGGATTACCCCTGTTGTGGGTGATCCCTGTTGTGTAGGGGGAAGGTGTTGGAGGGATTTCTTTCCCTTCTCCTTGTGCTGCCGTGGTTTGGTGGTAATAAATTCCCTCCCTGTGCCCAGGCTGGGTCTGTTGTCCCAGTGGGATCTTTCCTATTCCTTCCCTGTACTCCCGAGCCTCTCCTCAGCCAGTCAGAGAAGGCACTCTAATAATTGAGCCAATCAGAGTGCACAGCGCTGATGACGCCCCAGTTGCCGGCAGTCCCGCAGCACCCAGATCTCCTCACCTGGACTCCACCCACGCCCCACCCTTGCCCCCAGCACCCTCCACCAGGGCAACTTGGGGAGGGGGAGGTGTCAGACCCTGCCCAGCGCTGGCCATGGCGTGTGTGGCGGCAGCTGGGGCCCTGCTGGTAGCACTGGAGCCCCCCTTGCTGGGGGCGCAGGGCTTCCAGGTGAGCAGGAGGGGAAGTGTTGGGACGGTGTGTAGAGAAAGGGAAATGGGGAGATGGGACCCCCAAACAGATGTTGGGGGGAGCTGGTGATTGGGGAGCTCTGGGAAAGTGGGAGGAAAATATGGAGAAGGGTGGAAGAGAGGAACTGGGACCGTGGGAAGAAAGGTCCCTTGGTGGCCGTGCGGCACTTGGGCTGCAGAGTCAGGATTGCCTCAGGACTCTTGGCTACTCTGGGCTGCTGCGGGGGGCACCCCCAGAGCTGTGTCCTGCACACGAAGGGCTGTTCCAGGAGATGGTTAAGTCTGGGTGTCACTTCATTAACGGCACTGAGCGGGTGAGGTTGGTGCAGAGGAACATCTACAAGTGGGAGCAACTCCTGCACTTGGGTGGTGATGGGGGGCTGTATGTGGGGGATGCCTCCTCTGGCGAGAATGTTGCCAGGTACTGGAACAGCAACCTGGAATGGATGGAGCACAGGCTGGCTGCAGTGGACAGGCACTACCAGTAAAAGTACAAAGTGTCCACTGAGGTGAGCATGGGGCAGAGCATGTCCCCTTGGGCACTGCCCTGGCAATGACCCTGGAGCCCCTCAAAACCTCCCTGGGAATTGACCCACTGCACCCAGCCCACCTTATGTGGCCTGCTGCCCCTTCACCCCAAGTGACTCTGGTGGTTCTCCCAGTCCATCCCAGTCTCTCCCAGAGTCATCACAGTCCCTCCCCAGAGTCCCTCCCAATTCCTCTCAGTCCAAAGCCATTCCATTCCAAGTCTATCCCATTCCTTGTAACTCCACTCCCAGACCTCCACCCTCTCTCCCAGTGCCCTCCCAGTCCATTCAAAATCCTTTTGAGTCCAATCACAGACCTCCCCTCTCTTCTAGTCTCCCCCCACCCTATCCAATTTAATTCCCAGTCCCTCTCAATCACACCAGCCCTCTCCCATCTCTCTCAGTTCTCCCCAGCTGATCCCAGTGTGTTCCCAGACTCTTCCAAGGCCCATCCCACTGTGTCAATATTGCTGGGGCTCTCGAGCTCCCAGCACAACCCTGGCCACTTGCTCTGCCCCATTATGGATTTCTACCCTGCCCACATCCAGCTGAGGTGGTTCCAGGGCCAGCAGGAGCCCTCTGTGATGGCCACCAATGTGGTCCCAAACGGGGACTGGACCCACCAACTTCTGGTGCTGCTGGAAACCCCCCCACTCCCAGGGCGGGGTCACCTGCAGCTGCCAGGTGGAACACTTCAGCCTGGAGCACCCCCTGAGCACAGCCCGGCCCCCACAGCACTGGGGACAAGGAAGGGAGTGTAGAGAGTTTATCTGAAGAATGGCTATGCAGCAAGGGACACGACAGTGTTAAGTTGATAAGAGTGTGAGAGTACGTGACTTGTAGCATGAAAACTATGTCCTTGAGCAACAGATGTCTCATAACAACCTTGAGCAACAGATGTCTCGTAACAGCCAGGATGTGAAATTGCTTGGTATGCAGAAAGATAATCAAGTATAAAGAAGAAGTAACCGCAAGGCTTATCGCAAAAAGATATATGTGTTAATAGAAAGGTTACCAATCCTGAGCTTCACTTTTGCAATATGTTTGAACTAATTAGTGCTTGTATAAAGAAACTGTGATCGACTGCAATAAACTGAGACTTGTTGATCATGATAGCATGAGGCTTGTCTCCCGCGACTCTCTTCAACATCTGGTGCCCGAACGGATGGGACTCTGAGCCTGGATCTGTGAGACGTTGCGTTGGGTTCGGGTCCCGCAGCTAGACGGCGATTAAGCTCCGCTACCTGGTGCTGCGCCCTGAGTGATTACAGTGGTGGGCTCAGCCGATACGTGCTGCCGAAGCGTGGAGGGGCTGCAACAGCGCTGACGTGAGTATGGATAGGCAAGCAGCATATGACCTTTTCACCTCGTTTCTCAGACAGAGGCAATTTAAAGGGCTTGATTTAGATAAGGATCTCCCTGCGTTATTGCAGCATGCAGCTTCGTATGCCTTTTTCTCAGACCCGCATACTGTACATGAATTAGGGGAATGGCGAAAATATGGGGATAAGTTGTGGGAGTTGACGTTAGATGATGATAAACTCACTAAGAAGATGAGTAAGTTATGGAAAGCAGTTCACAATGAGTTGTTAATGTGCCAAGCGGAAAAAAGGGCAGCTGAGGGAGTGAAGACAGCGCAAGAGCGTAATCGCGATTACGGTTTACCGGTAGATCCTTGTGCTCCAAACCCCCCCTTTTTTAAAATGGTTGATGTGCCTTCATCCGTGCCATCCGCCCCCCCCGCTGAGCCGCCGAGTATCACGATCCCCGGGAATGGTCACCACAACCCCCCTCACCCACCTCGGGCAACTGCTTCTCTCAGTAGCCAGGAGCCTGTCCCTGGGGCAGAAGCTGACCTCGCGGAGGCCATGGCCAGGGAGAGACGTGAAATCTGACATACGCTCACCCGCGAGGGGATGGAAAAGGGGGACGCTGATCTCGTTGCAGTGGCTCAGGAGACCTTAGTGTTTTCGGTCATTTATATGCCTAACCTGCAAGGGGGTGGGCAACAGGCACAGGTGCAAAATTTAGATTGGAAAATGCTGGCCCAGTTGCGTGCCACAGTGGTGAATTATGGAGTTTCTAGTGAACCGGTTAAACAGATGCTCGATTACATGTTTAATGCCCAAGTGCTGTTGCCTGCAGATGTCAGAGGCATTGCCAAATTGATTTATACCCCGCATCAACGACTATTGTTTGAGGCGCGCTGGAGAGAGGAGGCTGCATTGAGTGCAAATCTCCCCAGGGCCCAGGGGGATGCCTTGACAGGGATCACGGTTGATGAACTAATAGGGCAACGTGCATTTCTGAGAGTTGAGACCCAAGCAGCTTTAGGACCTCGACAAACTCAGGGAAGCTATGACAGTGGCCAAGAGAGCGATGGATAAAGTTAAAACCCCGGGAGGGATACCTATATATATAGGAATCAAACAGGGTAGAGAAGAGCCCCTTGGTGCCTTTGTAGATTAAGATCATGGAAGCATTGTCTAAAGCGGGAGTAGCAGATCATATGCAAGATGCCTTGCTAAGACAATGCATCCTACAAAATGGCAATTCCACCACTAGAGCCTTGATTAATTCGACCCCAGGGGATTGGAGGGTGCAGGACCTATTAGAAAAGGCTGCCTCTATGCCGATTGGCCTCCAGGTGTTTTTAGTAAATGCCCTGCAGAGAATAGGAGAGGGATTACAGGAACAAGCGACAGCCCTGCGTGAGCAAGCTATTAGCTCTCAGAATCAGGTCATGGCAGCTCTTGCTCCCCTCCAAGCGGCAGCCGCACGCCCCCGCTCGACCAACACTGGCAGCAATCGAATGAAGTGTTACCGATGTGGAAATGTAGGTCACATCCGTCGAGAATGTGGAGCAACTGGAGTATGGTGCGGAAAATGCCAACCCAATACGCACAACTCCACTGCTTGTCGAAGGAAGCAGGGAAACTCAAAGAACAGCGCGAGCAGCGGCTGCGCATGGACACAAATGGCAGCTGCACTGTCAGCACCCTCCGACAACTCCAACCAGCAACAACCGGGAGCCTCGGCTTGGACCTGGCAGCCTTAGTAGATGTTGACATCCTTTCCACTCATTTGCATAAGGTTCCCACTGGACTTTTTGGCCCTATTTTTATAAATGGCCAGCCAATAGGGGGCTTGATAATTAGTCGCTCCTCTGCTACTACTCTGGGTCTGTATGTTGAGCTGGGGGTTATTGACTCTGATTGTAGAAGTGAACTTATGATTATGGTTCATACTCCGTATCCCCCCGTGAAAGTACCCAAAGGACAGAGACTAGCCCGATTGATTCCGTTGCCTCAAATGACCAAGGGACTAATGTCCCTTACACAAGAGCCCAGGAACGAAGGAAGCTTCGGATCTACGAGGGGCCTAACCTTGCTCACCATAGACCTCAATACTCGACCTAAGAAGTCCTGTCGTCTGACTTATCAAGGACGCAGTATCACACTTAAGGGACTCCTCGATAGACGCACTGACTTGAGTATAGTTGATCCTGCACACTGGCCTTCCACCTGGCCAATACAGCCCTCAGCAACCACTGTCACTGGCATTGGAGGAATGACGCTGGCTAATCGTACCCCTGTACTGACAGTCGAGATTGAAGGAAAACAAGCATCGACAGCATTTTCTGTAACAGCACTGCCACCTACTGTTCACTGCCTAATTGGCCGCGATATTCTTGCTCAACTGGGTCTTGTCCTCACTAATGATCACCCTTTACAGTAATGGTCATTGCTTGGACTTTCCCATTGCCACTTACTTGGATTACCAATGAACCTGTTGTGGTTAAGCAATGGCCTCTAAAATGGGAAAGTTTGGAACAGGCAGACCTTTTGGTCATGGAACAATATCAACAAGGACATGTTAAGCCCTCCACCAGTCCCTGGAATACTCCAATATTTGTGATCAAGAAGAAATCCGGAAAGTATAGGCTGTTGCATGGCTTGAGAGCAGTAAATAATCAAATGGAACCCATGGGAGCACTTCAACCTGGACTGCCTAACCCAGCTATGACACCAAAAGACTGGCCCATCTTTATAATAGACCTGAAAGACTGCTTTTTTACCATTGCATTGCATCCTAATGATACCAAACGGTTTGCATTTACGCTTCCTGCCCTTAACCATGAAGAACCTGACAAAAGATTTGAGTGGACAGTTCTACCGCAGGGAATGCGCAATTCTCCTACACTTTGTCAACTGTATGTCGATGCTGCACTACAACCACTACGACAAAAAATGCCTGCTACCATTGTTTATCATTATATGGATGACATCCTGCTTGCTCATAGAGAACCCTTTACAGCCTCACAAATTGAAGATGCTACAAGGATCCTAACAGACTTTTCTTTAGTAGTAGCTCCAGATAAAATTCAGATGTCAACCCCTTGGAAGTATCTAGGGTGGACAATCACAGAACAGAAGATTGTGCCTCAAAAATTGTCCATACAAATATCAATAACAACATTGCATGAGGCCCAAAAGCTTCTAGGTGACCTACAGTGGCTGAAGCCAGTCACTGTTATCCCTAATATCTTATTAGACAAATTGCGTCCGCTACTTAAAGGCACTGACCCTTGTGCCCCTGTTCATGTCACCCAAGCTCAGCAAGATGCACTTCAGAAAATTATGCATTGCATATCTACAGGATTTGTCACAAGGATTGACCCTGATCTCCCCCTGCATCTTACAATTTGGAATACTGAAGACCACCTACTAGGAGCTGTTACTCAGCAGTTAAAGAAAACGGGAGACAGCAGTACTGGAATGGCTGTCACCTCCATTGCAACAAAGAAAAACTACAACTTCAAAAATCGAAAATTTGGCATTGCTGATCAAAAAAGGACGCATACGCATTTTGGAAATCAGTGGCCTGGAACCAACGGACATTAATCTGCCCATAGAAAAGGCCACGTTAGATTGGTACCTTTTAAACTCCACAGCCCTGGCTGAAGCATTATGATCGTCTGCAGCACAAATCAATACCGGTCCCATTATACCGAAACCTTTGCGATGGCTAGGAGAATGGAGCTGGCTACAGAAACCCCTCAGAGAAGACAGGCCCATTCCAGATGCCACTACGGCTTTCACAGACGCTGGAAAACGCTCCAGGAAGGTGGCAGTAGTTGGAAAAAGGGACAACAATGGCATCAACAAATATTAGAGGCAAAATCAGACGACAATTTGCAGACTGGAGTTGTTGGCAGTCATTTGGGCTGTAACTAACTTGCATGAACCGTTGAATGTTGTATCAGACTCGCTTTATGTTGTGGGGGTAGTATCAAGGATTGAGGATGCTACTATCAGAGAAGTACAGAATCAGCGACTTTATGAACTGTTTCTTCAATTAAAACGTGCCCTCAGAAATAGAACTGAACCATATTCGGTCATCCATGTTCGTAGTCATAAATGGGACGAAGGGTTAGGAGAAGGAAACACCAAGGCTGATAAGCTAGTCTCGCTTTCTCATCAAACAGTACTTCCTAGGCAGTCATAGGCATGGGAAAGCCATGCTATTTTCCATCAGAATGCTAAAGGCATGTGAAAGAATTTCAGATTCCCTTAGAAGAAGCTAGAGCTATAGCCAAAGCTTGTCCAATTTGTAGTAATCAAAACAGAGGCATGGGTCTGGGTGTGGGAGTCAACCCAAGGGGCCTGCATGCTAATGAGATATGGCAGATGGATGTTACTCATGTACCTAGCTTTGGCCGCCTTAAGTATGTCCATGTGACTATAGATACTTATAGTCATTATATATGGGCTACTTCACAGGCTGGCGAACGGGCTATACGTGTAGAATGGCACCTGCACAGTTGTATTGCTGTCATGGGAACCCCGCAGAAAATCAAAACAGATAATGGTCCAGCCTACTGTAGCAAGCGTGTAGCTCGTTTCATGCAGTTTTGGAACATTGCTCATGTAACAGGGATTGCCAACTCACCTACTGGACAAGCAATAGTGGAAAGAGCAAATGGAACCCTTAAACAGTATTTGGAAAAATATTCTGACATTAGTAGCATACAGGATAGACTACTTAAATGTTTGTTTGTGCTTAATCATTTATGTATTTTTGGAAACAGTGAGGTGCCGCCTGTGATTTCTCATTTTTCCCCGTTGAAACAGCCTGGGCCTGAAGCGATGGTCAGGTATCGGGACCCGAAGACAGGAATCTGGCAAGGCCCAGCTAAGGTTGTATATTGGGGCAGAGGCTACTTATGTGTTTCTATGCCAACAGGCACTTTGTGGGTCCCTGCAAGGTGGACGCGACCAGCAGTTGTTGATGAACAGTCCAGAGCAGAGGAGGAAATACCGCCTGCAGAAAGTGCTGGCACCGATCCTGCGAGAAGTTGAGGAGGAATTTAATACCAAGTTTTTATACGAAACTGAACGAGAAGTAGCTGAAACGCTACTCCCAGTTTTACAGAGAGACTTTTTACACCATTGCCAAACTGCTTGCTTAGCTTGCTTTGCACATAATCACCAAGCGTTAAGTCTAAGACAGTTGCACAATGTGTGGAATACTACTATACCTGGAAGAAAATCTTGCATTTGGGACGGAAACACAGAACGCGCTTAGAGAAGAAAAGAGATGAATACTTGACAAGTGGAGAAGAGGAAGTGTTAGAGGAAGATGAGGAGATGGAAGAAGACAGAAAGGAAGAAAGGGAAATGCAGAAGTCACCTGACCCACCAGCAATCTCTCTTGTTGGACCTATAGATCTACCTGCTGTTCAGGGTCTTTCACTGTCTTCATCCTCCTTCATCTGTGAAATGCCAAACTGTGGCGCTGTGTTCAGTTCCCGACAAGCGCTGAATGGCCACGCTCGCATTCACGGAGGTACAAACCAGGTGACAAAAACACGGTGCACCATTCCCGGCACGAAGCAGAAATCTGGTACACAGAGCAGATACTGCTCCATCAAGAGCTCACCTGCCCACAGCACAACAAGCGGCGAGACCGACCCAATGACAATTTTTCCTTGCAAGGAGTGTGGCAAGTTCTTTTTCAAAATCAAAAGCCGCAATGCTCATATGAAGATTCACAGACAACAAGAAGAACAGCAAAGGCAGAAGGCAACGGTGCTTGGTGTAATATAACATTCCCTACGGATATTACCCCGCAACAGGAAAATTGGCAAAATCACTCCTTTTGCTGTCACTCTATAGCTCAAAAAGAAACAGACCCAGCCCCAGGTACAACAATTCCTCGCCGATTGCCACCCAGAATCTTTTTAATCTGTTGGGACAGAGCATTCAGCGGCATTCCTCAACGGCCCACCGGAGGCCCTTGCACGTTTGGGCGTCTCACAATAGCACTCCCTAGCCAGAGCACTGTATTAGGCCTATATAGCAATACCAGCCAGGTAACCACCACACGATGAAAGCGCTCAACCATTGATGCTTCCTGTGACGATAACGTCAACTTGTTTAATTGCGCGGAGCAAGTGGTTGCCTCTCTTTTTATGCCCAGCCTTGCTGCAGGACATGCTTGTTTTCAGTTAGAGAAGTTACAATGTTGGGTAGGCAAGCGAGCCAATGCCACGTCTGAGCTATTAAGTTTACTGGCCACAGACATAGACACCGTAAGACATGCAACATTGCAAAATCGGGCAGCTATTGACTTTTTATTGTTGTCTCATGGGCATGGGTGTGAAGATTTCGAAGGAATGTGCTGTATGAATTTTAAAATCAGTTCCGAATCTATTCATAAGAAAATTCAGCATTTGCAACAACATGTTCAGGTGTTACAGAGGGATGATACATTTTTTGGATTATCATTTGAATCATGGGGAATCACGGGTTGGCTTAAATATTTGCAGCTTATGATAATAGGATTGTTAGTTATAGTAATTTTAATGCTTGTATTGCCGTGTGTATTTCAGTGCTTGCAAAGGACTTTAATGTCAATTATAGAACAAAAATGGAACACATCCTTGCTTGCTTATAAAGAAAACAGGGGAAGTGGAGAGAGTTTATCTGAAGAATGGCTGCGCAGCAAGGGACACAACATTTTTAAGTTGATGAGAGTGTGAGAGTACGTGACTTTTAGCATGAAAACTATGCCCTTAAACAACAGATGTCTCGTAACAACCTTGAGCAACAGATGTCTCGTAACAGCCAGGATGTGAAATTGCTTGGTGTGCAGAAAGATAATTAAGTATAAGGAAGCAGTAACCGCAAGGCTTATCGCAAAAAGATATATGTGTTAATAGAAAGGTTACCAATCCTGAGCTTCGCTTTTGCAATATGTATGAGCTAATTAGTGCTTGTATAAAGAAACTGTGATCGACTGCAATAAACTGAGACTTGTTGATCATGATAGCATGAGGCTTGTCTCCCGCGACTCTCTTCAACAGGGGAGGCACTGGGGGGACTGGGAGGGGGATTGGGGTGTTTTGGGACTAACTGGGAGGGAGTTGGAGAGAGCCTGGTTTAAACTGGAAGAGGGGCTTTGGGGTCTGGAAGGGCTGAGAAGGGCTTTGAAGGATACTGGGGAGGGTGGGATAGGGTTCCAGGGTGTCCTGGTTAAGGGCAAATTTGGGGAAAGAAGCCTAAAAGGGTTCCTTTAGGAAAGCAGATTCAATTGGCCCCTCCCCCCAACCAGTTCGGGAAGGATACCTCTTCGGAGGAAAGTGGAAAAAACCTGTTTATTAAACAAGCAATCTTAAACAATATTAAACAATAAAACTTCTCGCCAGTGCAAGAGAGAGACAAATTTAGAAAAAATCCCCCTGGTGGCAGCTGGACTCACTCACTCAGTCTCTGATCAGTCCCTCCAGCGCTGGAAATGCTATGGCCCAGGCCTGGCCCGCTGGGCCACAGGTGCGATCTGCTGCTGCTCTTCTGGGTGTTCAGTCCAGAGCAGGTCCAAAGAAAGGGAAAAAAACACAGTCCAGGGAACTTCTTTGCCTCAGCTAGCTAAAACTAACTAGAAAAAGTAAAGGAGAGCTCTCTCTCGCTGTCGGTCCATCCGCAGGTAACACAGTCCAGGAGCAGAAATACGGAGGAGGGAGTGCAGTTCTTGAAAACAAACTCCGCGCTTCTTCACCCCCACCCCCCCCTTCACTCCTGGAACAAGTCTTAAAGGTGTAGAACTTACTATTCAACATAAACAGGGCAGACGATTGGGGATAAAGGCATCATACAGTCAACCTAGGACAATGGGGTCCTGGTGGACGCTGGGAGGGAGTTTGGGGGTGCTGGGTGTGACTGGGAGGGATTGGAGAGAGCCTGGAGGATTTAGAAGCAGATTGGGGATGGAAAAGCAGAGGTTGGGATGAAGTTGGTTGTGCTGGGAAGAGACTGGGAGGAGTCTGGGTGAGTCCTGGTGGGGCTGGGAAGGGACTGGGAGAGGGTTTGGGAGTCCTGGGTGGGCTGGGGGCAACTGGGAGGGTGCTTGGATGGATGGAACTGGGAGCACTGGTGAGGTGACTGGGACAGAACTGGTGGCACTGGGATGGTGGCACTGGGAGAGGGACAGTCTGTCTTCGTTTGTAAAGGCAGGTGTCTGAGCCTCCCCTGAAATGGAAAAAATGTAAACTCCCTCCCTCCGAATCATTATACATTTGAAAGTAAGGGGGGGCTCTTGTCGGAGAAGGGAGAAGCAGACATCGATTGATCATCTGCAAACTCAGTTTATTTGGTATACATCAGCTGCTTAAATACAGTTCTTAATTAGTTCATACATATTGCAAAAGCCAAGCTCCTTATTGGTTTATTATTGCTGTATCATTCTTACATCAACAGGATTTTATGTATCTACTTCTACATTTTTGTGGGTATCGTGTAATGCAAAGTCCCTGCTTCTACGTGCCATTACCAGTTTCATACCAGTTTCATCCAGGCTTCCTTATCTCAAGGGTACCCTGCTTTTGAAGCCGTCTTTGTTCTAACAGAAGACTGCCTTTGTTTTAGCAGAAGACTGCCTTTGTTCAAGTAAGCTGCTACTGCTTAGTCTGCAGGGTCTCTAATCTGCAGAGTCTGCAGCTCCAATAAATTGATCTTGCTATGTCCCTTTTCTGCTAACCATTCCTGAACCAAATCCTCGACAGGCTCTCAGGCAAAAATAGGGGAGCTGGTGTCGCTGTGTCTGTGTCGCAGCGTGCTGGGTGTTGGTGGCGTGCTTGGTGTCAGCAGCAACAGGGGTGCGACATACCCCCTGTGAGCTCTGCAAATCCCAGTTATCGTTGGTCTGGCACAGGAACAGAAAAGAGTGGCACGGGTCTTGGGGTAGAACTGGGTTGATTTATTAGATGGATAACACGAGGATCCAAGACCAAGCCCAAGACAAGACTTAGGAGGTATACAGAGGCTTTTATACAACAACTTAGGGGGCGTGATATAGGACAACCAACCAATGAGGACAAAGCTGGGGAGGAGTCTAAGGCAGGACTAATATTTCATAAATCTATCAGGGAAAACGGGAGGGGAAGAATACAAAGAAACAAATGGTGTATCGAGTACTGAGGGATTGACAAGGAATGTTCTGGAGAAAGGGGTAGGCCTAGGGAGGATTGACAACTTGGGAGGGGAGGAGATTAGGGAGAAGAATAGTGGGCAAACAAGAACTTACAGCAAAACACAGCTGTCCAAGATTGAAGCACCAAGATGTTTCCTATTACCATCCGAGTAGCAGTTGCCTCTGGGCAGTTTTCCTTATCTCCTGTTAATAGGCCCATCTATGTCTTGCCACATGACTCAGAGATAAAACTCTCCAGGAGCCAGTTCCTTTTAACAGGTGATTAAGGACTCATCTCCTGACTCAGAATAATATCAGCCCATTGTGAGATGCTGTGCCCAGGGGGAGGAGTTAGGCATTCCCACCTGGATAAATCCAGGGATTTCTAGACAGAGAAGCAGCCTTTCCACAGGTTTCCGAGAAGACACAGCAACCACATCTGCTATTCCAAGGGGACTGCAGCCACTCCAATTTGGACTGCTACCAGCACGCTGGCCAGAGGGGTGTCAGGTTGTATTCTGACTTTGTCAGTGGTCTTCCTTTTGTATCATTGCATGTATTTTTCTTTTTTTTTTCCTTTTCCCAATAAATTGTATTTCTGACTTGGAGTATCTCACTGGTTTTGCATTCAAAACCAGGACATATTTTTGGCACCCAACGTAGGGCAAGAAGGTACTGAGAAAAGTCAGAATTACAATTTTGTATTGTAGAGGGTACCTATTCACTATGATGCTTAACATGCTCTTTTGGGTCTTATACCTAGCTCTCTATATTTTCCCGAACGTGGGGAATTATCTGGCGATTGTAATGCTCATGTGTAGACGAGGGTATGGTATGAGAATTGCTTTATTGATCTATTATGTCTATTGCATTATAACCTGTGAGGCAATGAACGTGATTTGGAATATGTACCAAATTCTGTTTGCTTGTCCTAATCTAGGCTGCTACATCTGGGGCCTCGGCAACCACACCCAGCCCCTGTGGGGAGGGGTAAAGATTTATTTTTTCCAACCTTTCTGTCTTGACACAGCAGTTTTTGAAAATGTTAAGTTCCCTCTTGTTAGTTCTGCTTTGTCTTCTCTGCACAGTCTGCAACATGCTTAGAAACAAAACACTACATAGTGTGATGCAGCAAAACATACATAGTGTGGTGCAGCAAAACATACAGATGCAGCGTCTTCTTGAGGAAGAGGAAACAAGAAGCAAAGCAGCAGTGTCCGTGTCCATACAGAATACCACAACAGTATCCATGTCGACGCAGACTGTCACAGAGGTGGAAGGAACCAAAAGCAAAACAACAGTGTCCGTGTCTACACAGACTGTCACGGAGGAGGAAGCCCAAAGCAAAGCAAGAGTGTCTGTGTCTACACAAATAGGCACAGAGGAGGAAGGAACCAAAAGCGCCATCAGCATCTCCACACAAACCATCACCAAACCAGAGCAGCCTGAACCAATAGTAGTTGCCCCCATTCAGAAGAAGAAATCAAGGAGCAAATCAGTCTGCATAGTGACTGATGAGGGCGCTGGAGGACCCTCACACCCAGTGGAAGAGACAGAGCCAGAAATCATCACTCGCTCTCTATCCCTGGGTGAGCTGCGTAACCTGTGGAGAGAATTCACCCGCCAGATGAACAAGTCCATCCTGACCTGGCTGCTCCACATCTGGGACACTGCAGCCAATGACACCATTCTGGATGGAACTGAGGCCAGGCAACTGGGAGCACTGTCCCAGGATATGGTCATTGACCAGGGGATCAGGAGAACCCAAGAAATTCTCAGCCTTTGCAGCAACTGCTGACAAGTGTGAGGGACAGATAACATTTGTAAAGAAGACCTCCAGGTGCACCAAGGAAAATGGAAGACCATGGAACAAGGTATCCGATGCCTGAGGGAATTGGCTGTGTTGGAGATAATTTTCTCAGAAGACGAGAGATTTCCTAAGAGTCCAGATTGTGTCCAGTGCACATCGCAAATGTGGTTGAGATTTGCATGGCTTGGACCAGAGATGTACTCCTGTTACCTGGCAACACTGCAGAGGAGGGAAGACGAGGACAGGGTGGGCATCTTAGCCAATAAATTAAGAATTTACAAGGATACTGTCACCGCCCCATTTCGTACCCATGTCTTGTCCATAGAAACAAGGTTGGCTGAGCAAGTCCGGGACTTGATTGAAGAGAGTAATCAGAAACTAAAAAAGGAACTTAAGGAACAAGTCTACCATATTTCACCAGAACCAGCAAGAGTCTCTGCCATTAGAAGCCATCTTTCCCAAGCCACAGAGAGAGGATACACTCCACGAGGAAACCTCTGGGTTTTTCTTCAGGAGCATGGAGAAGACATGAGGAAATGGGATGGAAAACCCACCTCTTCCTTAGCAGCCCGAGTACGTGAACTAAAAAGAGCACCTACCACAAAAAGCTCATCTAGAGTCAATGCTGCTCCAGTCTCTCACACACAGAATTCCAGACAATATAGGAATGATGATATAACTGATCCTCTTGAAGGAACCTCAAGAACCTATTTGCATGAAGAGAGCAACATGTACCATGACCAGGAACAGAGGGGCCCAGCCTCTAGCCAGGTAGAGGACAGGGACAATCAGAACTATTGGACCGTGTGGATTCGATGGCCTGGCACATCTGAACCACAAAAATACACAGTTTTGGTTTACATCAGTGCCCAATGTACCCTGATGCCATCAAGATATGTAGGAGCAGAATCCATTTCTGTTTCTGGGGTAGCAGGAGGATTCCAGCAGCTGACTGTATTAGAGGCCAAAGTGAGTTTAACTGGGAACGGGTGGCAGAAACACCCCATCATGACTGGACCAGAGGCCCCATGCATCCTTGGCATAGAATATCTCAGAAATGAATATTTCAAGGGATTCCAAAAGGACATCGCTGGGCTTTCGGAATAGCTGCTGTAGAGGCAGAAGACATCAGAAAGCTAAATACTTTACCTGGTCTCTCAGATGACCCCTCTGCTGTGGGACTGCTGAGAGTTGAAGAACAACAGGTACCAATTGCCACAGCAACAGTACACCATCAGCAATATCGTACCAGCAGAGACTCTGTGATCCCCATCCATGAGATGATTTGTAGACTTGAGAGCCAAGGGGTGGTCAGCAAGGCCTATTCACCTTTCAACAGCCCTGTATGACCAGTGCGCAAGTCCAGTGGGGAATGGAGACTGACAGTGGATTACCGCGGCCTGAATGAGGTCACACCACCACTGAGCGCTGCCGTGCCAGACATGGTGGAGCTTCAGTACGAGCTGGAGTCCAAGGCAGCAAAGTGGTATGCGACCATCGATATTGCGAACGCCTTCTTCTCCATTCCTTTGGCAGTGAAATGCAGACCTCAGTTTGCCTTCACCTGGAAGGGAGTGCAGTACACCTGGAACCAACTGCCCCAGGGGTGGAAGCACAGTCCCACCATCTGCCATGGACTGATCCAGGCTGCACTGGAAAAGAACGAGGTTCCCGAACATCTACAGTATATCAATGACATCATTGTGTAGGGGAGCACAGCAGGGGAAGTCTTCGAAAAAGAAGAAAAAATTATCCAGATTCTGCTGAAAGCTGGTTTTGCCATTAAACGAAGCAAGGTTAAGGTAGCAGCTCAAAAAATTCAGTTTCTAGGAGTCAAGTGGCAAGATGGAGGTCATCAGATCCCAACAGAAGTAATCGACAAGCACACCGCTATGTCTCCACCTACTGTAGTAGATAGGGACAGGCGAACGGAAGATCTCGGGATGTGACGGAGAGACCCTTCCCCCTTCTCCCTGCTTCACGTTATCTATTAACCCCAGAGCATGTAACCACACCTAACCCAGTAGTTTTCCACTCCCGACTAACCCTAGAGACCCTACCAAACCCCCCTCTGACGTAGCAAAGTCCCCCAAGACTATTTAAACCCATGAGATAAGATAATAAAGGCTTTTCGACCGTCCACCAAATTGGTGTCTGCGAGTGTCGTTAGCCCGAGTGGTCCGGACAGGTCGGGCCATCGTGCTGTCTTCTTGGAACCAGGTCGCCGTTGTCTTTCATAAAGGCAACAACCTACCAACAAGAAGGAGACACAAGCTTTCCTAGGTGCCATAGGCTTTTGGAAGATGCACATTCCCAAGTACAGCCAGATTGTGAGCCCTCTCTACCTGGTCACCCGCAAGAAAAATGATTTCCACTGGGACCCTGGACAACAACAAGCTTTCACAGATCAAGCAGGAAATCGCTCATGCAGTAGCCCTTGGCCCAGTCAGGATGGGACCAGAGATAAAGAACATGCTCTACTCTGCAGCTGGGAACCATGGTGCGTCCTGGAGCCTTTGGCAGAAGGTGCCTGGGGAGACTCGGGGTCAACCACTGGGATTCTAGAGCCAGAGCTACAAAGGCTCTGAAGCAAACTACACTCCCACAGAGAAGGAAATCTTGGCTGCCTATGAAGGAGTTCAGGCTGCCTCAGAAGTAATTGGCGCTTAAACTCAGCTGCTTCTGGCACCCCGGCTACCAGTGCTGGGGTGGATGTTTAAGGGAAGGTTCCTTCCACACATCATGCCACAGACACCACATGGAGTAAATAGATTGCCCTCATTACTCAGTGTGCCCTTATTGGAAATACGAATTGCCCTGGGATTCTGGAAATTATAACAAACTGGCCTGAGGGGGAGACTTTTGGATTGTCTTCTGAAGAACAGGAGCAAGTGGCATGTGCCAAGGAGGCTCCACCATATAATAAGCTACCAGACACTAAAAGACAATATGCCCTTTTTATGGATGGTTCCTGCCGAATTATAGGCACTAGCTGGAAATGGAAAGCTGCAGTGTGGAGCCCCACACGACAAGTTGCACAAGCTACTGCGAGACAAGGTAGATCGAGTCAGCTTGCAGAGCTTAAAGCTGTCCAACTGGCTTTGGATATTGCTGAGCAAGAGCAGTGGCCGAGGCTCTATCTCTACACAGACTCATGGATGGTAGCTAATGCTCTGTGGGGATGGCTGAGTCGCTGGAAAATGGCCAACTCGCAGCGCAGAGGGAAACCCATCTGGGCCGCTGAGATCTGACAGGACATTGCCACCCGAGTAGAGAAGCTGACCATGAAGATTCGACACATGGATGCACACATACCCAAGAGTCAGGCTACTGAAGAGAATCACAACAATTAACAGGTAGACCAAGCTGCCAAGGTGAAAATACCACAAGTAGACCTAGATTGGCAGCATAAGGGAGAATTATTCCTAGCTCGTTGGGCCCATGATGCTTCTGGTCATCAGGGGAGAGACGCAACATACTGATGGGCCCGTGACCAAGGGGTGGACCTTACTAGGAACAACATCTCACAGGTCATGCACGACTGCGAGACCTGCGCTGCAATCAAACAGGCCAAGCGGATAAAGCCTCTGTGGTACGATGGGCGATGGTTGAAATACAGGTATGGAGAAGCCTGGCAAATTGACTATATCACGCTTCCCCAAACCTGCCAAGGCAAGCGCTATGTACTGACCATGGTGGAAGTAACCACAGGATGTTTGGAAACCTACCCTGTGCCTCATGCCACTGCCCGGAACACCATCTTAGGCCTAGAAAAGCAGGTCTTTTGGAGACATGGCACTCCTGAGACAATTGAGTCGGACAGTGGAACCCATTTCAAGAACGGCCTTATCAACACCTGGGCCAGAGAACATGGCATTGAGTGGATATATCATATTCCCTATCATGCACCAGCTGCTGGCAAAGTTGAACAATGCAATGGACTGCTTAAGATCACCCTGAAGACACTCGGTCGGGGAACCTTCAGGAATTGGGAATTGAACTTGGCAAAAGCTACCTGGATAGTCAACACCCGAGGGGCCATCAATCGAGCTGGTCCTGCCCAATCTGAACCCTTGCACACAGTGGATGGAGATAAAGTCCCTGTAGTACATATGAATGGTATTTTAGGAAAGACTGTTTGGATTAATCCCACCTCAGGCAAAGACAAACCCATCTGTGGGATTTTTTTTGCTCAAGGACACCGTTATACTTGGTGGGTAATGCAGAAGGATGGGGAAGCCCGTTGTGTACCACCAGGAAACCTAGTCTTCAGTGAGAACTATGTGTAAGGTTTCATCATGATGCAGATGGAAATAGGAAAAGGGGTGGATAATGTCCAAAATTGAAGCACCAAGATGTTTCCTATTACCATACAGTAGCAGTGTCCTCTGGGCAGTTTTCCTTATCTCCTGTTAATAGGCCCATCTATGTCTTGCCACATGACTCAGAGATAAAACTCTCCAGGAGCCAGTTCCTTTTAACAGGTGATTAAGGACTCATCTCCTGACTCAGAATAATATCAGCCCATTGTGAGATGCTGCGCCCAGAGGGAGGAGTTAGGCATTCCCACCTGGATAAATCCAGGGATTTCTAGACAGAGAAGCAGCCTTTCCACAGGTTTCCGAGAAGACACAGCAACCACATCTGCTATTCCAAGGGGACTGCAGCCACTCCAATTTGGACTGCTACCAGCACGCTGGCCAGAGGGGTGTCAGGTTGTATTCTGACTTTGTCAGTGGTCTTCCTTTTGTATCATTACATGTATTTTTCTTTTTTTTTTCCTTTTCCCAATAAATTGTATTTCTGACTTGGAGTCTCTCACTGGTTCTGCTTTCAAACCAGAACAACAACACAATATCTCCCCCTTTCCTTTTTAAAAGAAGACAGGGGAGAGTTCTGGGGTTTAAATAAATTAAGGAAGGGTATAAATATAACCATACAAAGTTCATACAATAAATACAATGCTTTCATAACATACGACACGTTACTAAACTTACAGAGGAATTTCCGAAACTATTACAGAAAGGATTAACTAATCATTGATATAATATATAAGGGAAGACTCTTCTTCACTTAATAAACTCATTCTAAAATGCACGAAATCATTAAAGTCATTATGACACACAGAGGGATTTACTTCTAAATCAGGCAAAGTCACTGAATGGTGAAATGGTTTTGCCAATTTGACTTTCCACCAGATGTTTTCTCCTTTTTTGTGCCTTTACCCATTTTACTAATTACCAGCTGAACAATACCTCAACTTAAAATTATTAACTTACAAAGATAAGCTTTATGGAAGTGACGTGAAATAAATCTTAAATGAGGAAACTCTAGAAGAGGCAAGCTTAAAGGAACTCAGTATTTGCAGTAACCAGGAACCATATCTAAGCAATTGAATCTGAGAATAAACTGGCTCTTGGTTACTGTGGTTTTTAACAATTAAAATTTCATTTTGTTAAAACAATTGTAAAATAACAAAAGCTGGTCATGCCACTTGGCTGATAGACTTTCTTCTCTGGTGACTTGATAGGTGGCTATTTCGTCTAATGCCTGAGTCTACTCTTTATTATCAAACCTTGATTATCATCCTTCCGCAGGGCCCTTTGCAAGAAAATTGATAACCAAGGTCTAAAGAGTAGTTCAATAAACTTATTCTTTAAAACTCATTAAAACTGAAAAAAAAATTAATTAAAATCTCCACTTATAATTCTAAATTATAATAAATTAACATACAGTTTTGTGGGGACTACTCGACCCCTTGGAAGTATATGTGAATGTCAATTGCTTTTAACTTAAGCAAGGAAGAAGGCAGCAGGAAGGTTCGAGGGTACTAAAAAGATTGGGGGGAGCCAGGGAGACGGTAGCAACCCTGTGCTTTCAAGTTTCTGCAGGCTGCTCCCTCCAATCTCTTCAGCAGAATAACTAAAATTAAGGTAAGAAGATCAGGTTTTAACAAACAAGAGTTGACATTCATCATGCTTCTGCAAACTCATAGCAAGATAGAAATCAAAAGGAACACCGGGTGGGGTACAGTTAGGGAAATTGATAGGGACCTTGAGCAGTCACTTCTGTATAGTCAAGAAGTCATTTTATCTTGACTGTTTCATTTTATTTTGTTTTTGTTGTTTTTTTTTTTTTTAATTTTAATTTGACTGTTTCTTTTCATTTTCATTCAACTGTTTCTTTTAATTTTCATTCTGATGATAATGAGTTTTCAACCATGGGCAATTTCCTATTATGTGTCCCTTCCTTTTGTAGGCATAACAAACTTTTAATTATGGGGATGGACAAACATTTGCCCAGTGTTGCTTTTCTCCACATTTAAAACATGTTCTTAATTGTTCTTTTTACTTCTTTCTTCTGAATGGTTCCTTTTGCTTCTTTTTTTCCAAATTTTTCATTTTGCTTCTTATTTGCCTGATCAATTATCACAAATGCTGAAGCCTGCAAATCTATGTATTGGTAGCTACTAATGTAGAAGATGGGACATGCCCTGGCTTTTCTGGCCCCTGCTGCTGAACCAAATAGCAGCAACTGTGGTGTTTCACCCCAGAGACACTTTTGGCTAGCTGGATGTTTCAGCGGGCGCATGGAGAGAAGTCCAGGCATGCCGGAGCTCAGGTGGCGGCAGGATGGAATTTCCTCTCATAGAGGGTCTGCTCCTCAGGTTTCCCGCTGCCGGAGAGGCCTTAAAGGCGGTGGTGAAGGAAAGGAGTCGGTTCTGATGGAGAGTTTAATCCAGAGCTTTATTCTGGCCCACAGGACTCTGAATGTAGCAACAGATCCAAACGGAACTACCGCAGGCCTCTGAATCCAGTCATTGCTGCATCAGAACTTCCCAGACCGCGTGGCTGCTCGCCCTTTTTGCCTCGGGGAGGGGAGAACAGGAGGGGATAGGGAGTCCACCAACCAGGTATGCGAGAGGATGTCTCAGGGGACAAAGGACACCTGGATGGCCCAATGTCCCCTGGGGGTGGAGGGCATCCTTTGGATCTGCCCAATCACTCGACACACTTCTGTAATGCCAGGAGTGACAGACAGTGCTCAGCAGGTGTTATAAATGAAAATTGATCCAGCCAAATTAAAAAGAAAAATAAAATATTTATTTTGCAATCAAATTGTATCTAGCCAGCCACAAGGAAAGAATAGAACCGAGCCCGGGATCGGTGCTGGGTGTGCAACAAAGAAGTTAGCCTCAGCAGACGGTCCCTCTATGCCCACACACCATCCTCCTGGTACAAGCAGTTTTTATAGGGAAAATTCCTCCTGAGGCCAGGGTTTTGGCAATCAGTCCTTTCTTCCCATTCAGAGTCCCATACATTGATGAAATTTCTTTTCTTGGCATTGGGGTGGAACAATCCAATGTCCGTGTTGACGAATCCCATGATGTAGTTACAGGAATCTGGCATTCCCATGTATCGGCCCAGAGGATTTCCATGACATCAATCTCAGGTCATTGACACAATGATCAGCGCCTGGGCTCCCCGTATCGCGTTGAGATACGGCTCATCTCCGGCCCATGTCCGGCCAAGCCACATCCATTTACATGTAAAATCAAGTTTCAACATACACCAAGTTTTGCCTGTGAGGGTGGGGGGGACTCCTAATACAAGCGTGTGCACTCCAACAAATATTCAATATACTAGAAATTGTGTGAATTATATCTACTACTACACATAACACAGGAGTCAGGGTGGGGAAAGGAGGAGTGATTGACATACCTGGGAGGACACCTTCAGGGGAGGAACCAGTGTTGGGGGTAAACTACGAAGGCACACTGCAACACTCATACAAAGTTGACAGTCTTTTCCACAGGCTAAAATTGAAGCCACAGGTGTTTTTGATTTTGTGCCAAGGTCTCCAAGCCCCCTGCCAGGATCTTGAGACAGCCAGGGCAGCCAGAGGGATGTCCTGGGTTCCCACATCTTCCCCTCCTCTGTGCACCAAAAACACCTCTTTGGCAGCCCTGTTCATGGCCCACCACATGCATTGAAAAAGGCATGACAAAATGAGCAGAAGAATTACAAGCCCTACTAAAATGT
This sequence comes from Taeniopygia guttata, assembly GCF_048771995.1. NCBI lineage: Eukaryota > Metazoa > Chordata > Aves > Passeriformes > Estrildidae > Taeniopygia > Taeniopygia guttata. The sequence continues at coordinate 4,485,430 of NC_133060.1, read as the reverse complement.
AAAAAGCTATTTTCAAAAGTTTCCTCCACAAGATGAGAGGTCAAAAAAGTCAGACATACCATTCAACCAAGACCCAGTAACTTCTTTGACTTTTCCTATACCTTCTTGCAATTTTTTATGTTTTCATGAATTGATTTTGAATGATCAGACAAGTTCATGCAGCACATCCCCTCATGTTCTTCACACCCGTGCCCATGTATCAGCAATAAATAATCAATTGCTGCTCTGTTTTGAAGGTCACTCGTCTTACACTGTTGACATCTGTTAACACGTCACTCAGTGCAAGAGAGATGGCAGGAGCGTGCTTGCTCAGCCAGCATCCCATTCATCCAATTGAGCCAAGGCTACTCCTGATGCTGTTTGTGGCGAGAATATTGCAGCCACAATTCTCTGAGCCTTTTTCCATGTGTGAACATTATCATCACAATTTGGATCATACTGTTCAACTTCTCTTTTCCCCCTACGTTTTTGTTCTTTCAAAATTGTCAAGTCGGGTGTTAGCAATGAAAGTTTTCCAATGCTGCATGGACCGCCTGTGACATTTGCAGGGATAGCAGGCCAAATTCTGTCCCCATAAATAAAAAAAATTCCTTGCAGCAATTGCGCTGGAACTCGGTGGGATGGTCTGTTTGACACCTTGGTGTAATTGCACCAAGAAGATGCATTTTTATAAATGAAATGGTTTGGGGTGGCATCTATCGTTCGGTTCTCTGCTTGTGTCACTCTTGAAATGCCGAATTCTATACAAAAATTAATTTCCACCAAATCAAGAATTTCCAATTCCTGAGGCTCAAAAGGAGCCACTGGGAGAAATTGTGTCCAAACATGCCATCCGTCCACAGGATTCGAAATGACCTGTGAAACCTTTGGAGGGATGTCCTTTGGCATTGGCCATTCGTTCACTGGCGAGCCTACCAAACATGTTGAAAATGGTTTTTTTTTTCGGTCTTGAGTGTGTCAAGCAGATGGTGCCCAAACCTGCTGCATTGGCCAAAGTTCCCCAAATATTTTCTTTTGGTTGGATCATGGGCAAATCTGCCAAATTGCCTAAGGCAACTGAATTGTCTAAGGCAATTAAAAATAGAATTAAACACAAAAGCAACATCTGGACTTTGCAATCCAATGACACCCAAGTCCCAAAACTCTTGATTGAAGAGATGTTCATGGTCTTGATGCCTGCTCACGGCTGCGTGTTTGCCTCTGTGTTTTCGGATTCAGTGTCTGCTTGTGTCTGGGTTCGATAGGGCTTCACGTGTCTCGCCGAAACCCACTTTGGTCCTCGCCCTGTGGAGACATGAGCGAAATCTTTGCCCCAAGTTGTTAATTTAAAAGGGCCTTCAATCTGTCCTGATTCTGGGTTTCTGATCAAAACTAAAGGATTCTTCCTTAGTTTTGCCTGTGTGCTATTTGAAAAATGCCTGATGATTGGTGGAGTGGGCTCTGAAAAAGAGCCACTTAGAAAATTCAGCACATACAAAGCCTTGTTCAACCACATATGAGGTGTTGCCTCTGCCTCCCCCCTTTTCTGTTTGTCCAAAAGGGATTTCAGGGTGTGATGTGTTCTTTCAATGATTGCTTGACCTGTGGGAAAGTGGGGAAAGCCAAAGGCATGTCTGACACTCCACTTTTTCCAAAATTTGTCAAGCAATTTTCCTATATAAGTTGGACCAGTATCTGGTTTTATTTCTTGTAGCACTCCTAGTGACGCAAATGCTTGTAAAAAATGTTTATAGTCATGTTGTGTGCTCTCCCCTATGTGTAATGATGCAAAATCGCTCCTGAAAAAGTGTCAACTGAAACGTGAATGTTTTTGAGTTTTTCAAAAGATGGATATTTCATGACATCAGTTTGCCACAATTAGAGACACTTCAGTCCTCTTGGATTGACTGCTCCTGTGGATGCAGGTGGGTGCAGAAGCTGGACAAACAGTAATTATTTCCCTCGCTTGGCTTTTGGAAATGTGAAAGGATTCCATCAGTGCCCGTGCATTCTGATGAAAAAATGCGTGGCTCAATCTTGACTGTTAAAAAAATGTCTGGCAAGGTCTCTGAAATGGACATGCCTAATTAGTCTACATGAGCATTCCCGTCTGCTAAGAATTCTGGAAGAGAGGAATGCGCTCTGATGTTGTCCTGGCTTGTAAGATAAGTATGTATTCTATTCACCATCTGTTGGAGGTTGGGCAGTTTTCTTATCTCTTCCAAGAAAAATGTCTCCCTCAGGGAGATATCTTCTGTTAATGGACCATTTAATGACTCACTGCATGACTGGTAAAGTTAGATCAGCCCATTGTGAGATGCTCCACACAGAGGGAGGAGCCCAGGATCCTTACCTGCATAAAATCAGCATTTTTGGGACACCAGGGCAGCCCTTTGCTGGATTCCCAGAGGAGCAGCTCTCTTCCCCGATGGATCCCCAGAGGAAGACCAGGCCCATCTACTCCATCACCAGACCTTCAGAGAAAACGACACCCTTCTAGAGATCACCGCTTCAGCAGCATTTCATCTGCCTCTCCAGGAGGAGCAGCTACCATTTAACTGGACTATTACCAACACCCTGACTCCTCAGGGTTTCAGGTTTCTGACTTTATCAGTAGTTTTGTTTGTACTAATTACATTTTCTTTTAAATGTGGGGGTTTTTTTTCCCCTACTAAAGAACTGTTATTCCCATTCCCATATCTTTGCCTGAGAGCCTTTTAATTTTGAAATTGTGGCAATTCGGAGGGAGGGGGATTACCTTTTCCATTTCACAGGAGGCTCTTTCCTTCCTTCACAGACTCCTGTCTTTTCAAACCGAGACAGATTCTGGCGCCCAACATTGGGCTTGAGAGCATTGAGAGGAAAAAAGGATTAACAGTTCTTAAGTAATTTAAATTTTTTTGTGTGTGTGCTGATATAGAAACATCTTTAAGTGCCACCATGTGGTCTAGTTTACCCTGGTTTTGGTGGCACATGGTCGCGGCTGTATTTCTCCCATTTGCAGGCCCTTATCTAAACATGGGTCCTGTAACTAAGGCAACTGTATCTGTTACCAGTTTGGCTTATGGGTTAATAAGGTGAGGAATTTATGAATCTCTAACTTCCTCTGCAAGGCAGGTACATGGATTCAGAGCTATCACACACTAACTGTGTATTTTTCGGGTTACTTTAATAATGGTACCTACTGTGAGGAAATGACACCAGGGGAAATTTTCTCCCAACCTTTTAACAATTTTTTTTTGTTCTGCTCTGCCAGTTTTCAAAGGGTTAAGATCCACTCTAAGTGCTAATGATACCATACAATGAGTGGTATTCCTGATATGCCTGTTATATTTATAAGGGAAGATTAACCTGGATAACTACCCTGACACCTACACCAGAGACTAGGGATGCTGCTGCAGAGCCTGACACTGCCCCAGAGACTGGAGATGCTGCTGCTCCAGAGCCAGACCCTACCCCACAGCCTGCCTCAGAAATTAACCACCCAGATTGGGTGAGGGTTCTGGTTAAGGAGATAAGAGAGATGCTGAAGGAGTGCATTTCCCCAGCTGGTGAGAAACCTGCCCTTTGCCTTGGAGAGGGACAGTCTAATAGTACAGCTGTGGAACCCACAGATGTTACAACTGTCTAGGTTCCAGCTGAACCACAAAGGCAGCCACATCCAGCAGCAGTTGCCCCGGCAAAAAAAAAAAGAGGTCTAATATGAAGGCAGAGAACCTAGATAAATACAGGAATGGAGGGACATCACAACCCACAGGGAAGCCAGAGGTTGCAATCATCACCAAGTCCCTGATGTACGAAAGTCTCCGTAATCTGCACAAAGACATTGTGTGACGTGGGCGTGAGGCTTATACTACCTGGTTACTTCGGGTCTGGGACCTTATGGGTACGGGCGTGCAGCTGGACAGTGGTGAGGCAAGGAACTTGGGACCCTTGACCCAGGACTCAGGTATGAATCAGATTTTTGTAAGGGGGCCAGGGTCCCTTTCTCTCTGGGAGCGGCTTTTAATGAGTGTCAGAGAAAGGTTTGTCCACAGGGAGAGAATGCAGGAGCACCAGCATAGAATGCGCTGGGAGACCCCTTAGGAAGGGATCCAACAGCTGAGGGAAGTGGCAGTATTGGCAGTACTCTTTGATAGACAGCATAATAATGACCCCGACAAGGTCAGGTGCACAGGGCAAATGCTGTGGAGTCTAGCAAATCTTGGGCCATCTCAGTACACCACTTTCATTGCAACAATTGACACTAACCGAGAGACAGTGGGCTCTGTTGCCAACAAACTTAGGAATTATGAGAGTATGATTAATGGCCCAATGCAGGCTCATATCTCAGCTATGATTGAGGAGTTCAAAGAGGAGATGATGGAAGAGATGAGGAAGGTTAATGCAGCACCTGTGAGAGTCACAAGCCCCAAAGTCAGAGCCCAACATTCCCCAGCTAGAGAGAGAGGGTACACGCCAAGGGCTAATCTGTGGTTCTTCCTGCGTGACCATGGGGAAGACATGGGGAGGTGGGATGGGAAACCCACTTCTGTCCTGGCAGCATGGGTGCGTCAACTCAAGGAGGGAAAGTTCCACCAAGGTGAAGGTAGCCTCAACTTCTCATGACCAAGCTTTTGGGTACAATCTGTCAGACTCCCTTGAAGGGGGCCTCTAGTATGTATGCCCAGGAAAGGAATAATAACCATTGTTAGAGGGGCCCTGTCTCTAGCCAAGGAGAGGCACAGGAAAACCGGATCTTCTGGACATTGTGGATCCGATGGCCTCGCACCCACAAAAATATGATGCTTTAGTTGATACTGGCGCACAGTGTACTCTGATACCATCAGGACATGTGGGGGCAGAGCCTGTTTCCATTGCTGGTGTGACCCTGGTGGAAGCCGAGGTGAGCCTGACTGGGAAGGAGTGGAAGAAACATCCTGTAGTGACCGGCCCAGAGGCCCCATGCATTTTGGGCATAGATTACCTTCAAAGGGGGGCATTTTAAATACCCAAAGGGACTCAAGTGGGCATTTGGGGTAGCAGCTGCAGTGACAGAGGGCATCCAGCAATTGAACAACTTGCCTGGACTGTTGGAAAACCCGTCTGAAATAGGACTCCTAAAGGTTGAACAGCAACACGTGCCAGTTGTGACCTTGACAGTGCACGACCGGCAGCATCAGGCAAACCGAGGTGCTGTGATCCCCATCCACAGAATGATTCATGAGCTGGAGAGCCAAGGAGTGGTCAGCAAAACCCACTCACCCTTCAACACCCCCATCTGGCCTGTGTGCAAATCTGACAAAGAATGGAGATTGACTGTAGACTATTTTGGCTTAAATGAAGTGATTCCACCACTGGGCGCTGCTGTGCCAGACATGCTGGAACTCCAGTACGAGCTGGAGTCCACGGCAGCAAAGTGGTATGCCACTATTGATATTGCTAATGCATTTTTCTCCATTCCTCTGGCAGCAGAATGCTGGTCTCAGTTTGCTTTCACCTGGAGGGGCATGCAGTACACCTGGAACCAACTGCCCCAGGGGTGGAAACACAGCCCCACCGTCTGCCATGGTCTGATCCAGGCTGCACTGTAAAAGGGTGAGGCTCCAGAACACCTGCAATACATCAATTATATCATTGTGTGGGGGAGCACAGTGGCAGAAGTGTTTGAGAGAGGTGAGAGGATCATTCAGATACTGCTAGAAGCTGGTTTCGCCATCAAGAAGAGCAAAGTCAAGGGACCTGCCTGAGAGATCCAGTTCCTGGGAGTCAAATGGTGAGACGGACGGCACTAGATTCCCACTGAGGTCATCAACAAGATCACAGCGATGTCCCCACCAACCAGCAAAAAGGAAACACAAGCTTTCCTAGGTGCCATAGGTTTTTGGAGAATGCACATTCCTGAGTATAGCCAGAGTGTGAACCCTCTTTACCTGGTTACCCACAAGAAGAACAATTTCCACTGGGGCCCTGAGCAGCAACAAGCTTTCACCCAGATCAAGCAGGAGATCGCTCATGCTGTAGCCCTTGGCCCAGTCAGGACAGGACCAGAGGTCAAGAACATGCTCTACTCTGCAGCCGGGAACCATGGTTTGTCCTGAAGCCTTTGGCTGAAGGTGCCTTATGAGACTCGAAGCCGACCACTGGGATTTTGGAGTCAGAGCTACAGAGGGTCTGAAGCTAACTACACTCCCACAGAGAAGGAAATCTTGGCTGCCTATGAAGGAGTTCAAGCCGCCTCCAAGATGATTGGCACAGAAGCACAACTCCTCCTGGCACCCCGACTACCGGTGCTGGGGTGGATGTTCAAAGGAAAGGTTCCTACTACCCAGTAGGGACAGTGCCCTGCCAAGAGGTCAGGACCAGCCATTCAGTTTTCCCTTGAATAGTGGACTGTCTGTCTCTTGAAGTGGATGTCTGTTAAGAAAGGGCTTCCTGAAAACAGGGAACCGGCTCTCTACAGCTGAATGGCTGGTCCTGACCTCTTGGCAGGGCACTGTCCCTCAGTTGGGGGCCCCGGTCTCCGATGATGAGCTCGTCGGACTCCTGGGTTGGGCTCAGGACTGTGGATTTTCTGTGGATCTTAAACACTCCTTTGATTGTAGAGTCTGGCATGATTTTGGTCGGTGCATCATGAAGCAGGCGGACAAGGGGGACGCTACAGCATCTGCACTGTTCACAGTCTGGGAGTGCATCTACACGACCCTGCGGGGCGAGACCCTGAGGGGCAGTGACTCCAACTGGGAGCTATCACGAAATGAGGACGCTGTCTCAGTATGCAGCGGTGTGTCCCGGCGTCTGTCATGCAGCAGCACATCTTGGGCGGGACCTCCACATCGTTCTCTGCCCTGCCCTCTGTGGGACTGGCTCCTGCACCAGGAGTGGTGGCTGCCTTCCCCGCCCCGACTGCCATGGTGCTGCCTCTGCTGACAGTGGGGTTCGCCACTCCGCCCGCCGTTCCAGCGGCAGCAGCAGCAGCTCTGCCTCTCACTCCACCCGCTGCAGCTTCGGTGCCTGTGCTGCCTGCTGCGTTCCTGCAGCCAGTGCCATTTCTGTCTCTGATGACTGCAGCTTCCGCGCACACCCCATCCGCTGTGTCACAGGCTGTGGCTGATCCCTTTGTGCTGCCACTTGCGATGGGAGGGTCCGCCAAGCCACCGGTCATGGCTCTGGTCCCCGCCCTGTCACCGGCGGCTGCTCCCTCCCTTCCAGGGGCTGTGGGCTCAGAGGCTGTGCCTGCTTCTTCTGTTTTGCGGTTGATAGCTGCTTCTCCAGCCTCGGTGCCTCCCACCAGCCGCCTTCCCCCTCGGATCGCAGACTTTCCCGCTCACCCCCATCCCAGGAGGCAGGCAGTGACAGCGATGATCTGCCCTGACCAAATGTCAGAACGCCGACACCAATGGGAGCAACTGGCGTCTCAGAGAGACCTGTGGACGCTGCCTCCCTGTCAGGTGTCTGTGTGGCCGATAAATCCCTGCTGCTTTTGGGAAGAGGTCAGAGAACGGGCTTTCTACACTTGAGACTGGGAATTGATAGAGCAGATGGGCAAGCCTAGTGGTGCAGTCTTGAACCCACCGATCCAGTAAAAGGAGAACATAATTAGCCGTCAGCTGGTCCCTCTGGCCTCTCTGGAAGTGGCACAGGGGGATCGGAGTGATGATGCTTCATCACAACATAAGCTTCAGCACTTTCCTGTGCGCAAGGCTGTCCCAAATTCGGGGCAACAGGACAGGCACAATGTTATGATCTGGTGGGTTGTGCAGGATTTGCAAGATAAAGTGGTGAAATATGGGCTGGGCTCTGTCACACTGATGCAGGTCCTCAGAAGGGTAAACACTGACTCGCTTGCTCCCTATGATATCAAAAATCTGGCCTCTGTGTTGTTCCAACCTGTGCAGCTTGACATTTTTATAAACAATTGGAGGAGGCTGGCTGAAAGGGTCATGGCTGAAAGTGTAAATTACCCTCAGATGGACCCTAGAGCCTATGTGGGGGTGGATGCATTCATCGGACAGAATGCCTTTGCCAATCCTGATCTTCAGGCTACTTGGCACCCCATCATACTTGAGCAGGCCCAGAAGGTGGGCTTTGTGGCATTGCTAAAAACCATGGAGACAGCTGCTCCCTGGCCACGATATGTGAAGCTAACACAGGGAGCCAAAGGAAACATGCCTTCTTCACCTTCTCTTATAATTGAAGCAGCAACTGACTGCATCCATAATTGTGCCTGGATACAGCTAAGGGCCAAGGAAATATTGTTTTGTGTAGCACCAAGTGCATCAATTACCAATTTGTGGTCATTCATATTTACCTTTTCCCAATTCGGTAATATGTTTGATAGCAACCACTGTTGAGTATCCAAAGCTGATAAGGATGACAGTAGTGGTTGTTGTAATTTGGTCAAATCTTTAGTTGTAGCAGCCAATTTATTCATTAATACTTCTGAATCAATACTGTTTAAGATTCCTAATCCTGTTCCCACAGCACGTTATGTCTCTTGGCATCCGTGTTTTAGAAGGGTTCCACTGTCACAACCAGGTCATTCAACCCTGAAAAAAAGTTTGCAAAAAAGGTGAACAAGCGGGCTGAATTTCTGAGACGTGGTTTTGCATTAGCAATTTAACTTGTTTGAGACCATGCTGGATCAAACAATATTTGTTGTTGACCTGTTCTCCTGATTATATATGGTCCAATTTCAAAAATTTTCAGGCTAAGCATAAGCAGTGGTTGGGTGGTAGGTATCACAACATTAACATCAAGTTCTCCCCAGTATTTAAATCAATACTTTAAACTTAAAAGAAAGCACTTCAGTATTTTTGGACCAAAGACAAACTACTTCTGCAGTTTGTGTTAATGTGAAATTATGCCAATAATCCTGTACACTTTGGTGCGTACAAACCTTTTTGTGCTTAAAGAGATCTTTTCACTTTTTCTGCATGCTACCACAATTATTTTAGACCACGCCCACTCAGCTGTTTCTGGCCATGGGGTTGTGGTAGGATGCAGAAAAGTATTGCTAGTTTTATCATGAATTATGTGGTCTTCATGTCCCTCAGAGTTCTTCTGAAAAAGCAAACACAACAGAATCCTGCCAGCGAGAGGCAGAAAAGTTTAGAATGATGGAATTATCCAGCGTGTATTTATCCGATGCTCTTTCCCTAGAGCACCAGAGGCTTTCCATGCACATTTATTCAGAGAGGGTTTTAGCACAAGTGGTACCAGCCCTGCAATAAGGGAGATCCACCAAAACATCTTGGCCAGGGTAATGTGCTGGATTATTAGGATCATTTGGTGCACAGCATAGGAGTCAGTGTAGATACAGACAAGAGAGGTATTCTGTACTGTTACAGTGTGTTCGGGATATGCTCCCCATTTCCAGAGACCCCCCGTGACTCTGATCAGATAAGCCTGGTCCCCTCCTTCCTGCCCCGACAGGGCTGGCGGAGAGTCAAAAGAACCCTCCCTGTCCAGAGCCTAGATAAGGCGATGACCCTTCCTGTTTGCCCTCTTTCCCCGGCTCTTTCCCCCCAGATCTCATGGAATAAAGAGCTGGACAACCACATCGGGGTGAGAGCCTCTTTTGAATCTTTGCCCATCTCCTGATGTTCCTCCCCTCAAGGCCTCGTATCTCTGGGCTAGCCTAATGGTTTAGGGGCTGAGAGAGGGTAGAACCGTCAGTTGTCCCCGAACGTGGATTTGCTAAAAGCTCACGCAAGGGGCTGGAACCCTTCTTTTAAGGGATCTCTGTTACCTCCTCCGAGGCGTGACGACCTGGTTCAGGAACGGCACGGCAGTCACCTCAGACTGCTCGGGCCAATTACTCGCAGACACCAATGTGGTGGACGGTAAAATGACATTTATTTCTGAGTTGCACAGCATTGTATAGCCTGAGGCTACATCACTCCTGTGTGCTTGTGTCACAAGCCACTCAGTCTTGGCTGGCTCGGTAAATTCATGGCAGTACTAACAAACAAAGGGGAGATCCTATCTTTCCCTACAGCACATAATCTTCTGAACACCTTTCCCTGTTTTCCCACAAATCTCAAAAGCTCTTTGGAAAAGTCAACTACCCTGTTGCTTTAGCTGCCTTTAAAGGCTTTGAGTGACAAGGAAAGGTCGGGACCTTGCCTGAGTGCCCCAGGCAAGCCACTGGAGCTGGGACCCCAGACGATTTCACGGACGACCCCACGGTTCACAGGATTGGTAAGATTCCCTTCGTTTCGCGTTTTCCCAGGAGCGCGCCTGGCTGGAGGGAGTTACCACAGTGACCGTGGGACGCTTCCTGCGGGGGTACGCTAGGACCCAGCGCGCCTAGCTTGGAACGGGTGGGGTCGGCTCCGACCGAAAGAGCCTGCATTCCTGGGGTGTGGAACCCATGGGAGGGGGTACCGAACCCTGGGACAGTGGCGGGGAAGCCCCCGTGCTCCAGGGGAGCCGAGAAAAACACAGGAGCCGCTCCGGTGGCGGCGTGGCCGCCCCCCCCCCCCCGCCCCGATTCCCGTGCTTTGTAAGAGTGGGGAATTCGAAAATTCATGCTGTGTAAGAGTCTGGTGGAGGATAGCCTACCGATACGATTAAAAACATGGGTGCAAAAGTATAGGTGAAACAAAAGAGCACACTAAAACACCTTAACAATATTTTGACCAATGTTACAATCCCAAATAAGCTTCTACTGCATTTTGTATGCTGGCTAACCAAAGAAATACCAAATTTTACTGTGCAGGAAATGAATTCAATCTCATTTTGGGACCAAATTGGACAGATAACTTTAAAAGTCGAAAATGGTGAACATAAAGCTTCTCTATTTATTCCGATATTTTTAAAAGCTCAAAATCAGATTTTAGAAAGAGAAAAAAGCATACAGACACAGACTAACAGTCCGACTAACCCCTTTTCCCTTTCCTATCCAACCCCTCGATACCCCAGCCCTGATATCGCCTTACCCACCCTGTATCCCCCTGTAACACCTGGTTCATCTGAGAAATATAGTCCGGACTTCTCCAAAAGTGCAAGGTTCTCTTCCCAGAGCCCTGGTGATGTGGCAGGGTCTCTGAGACCGGCAGGGCACATGTGGCAGCATAATGGTGGTGGCCATGTGCTTTTGCCTTCTTCTCACAATCCTCTCCTCCCCCCAGCCCCCCATGCCTCCCCCAATCCCTTCCGGCCTCCGGCAGCACCGCCACTCCCTCCTTATCAGCAGCTCCCTCCGAGTTGCCACAGGAATGGGGGTCGGGCCAGTCCCGACACAACTCCCAGCGCTGGGGCCGGTCTCTGCACAGCCCCCAGCCCGGACCATGCGGGCAAAGGGCAGGGCAGCCCAGCACACGGCACCGGCAGCGCGCAGGCTTCCCCCACGGCACCGGCAGCCTAGGAGGAGGGGGGCAACCTGCTTCTCACCGGGACTCAAGGGGTGGGATTGAGAAACCCCCCTGCCTCTATGAGTACTGGAAAAGCAGCAGAAATTCCTGCAACTCAGGGAAATGAGGATGAATTCATACCACCTGTAGCACCTGTTGTATACCTAGGTAGGAGAAACGGCACCAGAATGTATCAACCAATACCATATAGAGACAAAACAGAGATTTGTAAAATACAGAGAGAATTTGGGAGATCAAGTGAGATTTTCAAAGGGATGATAAGGGCAACTTTTAATTCAAATGAAATGGTACTGAAAGATATTACTGATTTTTTAAAATGTTTACTAACACCTTCTGAATATGACATATGGGAAAATAAGTGGAAGTTTGCTTTAACAGCAGTTTTACAGGAAATACAACAAACACCCAGTGAAGCCAATGATAATGATGGTAACCCTATTACAATAGATCATCTATGCGGCACAGGTGACTGGCATTGTCCAGAAGAACAAACTCGAGTGCTATCTAGGTCGGTTTTAGATAAAATCTGTAATGCTGCAGAAGAAACATTTTATCAATTACCAATAACTGAGGCTAAAGGCAGCTATCTTAACATTAAACAGTTTTCTTTCAGAGAGTTTTTTGCAGTTTGTGGATCGCTTGAAAACACAAGTCGAAAGGCAGGTACAAGACCCCAGGGTACAGACAGAGCTGATTAAAGAGATGGCTCAGAGGAATGCGAATGAGACCTGTTGTAAAATTATCCTCAGCCTTCCTCTCGACCCATCACCTAGTCTCGCTCAGATGATTGATGCCTGCACCAGAAGAGCAGAGCTGTTCGATACCCCTGACAGAAATACAACATCTGCACAACTACAGCCTGCTGCCATGGCTGCACCAGGTCTAAGGAGACAACCAATATCATCGGACCAGCTGCAGCACATCATTTGCCTCCGTTGCAAGAAACCAGGACACTTCTCCAGAAACTGTCCTCAAAACCAGAACCAGAGAAAGTTCAACAAACAAAAAAAAATGAGTGTACAGCGTGTGCCTGCTGTTAATAAAACTATGCGCAAAGATATAAATATAGTGGGACCCACACGGGAAAATGCCTCTCGCTTAACAAATAAGGGGGAGGACAGGACTCATGGTGGGGGGCGGGGGGGGAGCGGAAAAATAAAAATGTCGAATGCACAACTAACAAGGTTTGGCAGCCACTAGGCTGACCTCGCCTAGTGACTGCCAAAGGGTTTCATTTTGGATCCACTGATTGGGAAATCAATATAGTGGACCTGTCAACCAGCTCACAGGACCTGAAGGCATACCAAATGCAACCGGACAGTGAGTATTTTGTCACTGGAGATACAGCACACACACCTTCAGAGACTGAGGTAGCTCCCATGACTACTAAGGGAAAGATATCAAGCCTTATGCTGTTGGCACGCTGCTCAACCCCTCCATTTTACCTAGAAAAAGGGCACATTTTGGCCCAAGACATTCCCATCCCAGTAGAAATAACAGTAGAAGGAAAATCACCAGAAGTCTACTGGGCAGAGGTAGTAGGAGAGGATAGACCTCGATGGCATGCAACCTAGCCCATGGGTCAGAGCACCTCCAGGTGGAAGGGGTTCTGGACACAGGTGCAGACATCACGGTGATACCTAAAATCATGTGGCCACCACACTGGGAATTGCAACCTGTGGCAGGCAAACTTCAGGGTATAGGAGGAACCACATTGGCAAAATTTCAAAAAATATTGTGCAAATTGAGGGACCTGATGGGAAACTGGCAAGTGTTCGCCCGTTTGTGGCAGACTATAAGGCTCCTCTGTGGAGAAGAGACACCATGTCCCCATGGGGAGTCCAGTACATCATTCCTAAGACACCCCAGGATTTTTGCAAGTAGCCACTGTGGAGCGCCCTGGCCACAAATTAAAGTGGTTGGATAACACCCCAAAGTGGGTAGCACAGTGGCATTTGAGTAGAGAAAAACTCGAGGCGCTTGAAAAACTTGTGGAGGAGCAGGTAGCTCAAGGACACCTGCAAGAAACTGACAGCCCTTGGAATTTCCCAGTCTTTGTAATAAAGAAGCTTGGGAAGGACAAGTGGAGATTGCTCCACGATCTCAGAGAAATAAATAAAATTGTAGAGGACATGGGTCCACTCCAACCAGGGATGCCTAGTCCAACAATGCTCCCTCGAGATTGGCAATTGGCTGTCTTAGATATCAAGGACTGTTTTTCCAAATTCCACTGCACCCTGAAGATGCCCCGAGGTTCGCATTCTCGGTTCCCACCATCAATCGGGAAGCCCCAGTGAAACGCTATCACTGTAAAGTTTTGCCCCAAAGTCTAAAATCCAGTTCTTTCATATGCCAACAATACGTAGCCTCGCTACTGTCTCTGGTATGTGCAGAGAGAAAGGACGCCATGATCCTTCACTACATGGATGATGTGCTTGTGCGTGCTCCCAGTGACTCTATACTCCAATACACACTTGACGTAGTGGTTAAGGTTTTAACCTCTGCTCGATTTCAATTGCAGAACAACAAAGTTCAAAGGATGCCTCTTTGGAAATACCTGGGTCTGGAAATTTCTGCAAGGACTATTGTCCCACAGAAATTGGAGATCAATTGCAACCCCAGAACACTAGCAGACCTCCACTCGCTGTGTGGGTCTTTAAATTGGGTAAGACCCTGGCTAGGCCTCACAAATGAGGACCTGGAACCTCTCTTCAATTTATTGAAGGGGGAGAGGGAGCTGGCCTCCCCCAGGGAACTGACCCCAGAGGCAAAGACAGCAATCGAAAAGGTACAGAAGGCCTTGTCAGAGAGGCAGGCACATCGCTGTGAGCCAAACATGCCTTTCCAGTTCATTGTCCTAGGAAAGTTGCCACACCTGCATGGGTTTATTTTCCAATGGATCGAGGGGCAGAAGGATCCAGTCTTGTTCATAGAGTGGGTTTTCCTCTTGCACCAAAGGTCCAAGACCATCACTAAGCCACAAGAGCTGATAGCAAAGCTGATTCAAAAGGCCAGGGTGAGGTTGTGTGAATTAGCAGGGTGTGACTTTGCATGTATCCACCTTCCAGTCAGGCTTTCTGAGGAGGGAAGGAACTCTCCTGAGAGACTGACCAAAGGGATGTTTGAGCATTTTCTCCAGAGCAGTGCCAGTCTCCAGCTATCCCTGGACAGCTACAGGGGACAAATATCAGTCCATGCCCCATCTCACAAGTTGTTCAAAGAGGAATTCCACCTTATTCCTCAAGAGAAAAGGAGCTGGAGGGCACTCAAGGCTCTCACAGTGTTCACAGATGTATCTGGGACTTCCCACAAGTCAGTGATGACGTGGAGAAACACACAGACTCAGCATTGGGAAGCTGATGTTGAGCTTGTGGAGGGATCCCCCCAGGTGGCTGAACTGGCTGCAGCGTTGAGAGCTTTTGAGAGGTTTTCTGAGCCAATCAACTTGGTGACAGACTCTGCCTACATGGCAGGAGTAGGGTCCAGGGCAGAGCAGGCTGTGCTCAAAGAAATAGAAAATGAACATTTCTTCAGGTTGCTCTCAAGGCTAATTTATTTACTCTCTCACTGAGAGCATCCATTCTTTGTGATGCATGTGAGGTCACACATTGATTTACCTGGTGAGATTGCAGAGGGGAATCGCAAAGCAGACTCCCTTGCTGCACCAGTCGAAAAAGCACGTCTCCCTGATGTCTTCCAAGAGGCAAAACTGAGTCACCAGCATTACCATCAGAATGTGCCAGGTTTGATTTGACAGTTCCAGCTAACACGGAGTCAGGCTCAAGCCATTGTGACCAACTGTCCTAATTGCCAGCTCCAGGCCGTGCCTTTGTTGGGCATGGGGGTAAACCCCAGAGGCCTTAGCAGCTGTGAGGTATGGCAGATAGACATCACACACATTCAGAGTTTTGGTCGCCTTGAATGCGTTCATGTGAGCGTGGACACATTCTCAGGTGAGGTGTATGCCTCTGCCCATATAGGACAAAAGGCTGCACATGTCAAACAACACCTAGTGCAAGCATTTTCAGTATTGGGGGTGCCAAAAATGATTAAAACAGATAATGGCCCAGCGTATATATCCAAGGAGTTTCTGGAATTTCTCCAGCAGTGGGGAGTGGAACATAAGACTGGCATTGCCCACTCCCCCACAGGTCAAGCTGTAGTCGAGCGTGCACACCAGACGCTCAAGCAGATACTGAAAAAACAAAACAGCTCAGCTCCGTGGATGTCTCCACGAGAGAAGCTCTGTAAAGCCATGTTTACCTCAATTTTCTGAACTGTTCATTTGAAAACATGAGTCCACCTGTTGTACGTCACTGTAACAGTGGCAGTCAGTTCAGATTGTCTCAGTGTCCACCAGTCTTGATTAGGGATCCAGAAACTTGGGAAACCAAGGGTCCCTATGAACTCATGACCTGGAGTTGTGGCTATGCGTGTGTAGATACTCCCTCAGGCCCTCGGTGGATTCCCCAGAGGTGGGTGAAACCTTTTGTCCCCAGGAATCCAGGTCAGACAGAAGGGGATGAGAAGCAAGTAGCTGATGCTTCAAAGAGAAGACCCGAATGGAAGAAGAAGATTTTTCTTAAGTGTGAATTCCTTCCAGCAGAAACAGAAACTTTAACGTGTTCTCAAAATGTTTGTTTTTCCCTTCTAGAGAAAACCTACCTCCCACTCAACCCTGTGATGAACCCCATCCAAGTTGTCATCTTGCTAATGCTGAACAGTCAGGCAGCTGCATGGATCATCCCTCAGCCACGTCAAAACATCTGGGTGACTCTGGCACAGACACTACAGCAGGAAAACATTTGCTTGTCCACTGCAGCAGCAAAGGACCCTATGTCCACTGGTCTGGTAGGAATTCCATGGCAGGCTGGAGAATTTCCAGCAGGCCTGAACAAACATAGGTCCAACGAAATCCCAGAGTCACACACCTCCCCGACCACAACAAGATCAGAGGCAAGTTGTGGTGATCATGAAATCCTTAGAGGAGTGGTTGTGAGGTTTGCCCAGGATGGCTCAGGAACCCCAAGAGTAATAGCTATTGTGTTCTTCTCCTGCAGCTTACTGCATACATTTTTCTGTTCTCCTAAAACCTTCTAACACTGATGAATACCACGTTATAAAACAACACCGCGGGGACTTTACTGCAAGGAGGTGGTGTCAGAACACAAGCCATATCGAGGCAGACAACCCATCTCACTCAAGTCCCAAAGGTCTCCCTAAGGGATTGTTCTTGATTTGTGGGGATCAGGCGTGGGCAGGAATTCTGTCTCGGCTTTTAGGAGGGCCATGTACAATCGGGAGGCTGTCTGTATTGACACCCAACCAAACTCTAATTGGCGAATGGACTCATAAAAACAAATCTGCAAACAAAATTCAAAAGAGGAGTGCAGACAATCTGGACCCAAATTGTAACTCAGAAATTTTTCATTGGGCCAAGTCAAAAAGAGTTGCTGTGCCCCTGTTCCTTCCATGGGTCACAGCAGCCAAGGCTCTAGGTGAATTGGGCCACCTAGAGTGCTAAATAGTCAAACAGGCAAACTTAACATCTGCTGCCATCAGCTCCCTCCTAGAAGATGAGGAAATTACCAGACAGGCCTTACTTCAAAACCGTGCTGCTATAGATTTCCTTTTGTTACTGCATGGACATGAATGCAAGGAATTCGAAGGACAGCCTGATCAGACAAGTGAAGCAAGAATCTGAGGATTGGTTCAAAGAACCCAAGGGCTGGGGATTCACAGGGTGGTGGACATCTATTGTTAGATCAATTTTGTTACTTCTTGTTATTCTGTTTCTTGTAACCTTGGTGTTCAGGATCCTGCGTCACTTGATTTTCAAGGCTATCAAGGGTCTCATACCTTCTACCTCAGAAGTCAACCACATAGAGTTGGCTAACCTGAGGAGGCCTGACTACACCACCAACTGTAGGTGGTGGGAAACCCATACTTGGGGTTGAATCGAGCCCAGTGAATTCCTGTAACCTTGCTAAACAAATAAAGGGGAGGTGTTACAGTGCGTTTGGGATATGCTTTTCCCCATTTCCAGAGACCCCTGTGACTCTGATCAGATAAGCCTGGTCCCCTCCTTCCTGCCCCGACAGGGCTGGCGGAGAGCCAAAGAGCCCTCCCTGTCCAGAGCCTAGATAAGGCAATGACCCTTCCTGTTCGCCCTCTTTCCCCTGCTCTTTCCCTCCGGATATCATGGAATAAAGAGCTGGACAACCACATCAGGGTGAGAGCCTCTTTTGAATCTTTGCCCATCTCCTGATGTTCCTCCCCTCAAGGCCTCGTATCTCTGGGCTAACCTAATGGTTTAGGGGCTGAGAGAGGGTAGAAGCATCACTGTACCTCACATTGAAAAACACTCCAGACAGCTATCAGCTCCTCAACTGAGAACTTCTTTCTACCTCAGTAATAATTAGTTCACCAGGGGAAATGTGGGGGGCTGCTGCCCTGTATCTCGTTTAGCAGAGGCATTGGTGAACCAAGAACTTGCTGGTTGTTCAGGGGAGAAAGGAGGGGTTACTTTGATTTCAGAGGCAGGTTTGTCCTGGCTGCTATCCAAGCTCTCAGTTTCTTGTCTTGCGAAATTTTTCACAGCTCCTTCTGTTACTGAGAAAAAGTTACAGTAATGTTCAATCTGAGCATACCACTCCGTCAGGAGGGGAGGTCCCAGTAGTGACTGTCTTAATAACATTGAAAGGGCTTCTCAATACAATTGGTTGTTGTAGTGCAATTTTTTCCACTTCAATGAGAGTCAAACTGACCACAAACAATCCATTTTCCCAGGCAGTGTATAGTTTCTCTGCATCTCTGAAACCACGGGAATAAAAACCAACAGGCCTTGTCGGCCCCTCGGGTCCCCGCTGCCGTGTGTGTACTGACAATCCTAAGGCAGTAAATCCCCATCCTACCTGAAAGGGGTCTGTAGGATGAACGTAACCCAGAGCTCAATGAGCTGTTGCTTCAAAAATCAGCAATTGCAATGCTTTCTCCTGAGAAGGAGTCCAATCCCATTTCACCCCTTTCCTCAGCGAGTCATAAAGGGGAACAAATGGGTCGTTCTGGTTATTAGGAAATCTGTCTGGTCTTTCTGCAGGAGATACAGCTGCTGTGGTTTTTTTAGGGAGAATTGCTGTGGGTTTGAGTGATTCTGGAAGCCCACAAATTAAAAGGGTCATTATTTCAGGCTTCACAGGTAACTGCATTGGGGATTCAAAGCCAGGAATTAACTTCTTTTCATTAATCATTGGCAGGTAAGCAGCTTTGTGCACACTTTCTAGGAGTTGGTCAGGGGTGTTAACTATAACTTCAGGATCTCCCCTTTCCAAGGGGCTCGTTCTCCTGGCCCAAAAAGCCACATGCTGTGTCAGGGACCATGAGTCACGTTTATCTCCTGTTGTTAAGAAGACACTGTGTCCCCAGGACCCACTGGCTTCTTGTTCAGTTAATTTGATTTGATTGCCACCAGTCAGGGACACCCGGAAAACATATTCTGTTTCTGATTCATGTGGGAGGTGTCCATATTCTTTTTTAAGCTCAGCTAACGCGGTGGCAGGGCATGGTACGTGTTTAGTTGTGATGTGGGGTTCAAGATCATCATCACTAAGATAGTTATATTCTGTTTTAATTAAGGGTCTTAAGTGAGGCCAGCAATGTTCCCCACAATTATTTGTTGCCTCAAGTTCTTTGTGAGGATAAATTTGCTTATTGTGAGGAGTTTCCTTTTCCTCAGGATCTATAGAGGAATCGGCATTATGTGATTTGTTAACATGTTCCTCTGTTAAGGCAGCTCGCAATGCATAGTTCTCATTTCTTAATGGATGTTTTTCATTCCTTTCTTCATGTAATTGTTTTTGTAAAATTTCAACTAAGTTTTGAAGGAAGTCTATTATTGTTTCTTGCTCACTTCTTCCCTGAAAGCAAGTTTCTACAGCTGCCGTAAGACAAGCTCCCAAAACTGAGCATAAGATGGTTTTATTTTTTCCCAGTTTAAATTTTGTGTCATGTTGTAAAGAACAAACTCTATCAACCACATTATCCAATTAAACTAGTTACTCTGTGCCCATTCCTCTCCTCCCGGAGAGGGTTTGGCATTGTATTTAGCTAGTAAAGCATAAAATTCAACTTTACCCTTATCGTTAAGGTTATTACTCATTTTGTGAAGGGACCAAAACCACAGCAGGGAGGTACAAACTTAAGTTACGCAAACCACATGGCCCTCGCAGTGTCGCCCTTCACTTCCCTGGGTGGGTGAAGAGACAAAATCTGCCTGGGAGGCTCTGCTTAGTTTCTTCAAGTTTTCCCTTCCTTCCCAGACAGTCCAAACACACATAAAAACAATAAAACAACACAGTGTCCCGCCTTTTGCACTAAGAGATTCTTTGTGAATTTCTGAAGACAGTGTGGGTGCTTTTTCGCCTAGGCAATGTGCAGTCTGCAGGAAATTCAAATCTCTCCCCTTGCTATCTAGAATGACTCAGCTTTTTGGGCTGGCAGGCTAGGTGCGGCTGGAAAAAAACTTCCTTCCCCTGTTACAGACTACACAGAACCTGCACCCTTCTGCCTAGACAGAAATCCTGTCCGTGACGCCAATTTAATGTCACTATGCGCTCATAGCGGGGTCTCGTGATGGTTCGTTAGCCGATCCCAAAGTGCAAAAGACAAACAGCAGGGGACTATCAGTTTAATCACAACAAATGCACCTTTATTAGGGGCCAAAACATTAAATGTGATAGTGGGGTCAGAAAAGAAATAAAAAGGATAGAGAGAGAGAGAAGAGGGGGATGGGAATAGCTACCAACACAGGTGAGGTCCTCACTGATCTGGACCATGGGGATCCATCTTGTTGTGTCGGGGAGAGTCTCCAAAGTCCTGCCCAACCCAGGGGTCCAGTTATAGTCCACAGAGGGAAAGGGGGGAACATGCAGAACAATGAGAATCTGTTGAAATTGCTATGGGGGCGAACAGGCAAATCTACTGAAAACCATCCGGGCAGGATGAACACAATGAAGAATAAGTCCATTGGAGTTACTGGAGAAGAACAGGTCATGTCATTCTCCCCCCACTCCCTGTGGTAGGGGTCTCAGTCTCAGTCCTTGGGGAGAGGGTTCTTGATCTCCGTCTGTCATGGTGGTAACGAGGCAGATGAGGGGTCTTCAGTGAGAGACCACCAGGGTCACCCCAACAGTTCATTCAGCTTAAAGGTGGGAAGTGAAGTAGGCACTGCAGCAGCTGCCCTGTGCTGGGTCCACGCTGGGTTGTCGCCAAGTCCTTGCCAGGCCTCGTTGGGAACAGCTGGCATGACGGTGCAGTGGCTGCACCTGCACTGTTGCCTTCTCCAAGCCGGAACTGCAGCCAGGGGGTTTTCCTTCTTGTGGAAATCAGCAAACAAATCAGTGAGGGTCTTCCGATGGCCTCTTACAGGGGTTCAAGGGAACAAGATGGAGGGATTTGGGCATGTCCTGATCTTCTCTCCTTGTTCTTACCCTCCATGTCTTGCTGCAATGGTGACACTTTTCTATTGGTTGAAGGTAGAGACACACTGTCCAACATAAATGATAGATATTGGCACGTTATTGTAAACACAGTACAGGTAGTTTTTAGTGTAGAAGGCAAACAGCGCCCTGAGGGCAGGGAGACTGCCACAGACCGACCTGCTAGACAGAGCTCAGCAGAGCGGACAAAGCGTGTTAGAGAAAAGGGAAAATAAACAGCCCTGAGGAGCAAAGCTCCGCATCTCGACTCCTTCTCTGCCCACACAGGCTGGGAGAAAAGGACTTTTCACAATCTCGGGGTCATCTTGACCACCAGAAAATCAAGAGGGGATCTCCACTCATCCCAGTGCCCAGTGAGGAGGGGTCAGTGCTTGAGGGGGGGCTGGGGGCACTGAAGGGGGTGCGGGTGTGGTTTTTAGGGGGTCCTGGAACCCCCCGGGGTAGGGTCAGTGCTCAGCAGCGGGGGCTGCCTTGGGACCCCCCCGGCCCCCAAATCACAGCCGGGTCTCCTGCAAGGCACTGAGGGGAGGTTCGTTCACCCTCCGTCCCCTCCAGCGTCACCACACGCCTTCCCAAAGTGTCCCCAAGTGCTCCCAAAGTGCCGTCAGAATGTCCCCGAGTCTCTGCCGAGGTGACACCGGCCTGATGATGGCCCAGTGGTGATGTTGCTCTGTGCACAGCAGCCTCGGGATGTCCTCCATGGCTCTTTGGCACAGCTCGGCCGCTGCACAGCCACCATGGCCAGGAGAGGAACAGAAGAAGAGGGTGTTGATGTCCCCAAGTGTCCCCAGCAGGTGACGCGTGGCCAGGCGGGCACTGGCCTCCCACAGCTGCTCAGCCTCGGCCACTGTGGCCACCAAGGCCACATGGAAATCAGAGGAACCTCTGTTGTCCCCTCCAGGGCAGCCTCGATGTCCCTGAGCCGGCACTGCAGCTCCCGGGGGAACGCGGTGGCTTCGTCACACGCGGCCACCAAGTCCCCCAGCAGCCCCAGGTGCAGCTCCAGCCGCTGTCCCCTCCTGATGGCCGCATCCGCAGCTGTCCCCTCCTGGTGGCCGCATCCGCAGCTGTCCCCTCCCGGTGGCCGCATCCCTGCAGGCGTCGCGGAGCTCGGTGGCCGCCTTGGCCAGCCGGGCCCAGCTGTCCATGAGCCTGTCCAGCACACGCCTGGCGCTGGCCAGGGCTCTCACACAGGCCCAGGTGGTCCCTGGGGTGTCCCCGAGGTTGGCCAGGGTCCAGCCCAGGGAGGGGACAGGGCGGTGGCCCAGGGAGGGGACACAGTAGTGGCGCAGGGTGTCCTGGAGGTGAAAGATCAAGGTCCCCACAGCCACCCGCAGGAACTCTGGGGACACGGCCAGCAGCACATCCTGGGACAACTGGGAAGGGGACACAGCAGGTGTCAGGGACCTGGTGGCACTTGTGGCGTCCTGCGGTGACACCCAAGTGTGACATCACCTATGTCCAGGTGTGACATCATCTGTCCCCAGCTGTCCCAGGTGTCACTGTGCACCTCTCCCATGCCCATGCCCCTCCCCCATGTCCCTGCTGTCCTGGCACAGGTGATATTCCTCTGGTTCCAGTTAAAATTCTCTCTTTTTCGTGCAAAATTCCACCCATTCCGCTCAAAATTCTCTCGGTTCCATCCCAAATTCTGCCGGTTCTGGTCAAAATTCCCGATTTTTCATGCAAAATTCCTCTAATTCCAGTTGAAATCCCCTCATTTTCATGTGAAATTCTGCTGGTTCTGTGCAAAATTCCCTCATTCTTGTGTGAAATTCCAGCGGTTCTGGTCAAAATTTCCTCGTTTTCATGCTAAATTCTTCCGGTTCTGTGAAAAATTCCCTCATTTTCATGCAAAATTCTGCCGGTTCTGTGCACAATTCCCTCAGTTCCACGCAGGATCCACCCAGTTCCCTGCAGGATTCCCTCATTTTCGGGCGAAATTCCCACAATTCCTTCTCTTCCGCGTGAAATCCCGCCGGTCCCATGCAAAATCCCCTCATTTTGGTGCGAAATTTCCTCACTTCCGTGCAGAATTCCCTCATTTCTGTGCAGAATTCCTTCATTTCCCTGCGGAATTCTGTGGATCCCCTCACGGACGCAGGCACCCTGGCCCCTCCCGGATCCCATTCCCGGATTTTCCCGGCTATTCCTGGGTCCCATTCCCAGATTTTCCTGGCCGGGCACCCCCTCCTCTCCCGTGCTCCCTTTCCCACCCTCCCCGCCCTCATTCCCGCTGGGAATTCCCGGATTTTCCCAGCACTCCCCCACCATGGGTTCCTCATCCTCCTCACAGGTGAGCACCAGGTCCTCCTGCAGCCACTGGCGCTTGACCAAAACCCACGGTTTTCGGGGCAGAGCCCGGGCCCCTTCCTCGCTGCCCTCCTCCTCCTCCTCCTCCTCGCTGCCCGCTTTCCCCGCCGGGAGCTCAGGCAGCGGCGCCGGGAGCAGTGCTGCTGGGGTGTTGGCTGTCGCTGGCACGGCTGGAGAGCAGCCGTGAGGAGGAGGAGGAGGATGATGAAGACGACGAGGATGATGAGGACAAGGAGGAAGCGGGCGGCTCGGCAGCGTGGCTCTCCCGCAGCAGCTCGGTGCACTTGTCCACGATGTGCCACATCTGCAGCACGCTGCCCACCGTCAGGAAGCTGAGCAGGTCCCCGCGGGCCATGGACAGGCGCCCGGTGTAGGCGCAGCCCAGCACCAGCGCGAAGGCCGCGGGGTCCATGACGCTGGGCAGCTCGATGGAGTCCAGGTTCTTCAGGAACAGCTGATCGTGGAAGAAGGGCGAGGACGCGGCCAGCACGGCGCGGTGCGCGCGGAACTCGCGGCCCTGCGGGACAAAGCGGGAATTGAGCGGGACAGGAATCCTGCTGGGGAAGGTGAAACAGGGAATCTCATCAATGCGATTGCCTGGCAAAGGATTCTGAGAATATGGAAATGATAACTGAGATGGAAACGAAAGCAAGCTTTGAGATGCCAAATCTTAGTTACTGAACAACTGGAAAACAAGGGCATGGCCAGCTGAAGGTAATCCCCTTTTGATGAAACAATACCCTCTGCTTGCAGACAGCTCCAAGGGTCAGAGCAGACCCTACTGGCTTGGCAGAGGGGGTCCAAAGAGAAGTTTTTAGGGTTTAAAATGTAACACAGTATGGTAATGTCATGATTTCTATAGGCTATATGCAAATCCTATAGGATTTGTGTCTTGTACTGGATTGGTTAGAGAAAATTAGTATATTCAGAAGAGAAGATTTATGGTATTGTAACGGGAACTTCTCTGTCTTTGGGGAATTTGTATCTTGTACTGGATTGGTTAGTGAAAATTAAAATATTCAGCACAGAAGAAGATTTATGGTATTGTAATGGAAACGTCTCTCTCTTTCGGGTCTCTCTTTCGCCCTGCTCGGACCTGTGGCTGGCAGCCCCAAACAGGGCCCCTGCCAATACAAACAGGGCCTATATATAAAAGTTTATTGCCCCTTTGCAATAAACCCAAGTTCCAAGCCCTGGCTTCAGTGATCTCTCGTCTCTGTCCTAACCACCGTCCTCCTACAAAATCTGTTCCATATTCAGGTGAGGAGTTCTGAGCCTGTGACGAGCTCATCTGTGCTCGTTAAGGCTCATCAAGGCTCCCCGTTCTCGCGAGAAAAATAAAAAACTTGTGCTGGCAGAATCGCCTCAGCCAAGAGAAAGAATTCGAAAATTCAAACTGCCAAGATAAATGGAGAGAAGAAATTAAAAAATTCAAACTCCCAAGATAAGCAGGGGCCCCTGTTGCCTTTATAAAAGACAACCAGAGACCTGGTTCAGGGAACAGCATGGCAGCCTGGCCTCGCCCAGGCTGCTCGGGCTAGTCAACACACGCAGACACCAATATGGCAGACGGTTGAAAAGCGTTTATTATCCTATCTCGTGGGTTTAAATAGTTTTGGGGGATTTTGCTGCGTCAGAGGGGGGTTGGGGGTCTCAGGGGTTTTTCGGGTAGTGGAATTTTACCAGGGCAGGTGTGGCTGCATTCTTCTGAGGCTCCTGGGGTCGATAGATAGCGTGGGGGAGAGAGAGAGGGGGAGGGGTCTATCTTTCCGTCACATTCCGAGAGCTTCCGTTCGCCTGTCCCTTACCTACCACAGGCCCCTTTGTGGGGGACAAAGGCTGAGGCTGACTGAGAGCTCTCTGCACAAAGGGCAAGGACTGATAAAAACTGATTGCAACTTGTAACACAAAATCAGTAAAATGAATATGCATGAGACTCTATGCATATGCATAAGCAAGGGAGGCTATCGTTACCGACATCTGGGAAGAATGGTGCACAGAACTCCGTGATATCAGAAGGCTAATTAATTACTTTATTATACTATATTATACTATAACTATATTACACTATATAGCAGAGTAACCCAATAGTTCTTTCTGTACTTTCTGACAAAAACTAAGTACAAGTGTAACCAGCTGTAAGTGTAACAAGAAATCAGCAGAATGAATATGCATGGACCTATTGTGAAATTCTATACATATAGAAATTAGTAAGGGTAATAAAAAAGAATCAGGAGTTCTAAGAGGTACGCATACCCTTTGAAGGAAAATCCCTGCTGCGTGAGAAATCCTGGTGTGCGTCCAGCACTGCAATAAACATACTGTCACTACAAATCTGTATTAGAATTGTGGGGTTTTGATTTTTCATCCGCATTTCATTTTCAAGGATGCTTTGCCAAGGATCAAAGCAAAACAGCAGTTCTGTTTCTCATTTTTGGGACCACAGTCCTTCCCCCATTTTCCCCTGGGGCTGAGGGTCCAGGAACAGACAGCTTCTTCACTTCTTCTCAGAAGACAGGGGGTACCATCACAAACCTCCCTAACTTTTCTCTGTTCGCACCACTCCAGTCACTCTCAGCTGCTGAAGCAGGTCTCTTGGTTCACCATGCATCCCCCTAAAATGCAGTCTCTCTTGCAGGAGAAATTTGGTTCAGTCTATGGCTATACAAGAAAAGTCTAGCCAAAAGCCACTCCATCATCGCCTCCCACCTAGAATTTCTCAGATTCCAGACTGTCTCTCTTCTTCTCTTTCAAGTCGAGGAGGAGTAATATTTCACAAAGCTTTCATTTCCCAAGGAAGGGTTAAAAGTCCTGACTCCCCTGACTGCTGAAATCTCAGCCCAGACTCCAGCTCCCACGCTGGGCACCTCCCCCCGCCTTTCTCCTCGGCAGCTGGAGAATTTCCAGGTGTCTTCAGGCTCTCTGTCTCTTCCCCTCTGGGGTGGGGGGGCGTGGAACAAAGACATCTCAGCCCTTCCGCCACACTTCCCCCCCGCAGGAGCTGGCTCGGTTCCAGTCCCTTCACCCTTTGGCCTACCTCAGCCTGCGTGCATGGTTGTCCCTCCCCACCCAGCCCGTGGCTGGGCAGGGGAGAATCTGAACTCTCTGATGACCAGAACGAAAGAGAGAAAGTTCCCCTGGGAGTTCTTGTTTTTAACCCCTCTGTGTTCTCAGAGGCGTGTCCAGCCTTCAGTGGCCACTCCAGTTGCCAGTATCCAAACCTGACCGCTGATTGTTTTGACCCCAACTTCCTCAGAAAATTATCTTCTGTGTCAAACCAGTCCACTACATTTCCTCCAGGCACGGGTGGGGGCGGGGGGGGGGGGGCGGACTCTGATGATCCCTCACTGCTTGCTAGCCCGAGGTCAGTGTCACTGGCCACCTCTGGGCCAGCTCAGCCGGGCGCGCAGGCGGGGCGGGGGAAGCTGCTGGGGGCGGGTCGTGGCCTGACCTTCAGTTGGAGCCCGCCCTGGGCAGCGGATGGCACAGCCTGCTCCACCCGTGTTATGGGTGGCAGCTTTTGGGTGCCGTGCCTGGGGGCTGTGAGGGGCACCTGGGAGCGGGCTGGGCCAACTCCGCGGCCCATCCCTCCCGTGGATACTGGTGCTGCAGCAGCTGTGGGCACTGTGGTGTTCGAATTTGCTGCGAATGATGCCGTGGCCGGTGGGAGACCTGTGCTTTCCCGGGACCATGGGTCCCGGACTGGGGGTTCCTCTGCAGCTCTATGGACACTCCCTCCATGTCAGGTCACCATGCCTCCGAGAGAGCACAGGCGATTCTGGCGTGAGGTCAAAGATAAAGTCAATGACATGATTGATTCTGCCCCTGAGCGTGGCCTCCCAGATTACAGAGATGGGCTTTCTGTCCCTGCTGATGCTGCAGGGCGCACAACATTGTGTGGTGTTGAGCCAACTCCCGGACAGGCATCTGTCCCTGTCCCTGTGGTGCCCATGGGACGGGATGCAAAAGGTAATGGTACCTTATTGGGTGGTTTTCAGGTGTTCCCTGTGATTAGAGGTGCAGTTAACACCCATCAGCCCTTATTAAGGAAGGCTCTGATGGAACTCAGTGATAGAGTTGGAAAATATGGTCTGGAGTCTGTTGAAGTTATACAGCTGCTTAGGGTACTTGCGGCTGACACCTTGACCCCTTATGATATTAGGAATTTGGTTCATATTCTTTTTCAGACTGTGCAGTATGACATTTTTGAGACCAAATGTGCTGAGTTGGCAGCCAAAGCAGGGGCTCACAATACTACGCTGGGTCAACAGGATCCCAGGTGGGTTATTAGTACCGATGTATTGATGGGCACTGGCAATTATACTGGTCCTGATGGGCAGGTTGGTTTTGATGCCCTGGTGCTTGTCCAGTGTCACACAATAGATGTGGCAGCATTGGTTCAGACCATAGAAGTGGTTGCTCCAAAGGAGTATTTTGTGACTGTTGTCCAGGGAGCTGTCCTGGCTTGTAAGATAAGCATGTATTCTCTTGCCATCTGTTGGAGGTTGGGCAGTTTTCTTATCTCTTCCAAGAACAATATCTCCTTCCGGGGAGATATCTTTTGTTAATGGGCCATTGAATGACTCACTGCATGACTGGTAAAGTTACATTATCCCATTGTGAGATGTTCCACACAGAGGGAGGAGCCAAGCATTCCTACCTGCATAAAATGAGCATTTTTTGGTACATCAGAACAGCCTCTTCGCTGGATTCCCAGAGGAGCAGCTCTCTTCCCCGATGGATTCCCAGAGGAAGACCAGGCCCAACTGACCTTCAGAGAAAACTCCGTTCTTTTACAGATCACCGCTTCAGCAGCATTTCATCTGCCACTCCAGGAGGAGCCGCCACCATTTAACTGGACTACTACCAACACCCTGACTCCTCAGGGTGTCAGGTTTCTGACTCTATCAGTAGTTTTGTTTGTACCAATTACATTTTTTTTAACTTAGTTTTTTTTCCCTTACTAAAGAACTGTTATTCCCATTCCCATATCTTTGCCTGAGAGCCTTTTAAATTTGAAATTGTGGTAATTTGGAGGGAGAGGGTTTACGTTTTCCATTTCACAGGAGGCTTTTGCCTTCCTTCACAGACTCCTGTCTTTTCAAACCAAGACAGGAGCTGATGTCTTTCCTACAATTTGCAGACAGGCTGTCTGCCTCTGTTGAGAAGAAGGTGGGAGATCCTGAGGCAAGAAAGCTTTTGCTTAAACACATTGCCAGAAGTAACTGCAATGCTGATTTCAATGCCGATTGTAGGAGAATCATAGAGGCTCTTCCTGGTGATCCTTCTGTCCCTCAGATAGCAGAGGCTTGTGCAAAGGTAGGCACCTCAGGTTGTAGGATAGCTGCCTCAGCTGCTACGCTGCAGCCCGCCCTGGCTGCCCCTGTGCAGCCTGCCATGGCTACTGCTGTGCAGTCAGTCTGGACAGTGCCACAGGGTGGGCAGCAGCAGCAGGGATATGCTCAGGCCAGCAAGAAAGGAAAAAAGAAGGTACAGCAGGGCACAACTCCCTTGTTTTTGTGTGGTCAGTGTGGAAGGCCCAACCATACTGCAAATGTCTGCAAGGTGACTGTTCATGCTAATGGCCAGGCTTTGCTGGGCTCGGGAAACAGGAATCAGAGCGTGAAGGGGGCACGTACCCAGACACAAGCTTCTCTCAACAACCCAGATCCGATGGAGGTCTGCTAGCTGGCTTGCAGCCAGCACCCGAGGTTCAGCAGGTGTTGATGTCTGCACAGCAGCAACAGTTGTCATAGATTCTGGCAAAATCCATAAGGTTCCCTTGGTGCTATTGCTCCATTGGGTGAGGGCATGATTGCTCTCCTTGTGGGGAGATCTAGTGCCACCCTTCAGGGCATCATTGTGCAAGTGGGATTTAATTGATGCAGATTTCATGGCACAGATTTTTGCCATGGTCTCTACGCCCACCCCCCCCGTCACTATCCCGAAGGGGACACAAATTGCTCAATTTGTGCCTTTTAAGTCTTCTGTTCACAGGACAGCTGATCAGTTGCAAGGTGACAGCGGCTTTGGATCCACTGGGTCACCTCAAGTTCACTGGTCTGCCATCCTGACCGAGAAATGTCCCAGGATGCTGTGTATTCTGTCCATCCCTGGCGTGACACTGCCAGAGATTTGTCTCCACAGGCTTCTTGACAGTGGCGTGGACATCACAGTTCTCACCCTTCCCACCTGGTCCCCGGAATGGCCCTTGGATCCTATGGGATTGGGAGGAACAGCATGCTGCTATGTGAGCCAGCAGCCTGTGCTGATCGCAAACCCAGAGGGACAGACGGCCATGATTCGGCCTCACATTACTTCAGTGAGCTTTAACCTCTGGGGAAGGGTTGTTCTGTCCACTAGGGGGTGCACATCGGGACGGATTTTTTGATGGGGACCACTGTGATGAAGAGCGCAGAGTGTCCTACACCTCCTTTACGGTGGCTGGTGGACAGACCCGTCTGAGAGAACCAGTGGCCCCTCCCTCAAGACAAATTAGTCCCCCTTCGAAACCTGGTGCAGGGCCAGTTGGACCAGGGTCATCTGCAGCCTTCTACCAGTCCCTGGAGCACTCCTCTCTTCTGCATCAAGAAGAAATCTGGGAAATGGAGGTTGTTACATACCTCTGAAAGGTCAGTGCCGTGATGGAAAGCATGGGAACATTGCATGGGCATGCTGTCACCTACCATGCTTCCCACAGACTGGCCGATCCTCATTGTGGATTTGAAGGATTGTTTTTTTACAATTCCTTTGCATCCTGATGACAGACCAAAATTTGCCTTCTCGGTACCAGCAATCAACAATGCTGAGCACACACAGCAATATCAATGGAGATTTTTGCCCCAGAGCATGTGCAATTCTCCTGCCTTATGCCAATGGTATGTGGCCTGTGCCTCGTCTGGAGTTTGCAGTTTCCTGATGCCCATCTTTATCACTATATGGACGAGATTTTGGTGGCTGTGTCCACCCAGGATGAGCTGCTGAGGATTCAGCCTCGGTTGCTCGATGCTTTGCATGCTCATGGGCTGCAGGTGGCTCCAGAAAAGGTTCAACAGCAACCTCCTTGGAAGTATTTGGGGGTCAAAATTCTGGAACAGACAATCCGACACCAGGAGGTGAAATTTGTGCATTCAGTGAAGACACTGAACGATGCCCAGAAATTGGTAGGTGTCATCACTTGGTTACATTTGTACCTGAAACTCACCAACACACAACTGTCTCCTCTGTTTGATTTGTTAAAGGGAGACTCTGATTTAAAATAACCTCATACATTGACCCCTGAGGCACATCAGGTGCTGGAGGAGGTTCAGCAAGCTGTTTCTGTTTGCCAGGTTTATCACATTGATCCTTCCGTTAATGTCACTGTGTTTGTTACCACTCCAGATTCACATCTCACAGGCATCATTGGCCAGTGGAATTACAAATGGTCTGATTCTTTGCACATCCTGGAATGGGTTTTCCTGCCCCATCAGCCACAGAAGATGGCAACTGCATTGTTGGAGCTCATTGCTCGCTTGATAATCAAATGCCGGCAACACTGTTGCAATTGATGGGTGTGGATCCTGCAAAGATCATACTCCCGATATCCCGGGAGGACTTTGACTGGAGCTTTGCACACTGTGTGTCCCTGCAAAGTGCTCTGGGAAACTTTTCAGGGCAGATCACTTACCATCTGCCTAGCCACAAGCTACTGCAGGTGGCAAAATTCACACAAATATCTTTGTGGCCCAAAAATAGTCAGGAGCCAGTGCAAGGACCCACTGTCTTCACTGATGGTTCGGGGAAGACAGGAAAGGCCATTGTTACTTGCAGGGACGGATCTGAGTGGCAGGTTCTGGAAGGTCATGAGGATGGATCAGCCCAATTGGTTGAATTGAGGGCTGCTGTTATGGCATTTGAGAAACGTTCCCAGGAACCTTTCAATTTGGTCATGGATTCTGCCTATGTGGCTGACATTGCACAGCGGTTGGGTCATTCGGTTTTGAAGGAGGTCAGCAATCCTGCCTTGTTTAATTTACTGAAGACCTTGAGATGTGCCATTCAGGCCCGGGTACATCTGTAATACATTCTGCATGCAAGGAGTCACACCAATTTGCCAAGGTTTGTAGCAGAAGGTAATGCAAGGGCTGACAAGTTGGCTAACCCAGCATGGGCAGCACCTCAGCCTGACACACTCGCGCAGGCCAAGCCATCTGTCCGAGATTGAAAGACAAGACGTTTTCTAGTACCATCTGTGTAGCAGTTGCCCTTTGGGCAGTTTTCCTTATGTCCTGTTAATGGGCCCATCAAAGCCTTGCCACATGACTCAGAGATAACACACTCCAGGAGTCAGTTCTGTGATCAGAGACACACCTCATGACTCAGAATAACATCTCCACCCAGGGGGGAAGAGCTAAACATTCCCACCTAGATATATCCTGGGATTTCTAGACAGAGAGGCAGCCTTCCCACAGGTTTCCAAGAGGACACAGCTGGGGTTTCCACTGGACCAACTGCACCTTTTCTACAGGACTACTGCTCCAACAGAACCACATCTGCCATTCCAAGAGGACTGCAGCCACTCCAATTTGGACTGCTACCAACATGCTGGCCAAAGTGGTGTCAGGTTTTATTCTGACTTTGTCGGTGGTCTGCCTTTTGTATCATTGCATGTATTTTGTCTCTTTTCCCTTTTCCCAGTAAATTGTATTTCTGACTTGGAGTCTCTCAGCATGGCTTTTTCCGTCAGAGTGCTCATACCTTGCAGAAGCAGTTTCAGCTGATGGCAAATGAAACTCATCGAGTCGTGTGATGGCTGTCACGTGCTTGCTGCACCTCTGCCTGCAGGGGTAAACCCCAGAGGCCTTCGGGCCTTGGAGCTTTGGCAGACCGATGTCACCCAGATTGCCGAGTTTGGCTGGCTCAAGTATGTGCATGTCACGGTGGACACGTTCTCCTCTGCGATGTGGGCTTCCGCTCACACTGGAGAAAAGGCTCGTGATGTCATTGCCCACTGGAGGCAGGCCTTTGCCGTTCTGGGCATACCTTCTGCTGTGAAAACCGACAATGGTCCTGCTTATGCATCGCAGCAGGTGCGGCAGTTCCTGCAGTTGTGGGGTGTGTCACACAAGTTTGGTGTCCCCCATTCTCCAACTGGCCAAGCTATTGTAGAACGCGCTCATGGTACTCTGAAGCGGGTTCTTCAAAAACAAAAACGGGGAATGCAGGGTGAGACCCTACACAGTGGGTTGGCAAAAGCTTTGTCATCAAACATCCTACGGTGCAGCAGAATTCAAATAACCCTGTCATTTTGAATCATCACCTTTTGTTGCAGTCTCCGGACGAGACACATCAGCCTCGAGCGAAGGTTCGGGTGTGGAATTTAGTCACCAAACAATTGGAAGATCCCTATGAACTTATCACTTTGGAATGTGAGTATGCATGCATATCCACAGATACCGGGGTACGCTGGGTACCTTTGAAGTGTGTTCGTCCTGACCAGTGACCCCAGAGACAGCATCCGGCTGACATGCAGAATGGAAACTGTGACCAAACTGGAAGTCATCAAGTGGGTGGACCATTGAGTGATTACTCAGATGCAGACGACGCGAGTGATCACTCCAATGATTCCTCCATGAGTGGACACTGAACATTGTTCATTTTTCTTTTTAACATTGTTAAATTTTCCCTTTCGATAATGTTCATTTTTTTTTTTTCTTTTTTGACAGAAAAAGGGTGAGATGTTGACCTGATTTTTAAAAGTGTTTTATAGTTCTTTTGAAAGTTGTAAAGTTCTCATAAAACTTCTTTAGCCTTCTGGTAATGTTTACTGTTGTGGTTTGACATGGAAGTGAATTTTCTCAGGAAGAAGAGGGTCAAACCAATCAGTAGTCAGTTTTGGATATTGGCACCTGAAGTGACCACTGAAGGCATGGGCACACCTCTGAGAACACAGGGATTAAAAGCAAGAACTCCAGGAGAACTGTCTCTTTGGAGAGTGCAGACTCTCCCCCGCCCCCCACGGGCTAGGAGAGGTGGGCCAGGGGGTGAAGGGACTGGAACCGAGCTAGGCCGGCTCCTTTGGACAGAAGGGTGGAGGAAACCTGAGATGTCTTTGTTCCCCACGCCCCCACACCACCAGAGGGAAACAGACAGAGAGCCTGAAGGCACCTGGAAATTCACTGGCAGAGGAGAAGGAGAAAGGGTGGGGGGAAGGTGCCCAGCCCTGGGAGTTGGGGTCTGGGCTGAGATTTCAGCAGTCAGGGCAGTCCAAGACTTTTAACCCTTTCCTGGGAAATTAAAGCTTTGTGAAATATTACTCCTCCTCACCTTGAAAGAGAAAAGAGACAGTCTGGGACCTGAGATGTTAGGGAAAGAAAGTTGGGGAGGAGATGATGGAGTGGCTTTTGGCTGGACTCTTCTTGTAAGCCATTGACTGAGCCAATTTCTCCTGCAACAGAGACTGCATCTTTAGGGGGATGCAATGGTGAGCCAAGAGACCTTCTTCAGCAAATTCCAGCACAGGAATGGGGTGAACAGAGGAAAGCTGAGGAGGGTGTGGTGATGCCCTCTGTCTTCAGGAAGAAGATCTCTGTTTGCACCCTCAGCCCCAGGGGAGGAGGAAATTGGGGAGGACCGTGGTCCCAAAACGAAAATTGAACTGTTGTTTCTTTTGTTCCTTGGCAAAGCATCCTTAAAGGAGCCCTATGAGCAGTCTGTCCATGCACGGCGGTGAGGGCACTGTGACATGCAGAGGAGAGTGTCACACTGGCAGATTTTCTCTGGGCAGTGCCATGTGTGACATGGAAACACGAGAGGTGGCAATTGTGTTTCCTGTGGGTCTGTGGTGCAAGAGAGACTCCTCTCTCCCCTGATAGACTGAGTATTGATTATCTGAAAGGTGATGACCTGATTGAGGGTCCAAGTTGTGTCCCGCTGTGATTTGTTGGAGTTTGGGTGGGGGGAGGAGGAATGTTCTGGAAGGTTTTAATTCTGGATTTAGTGTGTGTCTTTTATTATAGGAGTAGCTTAATAAAGATCTTTCTCCCTTATGTCTAAGCTTGGGCCTGCTCTGCTCTGTTCCTTACCGCAATTCACAGCACTTATTTGGGAAGCTGGATTTGCATGGGGGCGCTGGCATTGTGCCAGTGTGAAACATTGACATTTACATATTCGAGAGTCAGAGTTCCCATGCAACTTCATGTAAAAGTAAAATAATTTACAGATTTCTCTGTGGGTGGAGAGAAATGATTGATTGATCTTTGGACCACTGTGGTTGGAGAGGTGGTGATTCCTTCCTCCAATCCACGGTCACCTTTGGAATTCTATAAATACCAGATGTTCTAATAAAACTTTCTCTTTTTTTCTCCTTTGACCTTACCAAGCGTCTTTGTGCTCCTTTCGTGCCCCACGGCGACAGTGCATCGATGACAGCGTTGTGCAGGGGAACACGGCAATGCAAGTGTTTGAGATAGGAGAGGAAATTCCGGGAGCGCTTCCCGTTCTTTGCCCACCCAGGCCCCGCCCCTTTACCAGGCCCCGCCCCTTTCACGGGTTCACGTAATTGCCCACCCCTTCCTGCCCCCTGGCCACGCCCACTCCCCTCCCCATTGGCCGCCACTCCCCAGGCCCCACCCATTTTCCCACGCTCCATTCTCAGCCCTTTCCAATCCCCGCCCCCTCCCTGCTCTGACGCTTCCCATTGGCCGCCCCTGCGCGGCCCCGCCCCCTGTGGGCGTGACTACAAGACCGATCAGCGTTTATTGAAAGGCTCCGCGCAGCGGCGGCCCCGGGGGGTGGAGCCAGCCCGGCCCCACCGGGGGGGCTCGGGGGGTCCGGGGGGCTCAGGGGGGCCCCGGGGGGTGGAGCCAGCCCGGCCCCGGCGGGGCCCGACGCGGGCCGGGGGCTCAGGGGGGCCGGGGTGGAGGGGCTGGGGGCGTTTCGGGGGGGTTCAATCAAGGGGGGGCGTGGTGAGTGGGGGGGGGGCTGGTGAATGTGGGGGGTCCCATGGATTGGGGGGTCCTGGTGAGTGTGGGGGGGTCGTGGTGAGTGTGGGGGGTCCCATGGACTGGGGGGTCCTGGTGAGTGTGGGGGTGGTGAGGGGGGGTTCCCATGGATGGGGGCTGGGAGGTGAGTGGGGGGTCCTGGCGCGCTGGGGGGGGCTCATGGCTCGGGGGTTCCCAGCGCTTTGGGGGTCGGTGAAGGGGGGAAGCAGTGAATGGGGGGGTCCTGGTAAATTGGGGGGGACCCTGGTGATAACGAGGGGTCCCGGCTGATAACGGGGGGGGACAGGACGGAGCCCCAAGGGACCCCCCCGGTGCTGGGCACCCCCTGTGTCCCCCCAGCGCTTGGGGCCCCCCCAGTCCCGGCGCTGTTCCCGGGGGTCCCGCGGCACCAGGGGGGTCAAAGGGGAGGGGGCAGAACCCCGTGATGGGTGGGGGTCACAAAGGGGGGACCGGGCCCGGTGCACGGGCGTGGCGCTTCCCGGGGGGTCCAGGTACCCGGGGGGTTCCCGGGATTCGAGGGGGGGTCCAGTCCCAGTCCCGGTGCTCGGTGAGGGGGGGTCAATGCACGGGGGGGTCCCGGTGCACGAAGAGGGTCCAGTCTCGGTGCTGGTGCACGACGGGAGGGGGATGCACAGGGGGGTCCCGGTGCTCGGTGATTCGGGGGGGGTCTCCGGTGGTCCCTGTGCCTGAGGCTGGCGATGTTTGAGGGGAGGTCCGGTGGTGCCGGTGCCCGAGGGGGGTCAATGCTCGTGGGGGGGCCCCGGTGCACGGTGACGGCGCTGACTGATGGGGTGGGAGCGTCTCCGGTGGTCCCGGTTCCTCGCGGGGGGGGGGCCGGTGGTGCCGGTGCCCGAGGAAGGGGGAGGGGAAACTCGAGTGTCCTGATGCCTGAGGGGGGGGTCCTGAGGGGGGCCCCGGTGCACGAGGACGGTGAAATTCGGGGGTCCCGGTGCTCGGGGGGTGCCGGTGGATGCCCGAGGGCGGCGTGTGACACAGAGAGAGACCCCGGTGACACCAGGGACCCGCACAGGGGGGCTGAGCCGGTCCTGGTGACACTCGGGGGACTCTTGGTGGCGCGAGGAGCTGGTGGCACCAGAGGAGCTGGTGGCACTCGAGGAGCTGGTGGCACTCGAGGAGCTGGTGGCACCCGAGGGGCTCTTACACGAGCCCCCCCCCCCCCCCACCCGTTCCTCTTGGTGACACGAGGACGTGGTGGCACTCGGGACCCTCGCGAGGGCTGGGCTGGTCCCGCTGCCACTCGGAGCCCCCCGAATTCCTCTGGGTGCCACAAGGAGCCCTCGGTGAGGAGCTGGTGACACTCGAGGGGCTCCAGCACAAGGACCCCAAATTCCTCTTGGTGACGTGAGAAGATGGTGGCACGAGGAGCCCTTCCAGGGGACCCCAAAATCCTCACACGGGGACCCTAAATTGTCACACGGGGACCCCAAACAAATCCTGGCCCGACCCCCACTTTCCCCGCACGAGGAGCCCTTTGCACAAGGATCTGCTGCACGAGGACCCCAAAAATTCCTCGCGCAAATCCCCCCGAATTACTCGCGTGAGACCCCCCCCAGGGCGAGCTCCCCTCGCCTCCTCCTCCTCCTCCTCCTCCTCCTGCTCACCCCGGGGGTCTCCGGGTGCTCCCCCCCCCCCGCCCTCCCCTTTCCCCCTTTTCCCCCAGGGCTGGGGGGGTCAGGGGGATCGAAGGGGGGTGCGGGTGCGGTTTCTGGGGGGGTCCCGGCGACCCCCGGGGCGGGGGTCAGTGCTCAGCAGCGGGGCCGCGCCGCTCGCAGCCGTTGGCCGTGATCGGGGGTGGCGGGGGCGGAGGCGGGGGCCGCCCGGGGACCCCCCCGGCCCCCCAAATCACACCCTGGTCTGCTGCACCCACGGCGGAAAGCTGCCTCTCCTGCAAGGCACCGAGGGGGCTCATTCACCCCCCCGCCCCCGCCAGCGCCCTGAGTGTCCCTGCGTGTCCCTGCCTGTCCCTGCGTGTCCCCAAGGTGTCCCCGGGGGGCCCCGCCCGCACCCCCCCCCCCCCGCCATGCAGGGCTCACTCACCTGCGGCACCGGTGCGGGGGCCTCGGGGTGGCCCGAAATCAGCACGAATGCGCCCAAAACCATCCCTGACCTGCCCCGGAGTTCACCCCGAACTCCTCAAGTTAACCCCGAACCCCTCAAATTAACCCTGACGCCCTAAAACTTCACCCTGACCCCCTAAAGTTCACCCCAACCCTAAAAGTTTCACACTAAAATTAACCCTAAAACATGAAGGTGGGACGCCCTTGATTTGTCCCCACCCCCCCCCCCGAAACTGAGGCAGTTCACTCCCAAAATTGTCCCCACCCCCCTAAAATTGTCCCTGCCCTCCCCTAAATTGTCCCCACCCCCCCGCAATTGTCCTGGTGCTCACTCAGCTGTCCCCAAGCCCCCTGAACTGTCCCCTCCCCCACCCGCAGTGACAGGACATGGCACACGGACACAGGTGTCACCTCCCCCCCCCCCCACCCCCCCCGCCCCGTGAGATGGGGACAGACACAGGACACGAGAATGGTGACGGTGACGCGGCGCCAGCGCTGGGGGACATTTGGTGAGAACCTCCCCCAAACCCCCCCAACCATGGTCACCCCCCGGGGGGGGATGGGGACAATGGTGGCATCTCCAGGGGGTGGGGACAGGGCCAGTGGTGGCACC
This sequence comes from Taeniopygia guttata, assembly GCF_048771995.1. NCBI lineage: Eukaryota > Metazoa > Chordata > Aves > Passeriformes > Estrildidae > Taeniopygia > Taeniopygia guttata. Next base: position 4,447,609 of record NC_133060.1, on the reverse strand, counting down.
TGAGGGGACATGGGGACACCTGGGGTGGTGTCCCCAAAAGGGTCCCCAGTGTCCACCAGAGACATGGGGACACCAGGAGAGACATGGGGACACCTGAGGTGGTGTCCCCAGGGGGTGCCCAATGTCTCCAAAGGGTCCTCAGTGTCCCTAAGGGACATGGGGACACCAGGAGGGACATGGGGACACCGGGGTTGGTGTCCCCAGGGGGTCCCCAGTGTCCACAAGAGACATGGGGACACCAGGAAGGACATGGTGACACCAGGAGGGACAAGGGGACACCTGGATCCGTGACCCCAAGGGGTCCCCCATGTCCCTAAAGGACATGGGGACATGGAAGGGACAAGGGAACACTTGGATACGTGTCCCCAGGTGACACAGGGACACGGGAGGGACAGGAGGACACCAGGAGGGACGTGGGGACACCTGAATCCATGTCCCCAAGGGACATGGGGACACAGGAGGGACATGGGGACATCTGCATCTGTGTCCCCAGAGGACAAGGGGACACCTCGATCTGTGTCCCCAAGGTGTCCCTTGTGTCCCTGAAGAATGCGGGGACACAGAAGGGTCTTGGGGACATCTTGGATCCATGTCCCCAAGTGTCCCCAAGTGTCACCAGTGCCCCTGAGGGACATGGGAGGAACATGGGGACAATGAGCATCTTGGGGACATCTGGATCTGTGTCCTCAAGGGGTCCCAGTGTCCTTGAGGAACATGGGAGAGACATGGGGACACAGCAGGGATCTGTGTCCCCAGTGTTCCCGAGGGAGGGGGAAGGGACATGGGGACATCTAGATCTCTGTCCCCAGTGTCCCTTAGGGACACCTGGATCTGTGTCCCCAAGGAGTCCCCAGTGCCCATGAGGGACATGGGGACAAAGGAGGGACATGGGGATGCTCCAGATCCATGTCCCCGAGGGTCCCCAATGTCCCTTAGGGACACAGGAGGGTCTTGGGGACATCTTGGATCCATGTTCCCAAAGGTCGCCAATGTGCCTGAGGGACGTGGGAGGGACATGGGGACACAGGAGGGACATGGGGACACCTGTGAAGTGTCCCCAGTGTCCCTTGGAGCCAGCAGAGCCCTTGGGGACATTCCAGATCCATGTACCCAAGGGTTCCCAGTGTCCCCTGGGGACACGAGAGGCTCTTGGGGACATCTGGGATCCGTGTCCCCAAGGGTGCTCCTGTGCGGCCCGGGGGGTGGCAGGGAGGGGACAAGGACCCACCTGGGGTGTCACCGGTGGCCGAGGGTCCGGTGCCACTGGCGGGGCCGGGCCGCGCTACCTGACGGACAGCTGTGACAAGAGAGACACGGGAGGGGACATCAGGGCCACCGTGGCCACCGCGCTGCGCAGGGACACGGCCCGGCCGGGCTGGCCCCGGCCTGACCCCGAGGTGGCCCGGGGTGGCCCTGAGGTGGCCCTGAGGTGGCCCCGAGGTGGCCATGACCCAAGGAGGGGGCACAGGAACAGCCCCGTCGCTGGGGGGGGACATGGGGGTGGCCTTGGGGGCACCGAGGTGGCGCTGTCCCTGGGGTGGGGGGTGGGGCGATGTCACCTCTGCACTGAAATGTCCCTCTGGTGTCACCCCAGGGGTGGCCCTGTCCCCTCTGGGGGCCACTTGGTCCCCTCAGGGGTGGCCTTGTCCCAACCGAGGGTGGCCCTGTCCCTCCGGGAGTGGCCCTGTCCCTTCCAGGGGTCACTTTGTCCCCTCAGGGGTGGCCCTGTATTGACTGGGGGTGGCCCTGTCCTTCTGGGGGGTCAGTTTGTTCCCCCAGGGGTGGCCCTGTATTGATTGGGGGGTCACTTTGTCCCCCCAGAGGTGGCCCTGTCCTCACTGGGGGTGGCCCTGTCCCCCTCAGGCCCCCTCCAGGGGTCCCTGTCCCCTCCAGGGGTCCCTGTCCCTCCCCCCAGGGGTCCCATTGTCCCCCTGGGGGTGGCCTGGACCCCCTGCGCCCCCCCCCCCAAGTGCCACCATGTCCCCCCCAGGGCGGCCTTGTCCCCCCACAGCCCCCAGAGGTGACAGGAGCCCCCTCGGGGGTCCCCAAACCCCTCCACAGGGACCCAGAGACCTCCAAAAATCCCCCAAAACCCCAAATTATCCTCCCAGAATGCCCAGAAACCTCCCAGGGACACTTGGAGACCCCAAAACCCTCACAGACTCCAAATGACCTCCCCAAAACCCCCCTGGGAACACCCATAACTCCCTCCCAAACCCCAATAACCCCAGGAATACCCCCCCAGAGCCCCCCCAAACCCCCCAAAATACCCATAGGGATCCCCCAAAACCCCCCAAAATACCCCCAGAGACCCCTGGGAATAGCCAGAACCCTCCAAAATGCCCAAATATCCACCACAGACCCCAAATAACTCCCCAATAACCCTAGATATACCCCCCAGAGACCCCCAAGAACCCCCCAAAACCCCCTAGAAACACCCAGAACCCCCCCAAAACCCCTCCAGACCCCTCCCCACAGCCCCCCTAGGAGTAGCCATAAACTCCTGTAACCCCAAAATTCCCCCAACAGACCCCAAATACTCCCTTCCAAACCCCTTAGGAACCCCCAAAAACCCCCCAAAACCCCCTAGAGACACTCATAAGCCCCCAAAACCTCCACAGACCCTGCCAAAATCCCCACAGGCCCCCTCAAACCCCCCTAGGGACACCCATAAACCCCCCAGAATATCCAAATATACCCCATAGACCCCAAATAATGCTCCTAAAATACCCCCTTGGGACACCCAGACCCCATCCCCCCCCCCCCCCAGACACGCCAGAACCCCCCTCGGGACAACCATAACCCACCCCAAAACCCCCAAATATCCCCCAGGGACACCCATAACCCCCCAAAACTTCCACAGAACCCCCCTAGGGACACCCATAAACCCCCCCAGACCCCACCAAACCCCCCCGGGACGCCCCTGAAAGCTGCCGGGAACCCCCGGAGCGCCCCAAATCCCCCCTCGCCCCGCCCCCAGCGCGGCGTGGGATGGCCGATGTCACACGGAGCAGAGCAATGACATTGTAATTTCCACCTGAGCGTCGAGCAGCCGCCGCCGGCCCTCGGACGGGTCGTGGGCGCCCAAGTGATCCCTGCGCAGCTCCTGCTCCACCAGCATCAGCCTGTGGGGCCAGGCTTCACCGGGGTCATGCTGCCACCCCCCCGGGGACAGCCCCGGGACACGGGGACAGCCCGGGGACAGCCCGGGGACACAGGGACACCCCCAGGGACAGCCCGGGGACAGCCCGGGGACACAGGGACACCCCCAGGGACAGCCCGGGGACAGCCCGGGGACACAGGGACACCCCCAGGGACAGCCCGGGGACAGCCCGGGGACAGCCCGGGGGACACGGGGACAGCCCGGGGACAGCCCGGGGACACAGGGACACCCCCAGGGACAGCCCGGTGACAGCCCGGGGACAGCCCGGGGGACACGGGGACAGCCCGGGGACAGCCCGGGGACACAGGGACACCCCCAGGGACAGCCCGGGGACAGCCCGGGGACACAGGGACACCCCCAGGGACAGCCCGGGGACAGCCCGGGGACACCCCCAGGGACAGCCCGGGGACACAGGGACACCCCCGGGGACAGCCCGGGGACAGCCCGGGGACACAGGGACACCCCCAGGGACAGCCCGGGGACAGCCCAGGGACAGCTCGGGGACACCCCCGGGGACAGCCCGGGGACAGCCCGGGGACACAGAGACACCCCCAGGGACAGCCCGGGGACAGCCCAGGGACAGCTCGGGGACACCCCCGGGGACAGCCCGGGGACAGCCCGGGGACACAGAGACACCCCCAGGGACAGCCCGGGGACAGCCCGGGGACACAGGGACACCCCCAGGGACAGCCCGGGGACAGCCCGGGGACACCCCCAGGGACAGCCCGGGGACACCCCCAGGGACAGCCCGGGAACACAGGGACACCCCCGGGGACAGCCCGGGGACACCCCCAGGGACAGCCCAGGGACAGTCCAGGGACACCACCAGGGACAGCCCGGGGACACCCCCAGGGACAGCCCAGGGACAGTCCAGGGACACCCCCAGGGACAGCCCGGGGACGGCCCGGGGACAGCCCGGGGACACAGGGCCACCCCCAGGGACAGCCCGGGGACAGCCCGGGGGACACGGGGACAGTCCGGGGACAGCCCGGGGACACAGGGACACCCCCAGGGACAGCCCGGGGACAGCCCGGGGACACCCCCAGGGACAGCCCGGGGACACAGGGACACCCCCGGGGACAGCCCGGGGACAGCCCGGGGACACAGGGACACCCCCAGGGACAGCCCGGGGACAGCCCAGGGACAGCTCGGGGACACCCCCGGGGACAGCCCGGGGACAGCCCGGGGACACAGGGACACCCCCGGGGACAGCCCGGGGACACCCCCAGGGACAGCCCAGGGACAGCCCAGGGACAGCCCGGGGACAGCCCGGGGACAGCCCGGGGGACACGGGGAGACACCCAGGGACAGCCCCAGGGATACAGGGACACTGCTGGGGACAGTCCAGGGACAGCCATGGGACACCCCTGGCATCACCGGGTCATCCCCAGGGACAAGGGGACACCTTTGGGGACACACTCAGGCACATGGGGACACTTGCAGGGACAGCCTGAGGACATGGGGACATCTGCGGACAGTCCAGGGGCAGCCAAGGGACACGGGGACAATCCCAGGGACAGCCTGGGGACACCTTGGGACACCCAGAGCCTCAGGACAGCTCAAGGTCATGGGGACACCCCTGATACAGCCCAGGGACATCCTGGGGACAGCTGGGGACATGACAAGGACACCCCAGGGACTTGGGGACAACCCAAGTTGTCAACCGTGCTGTGTCCCCGTGTCCCTGGGTGCCTGTCACCTCTGTATCACCCACGTCCTATGTGTGCCTGTGTCACCCCCATGTCCTTCTGTGTCCCCTGTGATCCTTTGTACCCCACGTCCCTCTGTCCCCTGTGTCCCCAATGTCCCTTGTGTCATTCTGTGTGTCCCCAATGTCCCTGTATCCCTGATGTCTGTGTCCCCCTCGATGTCCCCAATGCCCCCTGGCTGTCCCCGTGTGTCCCTCACCTGCCTGATGGTCTGCGAGTCCCTGTGTGTCCCTGGCCCTGTGTGTCCCCATGTCCCTGTGTCCCTGCTGTCCCCAATGTCCCTTCAATGTCCCCATGTCCCTGTGTCCCTGCTGTTCCCAATGTCCCCTCAATGTCCCCATGTCCCCAGTGTCCCTGCTGCCCTCGTGTGTCCCTCACCTGACAATGATGCTCCTGATCTGTGAGTCTCCATGTTCCTGTGTGTCCCTGCACCATTTGTCCCCATGTCCCCATCTGTCCCTGTGTCCCCAAGGCGTACCCCTGTTTGTCCCCATTGCCCTGTGTGTCCCCGTGTGTCCCTCACCTGCCAATGATGCTCTTGATCTGAGAGTCCCCACGTGCCCGTGTCCCTGTGTGCTCCCATGTCCCAGTGTCCCGTGTCCCCATGTCCCTAGGCTGTCCCTGTGTGTCCCCGTGTCCCCATAGCCCTGTTTGTCCCCGAAGTCCCTGTCTGCCCCATGTTCCCTCAACGTCCCCGCGTGTCCCTCACCTGCCCACGATGCTCTTCATCTGCGAGTCTGTGAGTCCCTGGCCCTGTAAGTCCCCGTGTCCCCATTTGTCCCCAGACTCCTGTTTGTCCCCAAAGTCCCTGTCTGTCCCCATGTCCCCCCGTCTCATTGATGTCCCTGTGTCCCCGCTGTCCCCGTGTGTCCCTCACCTGCCGATGACACTCTTGATCTGAGAGTCCCCATGTGCCCGTGTCCCTGTGTGTCCCCATGTTCCCTCCACGTCCCCATGTCCCCAGTGTCCCCGTGTCCCCAGTGTCCCCAGTGTCCCCGCTGTCCCCGCTGTCCCCGTGTGTCCCTCACCTGCCGATGATGCTCTTGATCTGCGAGTCCTTCTCCTGCTGCTGCTGCCGGAGCCGCTTCTCGCTGAGCTCCAGGCGCTGCTGGTACTGCAGGAGGATGCGGCTGGTCTGCTCCTCCTGCGTCACCAGGCGCCGCTCGTACTCCTCCAGCTTGCGGTTGGACATGTGCAGCCGCTCCTTCAGCGAGTGGATCTCCTCCTCGTACTCCTTCACCTGCCAAAGGGACACTGCAGCGCACCTGGGGACGCCTACGGGCACACCTGCCACACCTGGGAACCCCCTAACCCAGCTGTGGCACACCTGTCACACCTGTCACACCTGTCACACCTGGGAACCCCCTAACCCAGCTATGGCACACCTGGCACACCTGTCACACCTGTCACACCTGTCACACCTGGGAACCCCCTAACCCAGCTATGGCACACCTGTCACACCTGTCACACCTGTCACAGCTGTCACACCTGTCACACCTGGGAACCCCCTAACCCAGCTATGGCACACCTGTCACACCTGTCACACCTGTCACACCTGGGAACCCCCTACACCCAGATATGGCACACCTGTCACACCTGTCACACCTGGGAACACCCTAACCCAGCTGTGGCACACCTGTCACACCTGTCACACCTGGGAACCCCCTAACCCAGCTATGGCACACCTGGCACACCTGTCACACCTGGGAACCCCCTAACCCAGCTATGGCACACCTGTCACACCTGTCACACCTGTCACACCTGGGAACCCCCTAACCCAGCTATGGCACACCTGTCACACCTGTCACACCTGTCACACCTGGGAACCCCCTAACCCAGCTATGGCACACCTGCCACACCTGGGAACCCCCTAACCCAGCTGTGGCACACCTGTCACACCTGTCACACCTGGGAACCCCCTACACCCAGATATGGCACACCTGTCACACCTGTCACACCTGGGAACCCCCTAACCCAGCTATGGCACACCTGTCACACCTGCCACACCTGGGAACCCCCTAACCCAGCTATGGCACACCTGGCACACCTGTCACACCTGTCACACCTGGGAACCCCCTAACCCAGCTATGGCACACCTGTCACACCTGCCACACCTGTCACACCTGCCACACCTGGGAACCCCCTAACCCAGCTGTGGCACACCTGTCACACCTGTCACACCTGTCACACCTGGGAACCCCCTAACCCAGCTATGGCACACCTGTCACACCTGTCACACACCTGGGAACCCCCTAACCCAGCTATGGCACACCTGTCACACCTGTCACACCTGCCACACCTGGGAACCCCCTAACCCAGCTATGGCACAGCTGTCACCCCCCTGTCCCTGTGCAGCCGCTCCTTCAGCGAGTGGATCTCCTCCTTGTCCTCCTTCACCTGCCAAAGGGACACTGCAGCACACCTGGGGACACCCGTCACACCTGGGCACACTTAAGAGTACCTGGGGACACCTGGGGACAGCACCTGGGAATGCTTGGGACACCTGACACACCTGGGGACACCTGACACACCTGAGATCCACCAGCATCACCTGCTGAGGTACATGGGATCATCTCCTATCACCTGCACACCTGGATCCCTGCACACCTGAGATCCACCAGGACCATCCCCTGGATTCTTCAACATCTGGGCACACCTGGATACCGGAACATCTGCTCACCTGTATCACTGCACCCTGAACATCAACACACCTGAACATCTGCAGACCTGAGCTCCCCCCCCATAATCCACTGGATCCCTGCACACCTGAGCACACTTGAACAAGCCGAAGCACACCTGTATCACGCACACCTGAGCACACCTGTGTCACTCACAGCTGTGTCACTCACACCTGGAAACACCTGGGCACACCTGAGCACACCTGTGTCACCCACAGCTGTGTCACTCACACCTGGGCACACCTGGGCACATCTGAGCACACCTGAACAACCCTAAGCACACATGTATCACTCACACCTGAGCAAACCTGAGCACACCTGGGCACATCTCTGTCACTCACAGCTGTGTCATACACATCTGGGCACACCTGAAGTGTCACTCACACCAGCCCTACACGGTCCAGCCGGCTCTTGTCCATGGACTTGGAGTACTCCATGAGCTTTTGTCCCTCACACCTGGGCACACCTGGATCCCTCACACACCTGTGTCACTCGCACACCTGTCACTCACACCTGTGTCACTCACACACCTGTCACTCAAACCTGGGCACACCTGAGGTGTCATTTACACCTGTGTTGCTCACACACCTGCGTCACTCACACCTGTACCAGTCACACCTGTACCAGTCACACCTGTATCAGTCACACCTGTGTCACTCACACCTGAGTCCCTCACACCTGTGTCACTCACACCTGTGTCGCTCACACCTGTGTCGCTCAACCTGTGTCACCCACACACCTGTGTCACTCACACACCCGTGTCACTCACACCTGTACCGTCACACCTGTATCCCTCACACCTGTGTCGCTCACACCTGTGTCACTCACACACCTGTGTCACTCACACACCCGTGTCACTCACACCTGTACCGTCACACCTGTGCCCTCACACCAGTGTCGCTCACACCTGTGTCAATCACACCTGTGTCTCTCACACACCTGTGTCACTCATACACCTGTGTCGCTCACACCTGTGTCCCTCACAGCTGTGTCCCTCACAGCTGTGTCACTCACACCTGTGTCACTCACACCTGTGTCCCTCACAGCTGTGTCAGTCACACCTGTGTCGCTCACACACCTGTGTCAGTCACACCTGTGTCGCTCACACCTGTGTCATTCACACACCTGTGTCCCTCACACCTGTGTCACTCACACCTGTGTCGCTCACACCTGTGTCACTCACACCTGTGTCGCTCACACACCTGTGTCACTCACACACCTGTGTCGCTCACACCTGTGTCACTCACACCTGTGTCACTCACACCTGTGTCGCTCACACACCTGTGTCACTCACACCTGTGTCGCTCACACCTGTGTCGCTCACACCTGTGTCACTCACACCTGTGTCACTCACACACCTGTGTCAGTCACACCTGTGTCCCTCACACACCTGTGTCACTCACACCTGTGTCGCTCACACCTGCCCTACCCGGTCCAGCCGGCTCTCGTCCATGGACTTGGAGTACTCCTTGAGCTTGTACTCCTCGCGCTCGATGTGCGAGCTCTCGATGTCGGCCGACAGGTGCGGCATGTTGGACACCCAGGCCACCGTGCGCTCGGCCGCCGGCAGCACCGGGTTCAGCGTGGACGGCGTCTGCGACGCCTGCGGGACACGGGGGACACGGGGGACGTGGAGGGGACACGGGGACACCACACACCGAGAGGACACCGAGGGGACAGGGGGACAGTGGGGACAGAGGGGACAGCGAGGGGACACGAGGACATGGGGGGACATGGAGGGGACACAGATACAGTGGGGACACAGGGGACAGGAAGGAGACAGTGACAGGAAACGGGGACACCAAGGGGACACGGATGGGACATGAGCACAATGGGGACATGGAGGGGACAGTGAGGGGACACAGGGAAACAAGGGGACAGTGAGGGGACGGTGTGGGGACATGGGGACAGCATTGGGACATGAGGACATCGGAGACGGTGAGGGGACAGCATGGGGACATTGTGGGGACAGTGAGGGGACATGGGGACAATGGGAACACAGGGACAGTGTGGGGTCAGTGAAGGGACAGTGTGGGGACATAGGGACAGCATGGGGACACAAAGTGAGGGGACATGGGGACATTGACAGACATGGGGGGACATGGGGACATCAGGGGAATATGGAACAGATGGGGGCCACAGGGGCCACAGGGATAAAGGGGGACATAGGGGACACCGGGAGGACATTGGGGACATGGGGGGACACAAGGGGACACAAAGATGAGTTTGGTTCCCCCTCTACCACGTTGCCCCCACCCTGTCCCCAGTGTGTCCCATGTCCCACATACCAATGTCCCCACGTCCCCCAACATCCCCAATGTCCCCCACATCCCCCAATGTCCCCAAGCCCCCATATGCCCCCAAATCCCCAGTGTCCCCATATTCCTACACCCCCCAACACCCCGCACATCCCCAACCCCCCATGTCCCCGATGTCCCCCAGCGTCCCCAAATGTCCCCAGTGTCCCCAAGGTCCTCACATCTCCCCATGTCCCTAGTGTCCCCCAGTGTCCCCATATCCCCCACATGCCCCAACACCCCGTACATCCCCCCATGTCCCCAATATCCCCTACACACTCCAATGTCCCCAGTGTCCCCAAAGTCCCCCACACCCCCAATGTCCCCATGTCCCAAACGTGCCCCCATGTCCCCAACATGTTCCCATGTCCCAGTGACCCATATCTCCACATATCCCGAACCCACCATATCCCCCCATGTCCCCACTGTCCCCCACCCCTCCCACTATCCCCACTGTCCCCCGTCCCCTCTGTCGCCGCTGCTGTCCCCGCTGTCCCCTCACCTGCTTGGTGACGGGCGGTTTCATGCCGGCCACCGAGGCCTCCTTGGCCAGCGAGGGCTGGCGGGAGCGGGCCGGGCCGTAGGCGGGCTCGGGCGAGGCCAGCAGGTTCCCGCTGGCCGGGCGCGGCTTCTGGGGCACCCCCAGCGCCGAGGGACCCCCGCCCCCTTTCCCCGCCCGCGACCCCCGCGGGGTGGGCGGCGGGGGGGCCCCGATGGTGATCTGGGGGGGGGCCAGCGTGTCCTGGAGCGACAGCTGCCTGCGGCCGAAGTCGCCGCCCGGCCGCCCGAACTCGTCGCTGTAGCTGTGGCTGTGCGTGATGTGTTTTTGGGGAGGGGTCGCCAGCTCCTCGCTCTTGCTGTAGCCGTGCAGCGGCGGCGGGGGGACGCCCCCGAAGTGTCCCCCCTCTCCGCCGCTCCCCTCGCCCCTCCCGCCGCCCCCTCCGCCCCCGTCGGGGCCGCGCAGGGGCCCGTCGGCGGCCAGGTGGAAGAGCGGGTTCTGGAAGGAGAGCGGCACCCGCAGCTGCGGACCCCCGGGCTCGGGCACGCCCAGGCGCGGCGGGGCCAGGCTGGAGGCGCTGCCCTGCGAGAGGCGCCCGGGCCGCAGCCCCCCCTGGCCCGCGCCCCCGGGGGCCGCGCCCCCGGCCAGCAGCTCGGCCGGCAGGCTGGGGATGCTGTCCACGCGTCCGTCCTGCAGGTCCAGCATGGACACGCTCTTGCCGACCCCCAGCGCGCCCCCGCGGCCGCCCTCGGGCTCGGTTAGGTCCGAGCTGCTGGTGCAGTAGGCGGGCGAGGAGCGGGCGAGCGGCGGGCGGCTCAGGACCAGCACCTCGGGAGGGCCCTTCTCCTGCGGCGGGGACGGCAGGCGCGGCACGTCCATGGAGCTGCGGGAGCGGTGGGGCACGGGGTGTGGGGTGTGGGGTGGGATGTGGGGTATGGGGTTGTGGGGTACAGGGATGTGGGGTACGGGGTGTGGGATATGGGGATGTGAGGTATGGAGATGTGGGGTATGGGGATATGGGGAGAGGGGGGTGGGAATAGGGAACGGGGAGATGGTGAGGGATGGAGGGGACATGGGATTGGGGATAGGGGATGGAGGAATGGAGGATATGGGATGGGGAACACACACGGGATGAGGGCGGCTGGACACTATCCCATATCCCAAATCCATCTCTGGAATCATCATTCCTTGGCTGTCCCTGTCCCATCCCATCCCTGCCTGTCCCACCCTGTCCTGAACGTTCCCGTCCCCATCCGAAACATTCCCATCCCATCCCAAATGTTCCTGCCCCCATCCAAAACGTTGCCATCCCATCCCAAACATTCCCATCCCCATCCCAAACGTTCCCATCCCATCCCAAACATTCCCATCCCCATCCCAAATGTTCCCGTCCCCAACCCTGTGCCCATCCCTATCCCTGATCCCAGTTTCATCTCTACCCCAATCCAAATCACCATCCCCATCCTGATCCCAAATCCCCAATTCCAAAATCCCAATTCCCAAATCCCAAACCCCAAACCCCCCAAATCCCAAACCCTAAACCCCAGTTCCCAAACACTCAAATCTCAAGTCCCGATTCCCAAACCCCAAGCCCCTCCCCTCACCTGTTGAGCCCCCGGACCATGTAGGACTGGAGATCCACGGAGCTGTGGGGACAGGGACAGGTGAGACCTGGGGACACCTGGGACAGGTGAGGGGACACCAGGGGGACACTGGGACAGGGACAGGTGACACCCCCAGGTGATACCTGGGGGACACCAGGGAAGGACAGGTGACACCACCGGGGACATCCCCAGGGATACCTGGGACAGGTGAGGGCACCGGAAAAGGGACAGGTGACACCCCCACATGAGACCCAGCAACAACAGGTGACATTGGGGGTCACAAGTGGAACGTGAAGGTCCTGCAGGTATTTGGGGTCACCGTGGTGACACGGGGGTGGTGACAGGTGGGTGGGGCCACCCCAGGTGAGGCCAGGTGAGACAGGGGACACCTTGGCCGCACAAGGGGACGCGAGGGGGCGTGGTGGGCGGGCGGGCAGGTGCCTCACCTGTTGAGATCGCGCACGAGGTAGGGCTGCAGGTCGGCTGAGGGCCCACGCAGCACCAGTCCCTTGGGTGGCAGCCGCTCGCCCTGGCTCGGCTGCCGCTGCAGGTGAGGGTTGCGCAGCGCCACGCTGATGTCGGTCAGCAGCCGCGGCAGCGGGCCCAGCTTCAGCAGCGCCTCCTGCGGGCACAGGTGAGTGCCTGAGCACACCTGGGAGCACCTGGGAACACCTGGGACCTCATCCAGGGGTACCCCAATGACTGCAAGTGGGCCCAGCTTCAGCCTCCTGTGGGCACAGGTGAGCGCACCTGAGGGCTCCTGGGCACACCTGGGAACACGTGAGTGCGCCTGACTACACCTGAGAGCACCTGAGATCACCTGGGAACACCTGGGAGCACCTGGGCACACCTGAGTGCATCTGAGAGTACCTGGGCACACCTGGGAACACCTGGGCACACTTGGGAGCACCTGGGACCTCATCTAGGGGTGACTGCACATGGGGGGCCCCAGTGACTGTGACAGGGTCCAGCTTCAGCAGCGTCTCCTGCGAGGGGCACTCACCACACCTGGGCACACCTGGGGAACTCACCTGGGCAGGTGGGACCCCTGGGACCTCACCTGGGGGGACCCCAGGAAGCTCCCATGGTGGGACACTGGTGGGGGGACACCTGTGGAGGTTGGGGGGGGTCACCCTGCCCATGACCACTCCCCAGGTGAGGCTGTCACTGCACAGGTGAGGCCGTGGCTGCACAGGTGAGGCTGTGGATGCACAGGTGAGGCCATGGTGGATTCCCCAGGTGTGTCCCAGGTGCGGTACCTTGCTAAGCTGGCTCATGACCTCCCAGAGCAGTGCGTGCAGCGTGGACAGTTCGCGGCCCAGGTCAATGTAGCCCTCGAAGCTGGTGCTGTTGGTCAGCGTGTCCAGGTTGGAGATCTCGTACAGGAACTGCTGCATGCTGGCCCACTCCAGCTCCAGGAACTCGTTCATGAATGCCATGTACTCCTCCTTGCTCCCAAACCTGCCACAGGTGTGCCAGGTGAGAGCAGGGCCAGCAGTGGGTGGGGACACCCCAGCAGGTGAGAGCAGGGCCAGCAGGTGGGCATCAGGAGGTGAGGGGTGTCTCCAGTGTGAAGGTGGGGGCGGCAGGTGCCAGGTGAAGGGTGGGGAAGGGTGGGAAGGGGGTTTGTCCAACATCCATCATCACCTGTTGTCATCCATTGTCCTCCATCATCCATCCATCATCCATCATCCATCCATCCATCCATCATCCATCCATCATCCATCCATCCATCCATCCATCTATCCATCCATCCGTCCATCCATCATCCATCCATCATCATCCATCCATCCATCATCCATCCATCATCCATCAATCCATCCATCCATCTATCCATCCATCCGTCCATCCATCCGTCCATCATCCATCCATCCATCCATCCATCCATCCATCATCCATCCATCCATCATCCATCATCCATACATCATCCATCCATCCATCCATCCATCCATCCATCCATCCATCCATCCATCCATCCATCCATCATCCATCCATCATCCATCTATCATCCATCCATCCTCCATCCATCCATCCATCATCCATCCATCCATCCATCCATCATCCATCCATCCATCCATCATCCATCCATCCATCCATCATCCATTTATCCATCTATCATCCATCCATCCATCATCCATCCATCCATCATCCATCCATCCATCATCCATCCATCCATCCATCCATCCATCCATCCATCCATCCATCATCCATCCATCATCCATCCATCCATCCATCCGTCATCCATCCATCCATCCATCCCCCTGTCCATCTCCAGCCCTCCCCACCCCAAGCCCCTCCCCCCATCCCTGCCGCCGTTGCTGCCCTCACTTGGTGAAGTTGGCCAAGTTCTGGATGACCTTGGCAATGAGGGTCAGCGTCCGCGCTGTCTGCTCGTCAGGGTACTCCTGCATGAGGCCGAAGAGGCTGGGGGACATCACGGCGGGGCACAGGAAGCGCAGGAAGAGCGAGGCGCTGATCAGGCGGTCGGCGATGTCCTCGCGCCCGCGCTCGGCACAGCGCAGCCGCCACGAGGCGAACACCTCCTTCAGCTCCCGCGGGAACACGCTGCCGGCGGGACACGGTGGGACACGGTGGGATACAGAAGCGGGGACCTTCCCGGCCCATCCCGCCGCGTCCCTGCGCTCACCAGTGGGAGTTGACCACCTTGCAGAGTGCCAGCTCGCAGCACATGCGCAGGTTGGCCTGGTGGTCGGCCAGAGTGGAGGCCGAGCACTTCATGGGGTCCACCTCGCAGTTTTCCTCTGACTCGTAGAGCGCCCGGATGAACTCGCCTGCGGCATGGTGTGGGCACGGGGACACAGGAACACCCGTGGGGACACCGAGGGGCAGGTGGAGAAGGGACCCAACCGTGTCATGGATGTGAGAAGGGACCACCCAAAGATCTCATGATGATGGCGATGGAACATGACCATGAGTGAGGACCATCCAATGATCTCATGATGATGATGGAAATGGAACCTGGAACCAATGATTTAATGGCCATGAGTGGGGGCCACCCAACGATCTCATGATGGTGGTGATGGAACCTGGTCATCAGTGGAGACCACCCAACCATATCATGACCACAAGAAGGGACCCGACCCTGTCATGGCCATGAAAAGTGACCACACAATGATTTCATGATGGTGGTGATACAACCTGGCTATGAGTGGGGACCACCCAAGATCTCATGATGATGATGGAAGTGGAAGTTGGAACCACCCAATGATCTCATGGCCATGAGAAGGAACAACCCAACAATCTCACAATGGTGGTGATGGAACCTGGCTTTGAGTGGGGATGACTCAACCCCTCATGTCCACAAGGGGCCACACAACCATGTCAGGACCATGAGCAGGGACCACAATGTCTCATGGCCACAAGAAGAGACCACCCAACCATCTCATTGATGAAGGTGATAGAACTTGATTGTGAGTAGGGACCATCCAATCATCCCAGAACCATCTGATCGGGGATGTGGCCATGAAAAGAAACTACCCAATGATCTCATGGCCATGAGAAGGGACAACCCGACAATCTCATGGTGATGGTGATAGAACCAGGCTGTGAGGAGGGACCTCCCAAACATCTCATGACCACAACAAGGGTCCACCCAACCATCTCATGACCACCTGTGGGACCACCCAATGACCTCATGATGGTGGTGATGGAACCTGACTGTGTGCAGGGACCTCCCAACCATCTCATGACCATAACAAGGGCCTGCCCAACCATGTTATGGTCATGAGTAGAGACCACCCAAATATCTCATGGATGTGAGAAGGGACCACCCAAACATCTCATGATGGTGGTGATGGAATCTGGTCATGTGTGGGACCCCAAACAATGTCATATGAGTAGGGACCACCCAACCATGTAATGGCCATGAGAAGGGACACTCCAACAATCTCATGATGGTGGTGATGGAACTTGGCCGTGAGTGGGCACCATCCAATGACATCATAGCCATGAGTGGGGACCACTCAAGGATGTCATGACCACAGGAAGGAGCCACCCAACCATCTCATGGCCATAAATGGGGACCATCCAATGATCACGTGGCCATGAGAAGGAACCACCCAACCACTTCATGGCTGTGAGTGGGACCACCCACCCTACCAATGAGACCATGCCCCCACCGGCACCCCCTGGTGCTGCTAGAGCTTACCAATGGCGTCCTTGAGGTATTTCTGGCCAATGAGCTTCAGGTACTCCTCGATGGCTTTGGTGGCCAAGGTGTTCTCCCGGAAGATCAGGTGCTCCCGGTCCATGAAACGATCCACCTCCGTCATGGCCATGTCCGACAGGAAGTCCTGCCCATGACCATCAGCATGGCCCGGTGCCAGATGTCCCTCTGTCCCATCTTCATCACCCATCCATAAATCTTCCTCCATCTCCACCCTTCATTCCATCCATCCATCCATCATCTATCCATCATCCATCCATCCGTCATCCATCCATCACCCATCCATCCATCCATCCATCCATCCATCCATCATCCATCCATCACCCATCCATCCGTCATCCATCCATCCATCCATCCATCCATCCACATCCATCCCACTACCCCATCCTCCCAAAATCCCACTGTTCCACCCGCAGGTCCCACCTTGGCCTTGCCGGTGCTCTGCAGGATGTGCACCAGCGCACAGGCCACCTCCTCCTTGCTCTTGACGCTGAGCACTGGCTCCAGCACGGCACAGAGCATGCGGTAGTTGTTGGTGACGTACTCGGCGAACTCCTTGTAGAGCTCCATGGGCAGGATGCTCATGGTCTGGAAGCGGCTCTTGACCCGCAGTGCCGGGCAGCCGGCCTTGCTCTTGCTGCCGCTGGGCTGGCTCAGGGGGTACCACTGCTCGGCGAAGTGGCGCCCGGTGACGCTGGCGATGGGGATGCTCACCATGCCCACATAGTTGCTCTTATCCTTCTTCCTTTTCTTGTCGGTGTCCTTGTAGAGGTGCAAGCGGATGGTGCGCACGGCCGGCAGGTTGTTGAACTCAAAGTGCTCGCCCCAGAAGACATTGTCGGTGCGGGCCTTGCTGGTGGTGCGTGCATACAGCATGTCATCCAGGCACAGCTCGCAGTAGTAGCGCTTCTTGGGCGGCAGGTCGCGTGCCTCGATCACCCACAGCTTCAGCACGTTGTCCACGCGCCGGCTGTTGTCCTGTGGGGCGGGGTGGGGGGTCAGCGCCCGCGGACACCTTGTGGTCAGGACACCGGAGGAGTGGCAATGCCCATGGAGCAGCTCGGAACTGTGGCTGGGCCGTCCTTAGCCCGGTTGGATCAATGCCAGGTGGCCATCCCCCTTGCCACCAGGTGATCATTAACACCAGGTGATCATTAACACCAGGTGACCATCCCCACTGCCATCAGGTGATTGTTAACACCAGGTGGCCACCAACACCCGCTGGCCATCAGCACCCACTGACCATCAGCCCCCACTGACCATCAGCACCCACTGACCATCCACACCAGGTGACCATCCACACCGGCTGACTATCCCCATACTCACCAGTTGATCATTAACACCAGTTGACCATCTACACCAGCTGACCATTGACACCAGCTGACCACACTCATTGCCATTGCTCAACCAGCCTCACCCCCACCAGCTGACCACCAACACCAGCTGACCATCAACATCGTGAGCATCCTGAACACCAGCTGACCATCAACACCAGCTGACCAGGCTCATCGCCATGGCTTGGGCATCCTAAGCCCAGTTGATGTCAACACCAGCTGACGATTGACACCAGATGACCATCAACATCATGACTACCCCCATCACCAAGTGACCATCAATATCAACTGACCATCAACATCCCCTCCAACTGACCACCCAGATGACCATCAATACCTGCTGACCAGGCTCATCACTAGGGACAGTTGCTCAACTGTCCCTAGCCTGGCTGACATCAACACCAATGGACCATCCCCATTCCCACCAGATGACCATCAAGCACAGGTGACTGTCAACACCAGCTGATCAGGATCATTACCACTGCTTGACCATCCTTATCCCAGCTGATATCAACACCAGGTGACCATCTTCTTAACCATCAACACCAGCTGACCATCAACACACTTGACCATAAACACCATAACCACCCCCACCACCAGATGACCATCAATGCCAGCTGACCATCAAACACCAGTTGACCATCAATAGCCATTGACCATCTCCATTACCAGTCAACCACTAAAACCACCAGTTTACCATTAAACACCATTGGCACCAGATGGCCAACCCCACCAGCTGACCATCAAACATCAGCTCACCATCAACACCATGATCATCCCCACGTGTTGACCATTCCCATGACCAGTTAATCATCAACACCAGTTGACCATTTCCATTCCCACCACTTGGCCACCCCGATGACCAGTTCACCCCCGCATGGCCAGCTCACCATCACCAGCTGACCATTCCCAAGATCCATTGACCATCCCCATAACCAGCTGAGCATCAAACACCAGTTAATGATCCCCCATCCCCAGCAGTTGCCCTCTCCCATGACCAGCTGCCCACTCCTATGACCAGTTGACTCTCTCCATAACTAATTGACCACCAAACACCAGTTAACAACCCCATCCCCACCAGTTGCCCACCCCCTTGACCAGTTGCCCATCCTCATGACCAGTTGCCCACCCCCATGACCAGCTGACCATCAAACACCAGTAGCCCATTAAACACCCCTGTCCACCCCATCCCCACCAGTTGCCCACCCCCACACCCAGAAGCCCCTCCCCCACTCCCATCCCCACCTTGTTGGGTTTCACGGCGCGCTGCAGGTTCTCGATCCATTTGTCCCTCTCGGCCGCCGACCGACAGGCGAAACATTTGGTGCCCGACGCTGTTGTCACCTGCGGGCACCGCCCCCGCCCAGGTGAGCAACACCCCGGGGAAGTCCGGAATCCGCGGAAAGCTCCGGAATCTGCGGAAAGCTCCGGAATCCCTGGAAAGATCCAGAATCCGCAGAAAGCTCCGGAATCCCCACCTCAAAGCAGAACTCCTGGCCCAGGATGCTGCTGTGCACGGCCTTGATGATGGAATCCTCGTCCAGGTTCAGCTCCAGCGCCTCGGCCGCGCTCGAGGGGCTCAGCAGTGACTCGTGCGAGTGCGACTCCTTAAAGCTCTGCATCAGCCGCGCCCTGGGGGGGTTCCGGAATCTCGGGAATTCGGGGCAATTTTGGGGGGGGGGGAGGGGTTGGGGGGAATCGGGGGTGACTTGAGGAGGATTTGGGGCCTTGGAATGGGATTTGGGGAGGTTTGTGCGAGTGTGACTGCTTAAAGCTCTTCATCAGCCAGGCCCTGGGGGGGGTGGAATTTGGGGAATTTGGGGCGATTTGGGGGGATATGGGGACATTTTGGGGGAATCTGGGGGGGCTTTGGGGAGGTTTGTGTGAGTGGGACTTCTTACAGCTCTGCATCAGCCAGGCCCTGGGGAGAGTTCAGGAATTTTGGGAATTTGGGAAGAATTTTAGGGGATTTGAGGGAATTTGGGGGGATTCTGGGGGGATTTGGGGAAGTTTGTGCAAGTGAGACTCCCTAAAGCTCTGCATCTGCCTGGCTCTGGGAAGGGGTTGGGAAATTTGGGAATCTGGGGGGATTTGGGGCTGTTTTGGGGGGAATTTGGGGGGATTGGGAGGGAATTTGAGGAGATTTGGGGGGATTTGGGTAGGTTTGTGGGTGTGTGACTGCTCAAAGCTCTGCACCAGCCGGGCTTGGGGTGGAGATTTGGGGAATTTGGGGAAAATTAGGGGGATCAAGGGGAAAATTTGGGGGATTTGAGGGGATTTGGGGGAAATTTTAGGGGGATTTGAGGGGATTTGGGGGGAATTTGGGGAGGTTTGTGGGAGTGAGACTCCTTAAAGCTCTGTATCAGCCAGGCCCTGGGGGAGGATTTTGGGAATTACAGGAATTCAGGGGGGATTTGAGGGGAATTTGAATGGATTTTGAATGGATTTTGGGAGGATTTGAGGGAATTTGGGAGGGATGTGAGGAAATTTTAGGGGGATTTGAGGGGATTTTTGGGGGATCTTGGGAGATTTAAGAGGATTTGGGTAAATTTGATGGGATTTTTGGAGAATTTGTGGGGATTTGATGGGATTTTCAGGAGAGTTTTGGGGGGCTTTTGGGAGTTCCTGGAGGAACTCAGGGCTCCCACCTGGTGGGACCCCAAAGGCCCCCGGGGTGCCCCCAGGTGTGTCCCCAGGTGTTGCCGGTACCTGTCACGCTCGGCGCTGTGGGAGCTGCTGGTCCAGTGCCCCCAAATGTCCCCAAATGCCCCCGTGGTGTCCCCAGGTGTGCCCTGATGTCCCCAGGTGTGTCCAGGTCTCCTAGGTGTGTCCCAGGTGTATTTCCAAGTGTCCCCAGGTGCCCCCAAACTCCCTCAGGTGTGTCCCCAGGTGTCCCCAGGTGACCCCTAGTGCCTCCAGGAGTCCCTGTGGTGTTCCCAGGTGTGCTCAGGTCAGTCCCCAGGCGTGTCCCCGGGCATCCCTAGATGTATGCAGATACGCTCCAAGTGTCCCCAGGTGTGCCCCAGGTGTATGAGGTGTACCCAGGTGTATCCCAGGTGTATCTCAGGAGTACCCAGCCGTGCCAAGGTATATCCCGCTAGTGCCCCAGGTGTACCCAGGTGTGCCCAGGTATGTCCCAGGTGCATCCCTGGGCATCCCTAGATGTATCCAGACGTTCCAAGCATCCCCAGGTGTGTCCCAGTTGCACCCAGGTGTATGAGGTGTGCCCCAAGTGTATCTCAGGTGTACCCAACTGTACACAGGTGTATCCCCCCAGTGTCCCGGGTGTACCCAGCTGTGCCCAAGTGTATCCCCCCAGTGCACCAGGTGTACCCAGGTGTATCTCAGGAGTACCCAGCTGTGCCCAGGTGTATCCCCCCAGTGCCCCAGGTGTACCCAGGTGTGTCCCAGGTGTATCCCCAATGTCCCAGGTGTATCCCAGGTGCCCCCATGTGTAGCCAGGTGAATATCAGGTGTACCCAGCTGTACCCAGGTGTATCCCCCCAGTGCCCCAGGTGCCCCCATGTGTACCCAGGTGTATCCCCCCAGTGCCCTGGGTGTACCCAGGTGTATCCCAGGTGCCCCCATGTGTACCCAGGTGTATCTCAGGAGTACCCAGCTGTGCCCAGGTGTATCCCCCCAGTGCCCCAGGTGTACCCAGGTGTGCCCAGGTGTGCCCCAGGTGTATGAGGTGCTCCAGGTGCGGTACCTGTCGTGGTCGGCGCTGCGGAAGCGCGGCAGGATCTGCCGGAAGCTGCTGGTCCGGTCCAGCTTGGGCTGGCTCTTGGTGCGCTTGATGGAGCTCTTGAGGCGGCGGCTCAGGAAGCCTTGCTGGGGACAGGGGTCACACGGGGTCACCCAGGGGTCAGGGGTCATGCAGGGGTCACCAGGGTCAGTCAGGGCACCCAGCATTCAGCCAGGGTCCGGGGTTACCCAGGGGTCAGAGGACACTGGGGTCACTGGGGTCAGGGGTCACTGAAAGGTCATAAGGGTCCCTGGGGTCTGGGAGATCCAGGGGTCACCCAGGGGTCACCCAGGGGCCACAGAATCATTGGGGGTCAAGGGATCACTTTGGGTCAGCAGCCATTGGGGTCATTGGGGTCAGGGATGGTCATTGGGGTCACTGAGGTGATTGGGGTCAGTGAGGGGTCACAGGGTCACTGGGGTCGGGGTGGTTATTGGGGTCACTGGGTCATTTGGGTCACTGAGGGGTCACAGGGTCACTGGGGTCAGGGTGGTTATTGGGGTCACTGGGCCATTTGGGTCACTGAGGTCATTGTGGTCACTGAGGGGTCACAGGGTCACTGAGGAGTCACTGGGGTCAGTGAGGGGTCACTGGGGTCACTCAGGGGTCACAGGGGTCATGGGGGGATCATTGAGGGGTCACCATAGGAGTAACTGGGTCATGGTTTCCATGGCAACAGGCAGACGTTGCCACGGCAACAGGCCATGGGCCATAACCACGGCCAGAGGCAGAGCAGCGCCGCAGTTACCATGGCAACGGGTCACTCGGGAACTGGGGACAAGCTGGTTACCATGGCAATGGGTTATTCTGGAGCCGGGTTACCTGGTTACCATGGCAACGGATCAGTCAGGATCTGGGTTACCTGGTTACCATGGCAACGGATCATTCAGGACATGCATTACCCGGTTACCACGGCAACAGGTTATTCTGGATCCAGGTGACCTGGTTACCATGGCAACAGGTTAGCCCAGACTTGGGTTACCTGGTTACCATGGCAACAGGTTATTCTGGATTGGGGGAGGTACCTGGTTACCATGGCAACAGGTTATTCAGGACTGGATTACCTGGTTACCAAGGAAACAGAGAGCAAAGGACTGTGGTTGCCATGGAAACAGGTGAGGTAGGACCCAGGTGACCCAGTTACCATGGCAACAGGTACCACAGGGCCACGGTTACCATGGTGACGGGCAGCGAAGCATCACGGTTCCCATGGTGGCAGATGGAGGAGGAGTTTCCATAGTAACAGGAGCGTGGAGACCACAGGAATCATGGTAACCATGGCAACAGGGATGCAACGGATCACAGTAACCATGGCAACAGGCACAACCACGGTAACCACGGCAACACGGAAGTGACGGACCACAGTAACCATGGCAACAGCTGTTTGGGTACCACAGTAACCATGGCAAGGAGTGATGGGGGGGGGGGGACTGCAGTAACCATGACAACGGGTGTATGATGGGGTAACCACAGCAATGGGTGCATTGGACCATGGTAACCACGGCAATGTGGAAATAATGGCCACAGTAACCATGGTAACGGTTGATAGGGGACAACAGTAACCATGGGCAACAGGTGTATGGCGGGGGGGTGTACCACAGTAACCATGGCAATGGGCACGTGATGGGGCAACCACGGCAATGTGGAAACAGGGACCAGGGTAACCATGGCAACGGGTGAGTACCATATAAGTGTGGCAATGGGTGTGTGATGTGGTAACCATGGCAACAGCTGACAGCTCACAGGGCCCATGGCAACAGGCAATGGGGGGGGGGGAACCACCGCAGTAACCATGGCAACGGACACCCCAAATAACCTAGACAATGTCTGGGGGAGTGTGTGGGGGGGGGAAAGCATGGTTACCATGGCAACATGTGATGGGTGACAACAGTAACCATGGCAACTGATGGGGGGACAGAATAACAACAGATGAGAATGGCACCCATGGCGATGGGCATGTTGGGACCATGGTAACCATGGCAACGGATGATGGGTGACAATGGTAACCATGGCAAGTGGCATGTGGGGACCACAGAAACGGTTGATGGAGACCACGGTAACCATGGCAACGGGAAACAATGCTAACCATGGCAATGGGAGGGTGGGAATCATTGTAACCATGGCAACAGGTGTGAGATGTTGGACCATGGTGTATGATGGGGTAACCATGGCAACGGGGGCCTTGGGACACCAAATAATGAAGACAACAGGTTGCAGGTGGGGGGGGAAACATGGTAACCATGGCAGCAGGTGATGGGTGGCAATGGTAACCATGGCAACCGGCTATGGGGGGACCACAATAACCATGGAAATGGATGACAATGGTAACCATGGCAACGGATGATGAGGCCCATGGGACCCATGCCAACTGGCATCTGGGGTGGGGGCGGGGGGGGGTAATGGTAACCACGGCAACAGGTGATGGGTGACAATGGTAACCATGGCAGCAGGCATGCTGGGACCACTGTCACCATGGCAACAGATTATCGATGACAATGGTAACCATGGCAATGGCTGTTGGATGACAACGGTAACCATGGCAATGATGGGAGGATCACAGTAACCATGGCAACGGATGATGTGGGTCCAGGGTAAGCACGGCGCCGGGCAGCCGCAGTGCTGGGCGCTCACCGAGGGCCGGAAGGGGGGTGCGGGCGGCGCGTCCATGTTGATGCTGAACTGCTTCCCCCCGGGAACGCTCTTCCTGCGGGAGCGGCCGCCGTGGTAATCTGGGAATGGGGGGGCACGGGGGTCAGGGCATCCCAAAACCCAGGGGAACCAAAACCCACCCCAAAACCCAGGGGAACCAAAACCCACCCCAAAACTCAAGGGGACCCCAAATTCCACCTCAAAACCCAGGGGAACCCAAATCCCACCCCAAAACCCAGGGAGACCCAAAATCCCACTGCAAAACCTAGGGAGGCCCCAAATCCCACCCCAAAAATCCCACCCTAAAATGCAGGGGTATCCCAGGTCCCATCCCCCAGCTGGGGGAGACCCCAAAATCCCACACCAAAACCTGGAGGGACTCCAAAATCCCACCCCAAAACGTGGGGGAACCCCAAAATGCCACCCCTAACCCCTCTGGGGGACCCATAATCTGCTCTGTGGGGTGATGGAATGGGGGATTTGGGGCTCTGGGGGGATTTTGGGGGTCTCAGGGGGCTTTTAGGGGGGTCAAAGGGGGTGAGGGGACCCCAAAATATGGAGATCATGGGGGGGTCCACAAAATTCCCCCTTAGCCTCTGGAGACCCCAAAATCCCCCCCAAAGCCCCTCTGGGGGTCCCAAAATCTGCCCCAAGGGGGTTCAAGGGGGGATTTGGGGTCTGGGGGGATTCTGGGGGCACTTGGGGGATTTTAGGGGGGTCACGGGGGGTGAGGGAATCCCAAATTTCCCCCCTTGACCTAGGGGAACCCCAAAATCCGACCCCAAATCCTCAGGGGGGTCCCAAAATCCATTCCAAGGGGTGATGGAAGGGGGGATTTGGGGTCTAGAGGGATTTTGAGGGCATTTGGGGGATTTTAGAAGGGCCACGGGGGGTGAGGGGACCCCAAACAATGAGGATAATGGGGAGGTCCCCAAAATTCCACTCTCAACCTGTGAGGAGCCCAAAATCCCACCCCAAAATCCTCTGGGGGCCACAAAATCCAGGCCAAGGGGTGGAAAAAGAGTAAATTTGGGGGAAATCTGGAGAAATTTTGGGGAGGGGTGGGGTGGTGGGGGTCTCAGCCTCTCCCCCCACTGTGCTCACCTCCTCCAGCCACCCCCACCCCCAAATTTTTCGGTGCACCCCAAATTTTGATCTCTCTCCCTCTAAATCCCCTTTAATCCCCCTCAAAATTCCCCCCCAATTCTTCCCCTGCCCTCAAATGCCCCCAGCCCCACCCGAAACTTGAAGCCCCGACCCCAATATTTGGGATCCCCCCCCCAAATTTCGGGACCCTCACCCAAATTTTGGGGTCCCCTTCACTCTGCACCCCCAAATGCCTTTAACACTCCTCAAAAAACTTCCCCTCCCCCAATTTTCAGCCCCCTCCCCAAAATTTTGTGGTCCCTTCAATTCCGACCTCCCAAACTTCCCTAAAATTCTCCAAATCCCCCCAAATGCCCAAAAAACGCCCCCAAAATCTTCCCCCTCCACAAATCCCTTTTAACTCTGAGCCCCCTCCCCCAAATTTTGGTTTCTTTTCGATTCTGCCCCCCTAAAACTCCCCAAATCCTCCAAAACTTGGAAGGTTGCTTCAAGTCCCATCTCCCAAACACTCCTAAAAACCCCAAATCCCCCTAAACCCCCCAAAATCTTCCCCTGTCCCCAAATCCCCTTTAACCCCGAGACCCCTCCCCAGATTTAATCCCCTCCCCAAATTTCAAGCTCCTCCTCTCCTCATTTTGGGATCCCTTTGGATTTTCCCCCCTAAAACCCCCAAAATTCTTCCCCCTCCCCCAAATCCCCTTCAACCCCGAGGCCATTCCCCAAATTTCGGGGTCCCTTCAATTCTGATCTCCCAAACTCCCCTAAAACCCCCAAAATCCCCCTGAACCCCCCAAAAATCTCCCCCGTCCAAATCTGCTTGAACCTCTCGAGCCCCCTCCCCAATTTGGAGCCCCCTCCCCTAAATGTGAGGGTTCAATTCTGCCCCCCAAAGTCCCCTAAGCCCCCCAAAATCTTCCCCCCACCCCAAATCTGCTCGAATCCCTCAAGCCCCCTCCCCATTTCCGAGCCCCCTCCCCAGTTCACTCCTACCGGCCACGGTGCTGCTGCCGCCCTCGGGGCCGAGCCGGGGGGGGCCGGGAGGGCCCCGCAGGGTCCAGGGGGACCCCGGGATTTGGGGGGGGGGCGCGACGGGGGGGCCCCACATGGTCCTAGAGCCGCCCCGGGGCCCCCCCAAGCCCCCCCGGCGGGGCCGGAGAGACCCCCGCGGGCATCGGGGGGGGGCGGCGGGGGGGGCACGGGCACACCTGGGGGGGCACCTGGGGGGTCAGACACACCTGGGGGGGCACGGGCACACCGGGGGGGGGCACACACACCTGGGGGGGGCACACACATCTGTGGGGGCACACACACCTCGGGGGGCACGGGCACACCTGGGGGGGCACGGGCACACCTCGGGGGGTACACACACCTGGGGGGGTACAGAGACACACCTGGGGGGGGCATGGGCACAGCGGGGAGGGCACACACACACACCTGGGGGGGAACGGGCACACCTGGGGGGTACACACACCTGGGGGGGTACAGAGACACACCGGAGGGGGGCACGGGTACACCGGGGGGAGCACACACACACACCGGGGGGGCACACACACACACCTGGGGGGGCACGGGCACACACACTTGGGGGGTCACACGCTCACCTGGAGGGGGGGCACACACACACACCTGGGGGGGGGGTCACACACCTGGGGGGGGTCACACACCTGGGGGGGGTCACACACCTGGGGGGGGTCGCTCACTCGCTCTCTCACACGCCAGGGGGCGCAGACACACCTGGGCCTTGCACACTCCCCGTGTCCCCCCCGGCCTTGCACACTCCCCTGCTCCCTCACACTCACCTGTGCCCCCCCCGCACACTCACCTGTCCCTCTCCCCCCCTCCGTTGCACACTCACTCCCTCCCTTCCCCCCCCCCCTTTTTGCACACTCACTCCCCCTCCCCTCCCGTTCCCCTCCCCCCGCTCGTGGCTCCGCGCGCCGCCCCCGCTGCCCCTCCCCCACCCCCCCTCCCCCTCCCTGCGCTCCGGGGGGCCCGGCCCGGCCCCTCCCCCCTTTGCACACTCGCCGTTCCCCCCCTTGCACACTCGCCCCCCCTTTGCACACTCGCCCCCCCTCACTCACACTCGCCCCCCCCTCACTCACCCGGCGCCGCCGCCACCGCCCCGCGCTGGGGAGGCCCCGCCCACCGCGCTCAGGCCACGCCCACCGCGCGCGGGACACGCCCACAGCGTCCCCTGGCCACGCCCACCGCGCGCGGAGGCCACGCCCACGTCGGGGGCGTGGGAAAGGGGCGGGGCCAGAGGGCCGTGGGAAAAATGGGGGGGGGAGGGGAACTGGGGGGAACTGGGAGGTGAGGGGTGACACTGGGACAGACTGGGGATGGTGGCACTGGGGACACTGGGACAGACTGGGGATGGTGGCACTGGGGACACTGGGACAGACTGGCAATGGTGGCACCAGTGGCGCCAGGGACGGTGGCGCTGGGACAGAATGGGGCGCACTGGGGATAGGGACACTGGTTCACATTGGTGGCACTGGTGGCACTGGGCATGGTGGCACAGGGACACACTGGGACACACTGGGGATGGTGGCACTGGGACGGGCTGGAGATGGTGGCACTGGTGGCACTGGGGATGGCGGCTCCAGGACAGACTGCGGCACACTGGGGGTGACCAGTGACACCAGAGATGGTGGCATTGGGGACAGGGGGGACAGTAGGGATAGTGGCACCAGTGGCTCTGGAGACACTGGGAATGGTGGCACTGCGGACACTGGTGACACTGGGGATGGTGGCACTGGGACACGCTGGGTGACTGGTGGCAGTGCTGGCACTGGGGATGGTGTTGGCAAGGGGGACACTGGGGGTGACGGTGGTGGCACCATTGGTGGCACTGGGGGCACTGGTGACAATGGCAGCACTGGTGACACTGGTGATGGTGGCAGTGGTGACATTTATGGCAGCGGATGGTGACAGCAGTGACAATGGCACCGGTGGCACCGGTGACACTGGTGATGGCGGCACCAGTGGCAATGGATGGTGACAGCAGTGACAATGGCACCGCTGGCACCGGTGACACTGGTGATGGCGGAACTGGTGGCAGTGGATGGTGGCAGCGGTGACAGCAGTGGAGGATGGCAGCGGTGGCGGCACTGGACAGTGATAGCGGTGACAATGGCACGGATGGCACTGGTGTCCCCTGTCCCCAGTGGCTCTGGTGGCACTGGTGAGCGGTGACACTGGTGACAGCAGGGGTGGCACTGGCGGCCCTGGGAAGGCGGCAGAAGGGTGACAGTGGTGGCAGTGACAAGGTGGCACTGGTGTCCCTGTCCCAGCACTGGGGGTGGCACTGGTGGCACTGTCCCTTTCCCCAGTGGCAGCAGGGTGAGGTGGCACCGGGGAGGTGACAGCGGTGCCACCGGTGTCCCCTGGCACTGCTGATGACACCGGTGGCCCTGTCCCTGTCCCCAGCCATGAGGGTGGCACTGCTGACCCTGCTCCCGGTGACAGTGGCGGCAGCGGTGTCCCCTGCCCCGCTGGCCCCGCTGGCAGTGCTGGCGCTGTCCTCAGTACCGCGGCTCTCCCGTCCCCATCGCTGTCCCCTCTGTCCCCATTTTCCCGTTTTGCCCCAAACCCGCGGCGGGGGCGGGGCCTCCCTGGGCGGGGGGGGGGGAGAAAATTTGGGAGGGTGGGGGCGGGGGGGGGGGGGCAGGCCCGTGTCCCCGTCTCCATGGCGACGGTCGCCAGGCAGCGCAGCGCCTCTGCGAGCATTATGGGATGTCACCATGGCTCCCGCGGGGGGGGTGTCAAACCCGCCCCTTCCCCCCCGGCGCCGCCGCCCCCGGCCCGAACCCGCGGTGGGGGGGGCGGGGGGGGGCAGGGGCCGCCGAGCCCCCCGAGCCCCCCGGGCCCCCCCGGCCCCGCCCGTTACCGTGCTCGGGGTGCGGGCGCCCCTCCACCGGCACGCTGACGGTTCTCCGCAGCAGTTTGCTCCGGCACGGCTCGCCCCGCCGGTCCCGGATGAGCAGCGGGTGGATCTGGGGGGTCCCGCCATTGGGGGGGGGCTCAGCGTTTTCGGGGGACCCCCCCGGCCCCCCCCGGGCCTGGTGGCACCCCCCCCGCGCTCACCTCCTCCTCATCGAGCATCAGCAGCTGGTTGCCGGAGATGATGCAGAACCGGGGGTTCCAGGGTGGGCGCTCGTAGGGGGAGGGGGCGTAGGGCCCGCGGCCCAGGGGGGCTCCGCGCACATCTGGGGGGCGCGGGGGGGTCACATCTGGCCGCCCCCCCCCCGCCCGGGCCGCCCCCCCCGCGGCCGCTCCCCGCCCGCATCCTCCTCCCGCATCCCGCGTTGCTCCGGCAACCGCAGCCCACGGCGCGGCCGGGCCTTGGGGGGGGGTCCCGAAATTCCTGGGGGGGGTCCCCGAACCTTCCGGGGGGGGGTTGGGAACCCCCGGACCTCCCCCGGGCGCTGCGGGACCCCCTCGGCACCCCCCGCGCCCCCCCAGCCCCAACCCGGTACCGGGGTGGCCCCGATACCCCCCGGGCCGGGGGCGCCTCTGGGGGTTTGGGGGGAACCCCAACATTCTACGGGGGTCCCAGAGCACCCTTGGGACCCCCCAGGACCGCCCCGAATCCCTGGGTGCCCCCAAAAATCATGGGTGCCCCTCCAAGAAGGCACAGATGGGGTAGACCTGGTGTCCGAGACACCCCAAAATCCCCCCCGGGAACCCCAAAATCCGCCCGGGAACCCCCAAATTCCCCCTGTGACCCCAAAATTCCCCCTGGGAACCCAAAACCCCCCCAGGGAACCCCAAAATCCCTCCCAAGAACCCCAAAAAGGGGTGGGGGAGGGGTGCGGGCGTGCTGGGGGGGATGGGCAAGGCCCTGGTGCCCCCAAATCCAGCGTGTCCCCCCAAATTGGGGCTGTCCCCAGCAGCTGTTGGCAAGGCTGACCTCTGTCCCAAATTCCCAGGATTGGGGCATTTGGGGGGTTTTGGGGATTTGGGGGATTCTAAAGGGTTTGGGGGGATTTGGGGGTTTTGGGGTTTTAGGGGATTCTGGGGGATTTTGGGGGATTCTGGGGGGTTTGGGGATTTTGGGGTTTTGGGAGTTTGGGGGGTTTTAGGAGGGGTCCTCAAATTCCCCCTGGGAATTCCGGGGGTCCCTCAGCACCCCCAGGACCCCAAAAAGCCACGGGGGGACCCCAAAGCCCCCCAGAGCCACGGGACAGGCTGAGCTGGCATCCCCGCAGCAGCGCGGACCAGTAAGCACCAGTAAGCACCAGTAAGAACCAGTTACACCATCCCCATCTCCCAGTAACCCCCAGTAACCCCCAGTAACCCCCAGTAACAACCAGTAACCCCCAGTAACCCCCAGTAACAACCAGTAACCCCCAGTAACCACCAGTAACAACCAGTAACAACCAGTAACAACCAGTAACCACCAGTAACCACCAGTAACCACCAGTAAGCACCAGTAACCACCAGTAAGCACCAGTAAGCACCAGTAACAACCAGTTACACCATCCCCATCTCCCAGTAACCCCCAGTAACCCCAAGTAAACCCCAGTAACACCCAGTTAATACCAGTAGCCACCAGTAACACCCAGTTAACACCAGTAAACACCAGTAACACCCAGTTAACACCAGTAAACACCAATAACACCCAGTAAACACCGGTCTCATGACCCAGTAACTCCCAGTTACAGCATGCACTGGTACCAGTATGCACCAGTAAGAGCATCCTCATCTCCCAGTAAGTCCCAGTAACAGCATCCACTGGCACCAGTAACTCCCAGTTACAGCATCACTGCAAACCAGGAACTCCCAGTAACAGCCACCCCCAGTCCCAGTATCACCAGTAACAGCCTCCCCCAGTCCCAGTATCACCAGTAACAGCCTCCCCCAGTCCCAGTATCACCAGTAACAGCCTCCCCCAGTCCCAGTATCACCAGTAACAGCCTCCCCCAGTCCCAGTATCACCAGTAACAGCCTCCCCCAGTCCCAGTATCACCAGTAACAGCCACCCCCAGTCCCAGTATCACCAGTAACAACCTCCCCCAGTCCCAGTATCACCAGCAACAGCCTCCCCCAGTCCCAGTATCCCCAGTAACAGCCTCCCCCAGTCCCAGTATCCCCAGTAAGAGCCCCAGCACACACCAGTAGCATCGTCACCACACACCAGTATGGCCCAGTAACGGCTTCACTGGGCACCAGTTACAGCGTGCCCTGGCACCAGTAACTCCCAGTTACAGCATCACCACAGACCAGTAACTCCCAGTTACAGCATGCCCTGGCACCAGTATGCACCAGTAAGAGCATCCCCATCTCCCAGTAACAGCTCCCACTGGCACCAGTAACTCCCAGTAGCACCATCCCCATGTACCAGTAACCCCAGTAACAGCCTCCCCCACTCCCAGTAACCCCAGTAACAGACTCCCCCAGTCCCAGTATCCCCAGTAACAGCCTCCCCCAATCCCAGTATCACCAGTCACAGCCTCCCCCAGTCCCAGTATCACCAGTCACAGCCTCCCCCAGTCCCAGTATGCCCAGTAAGGGCATCCTCCTATGGTACCGGCCTTACTGGGCACCAGTAACTCCCACTAACAGCATCACTGCAAACCAGTAACTCCCAGCAACAGCCCCATCACAGACCAGTAGCCCCCAGTAAGTGACTCCCCCCATCCCAGTATCCCCAGTATCACCATTCAGAGCATACCCCCCAGTCCCAGTATGCCCAGTAACTGCCTCCTCTGCTCCCAGTACACCCAGTAACAGCCACCCCCGGGCCCAGTACCAGTCCCAGTATGCCCAGTAACCGCCTCCTCTGCTCCCAGTACACCCAGTAACAGCCACCCCCGGGCCCAGTACCAGTCCCAGTATGCCCAGTAACCGCTTCCTCTGCTCCCAGTACACCCAGTAACAGCCGCCCCCGGCTGCAGTGCCTTTCCCAGTATCCCCAGTCCCGGCCTCTCCCGCTCCCAGTATCCCCAGTCTGAGCATCCCGCGCTCCCAGTATGCCCAGTCCCGGCCTCCCCCGCTCCCAGTATCCCCAGTCACAGCCGCCCCCAGTCCCAGTATCCCCAGTAAGAGCCTCCCCCGCTCCCAGTACCCCCATTAAGAGCATCCCCCGCTCCCAGTTCGCCCAGTCCCGGCCTCCCCCGCTCCCAGTTCGCCCAGTCCCGCCCCCCCGCTGCCCGCGGGCGGCCCCGCGCGCTCCCAGTGCTCCCAGTGCTCCCAGTTTGCCCCCCCGTACCTCGGAAGGGGACATAGGACATGGTGCCACCGGCGCGCGACACCCCCGGCGGGGGGAGGGGCGGGGGGAGGGGCGGGGGAGGGGGAGGGGGGAGGACCCGGAGCGGGGGGGGGGAGGGGGGAGGGGGAGGGAGAGGGGCCGGGAGGCGGGGGGGGAGGGGAGGAGGAGGGGCCGGAAATGGAGGGAGGGGCCCGAGGGGGCGGGGCTGAGGGTGGGGGAGGGGCCAGAGCGGGAACCGGGAACCGGAGCCGGGGGGGGCGGGGGGAGGACCGGGAGTGGGGGGAGGGGCCACGGGGAGGGGCGGGGCCAAAGCGGGGGAGGGGGAGGGGCCAGGAGCGAAGGGGCGGGGTCAAAGGGGGCGGGCAGAGGTGGGGGAGAGGCGAGGGAGCCCCGGGATGGGGGAGGGGCAGCGGAACGGGGGGGGGGGGAGGGCGGGGGGAGGGGAAAGGAGGGGCGGGGACTCCCCCTCCCCCCCTCCGCCCCCGGCCGCTTCCGGCGGCGGCGGTGACGTCACGGGGCGGGGGCGGGGCTCCGGGGTCACGTGGGGCGGCGGCGCGAGCGGCGCGCGGGAGCGGTGAGGGGGGAGGGGCGGGGGGATTTGGGGAGGGGGCGCGGGGAGGGGGAGGGGAGGGGGCGTGGCCTGCGGAGATCCCGCGGGAAATCCGGGGGGGTTTGGCGGGAATTTGGGGAGGGGGCGGGGCCTGGGAGCAGCCGGGGATGCTCGGAGGGAAATTTTGGGGTGAATCTGGGGAGGGGGCGACTTTGGGGTAACATTGGGGGGGATTTTGGGGAGGGGGCGGGGCCTGGGGGGAGATTTCTGGGGGAAGGTCGGGATTCCTTGGGGGAGGGGCGGGTTTGGGCTCGGGTTTGGGGATTTTGGGGTAATTTTGGGCTGGGTTTTGGGGCTGGGGGCGATTTTGGGGTCGGGTTTTGGGGCTGCGGTCTCGGGGGGCTTTGGGGTAATTTTGGGCTGGGTTTTGGGGTTGGGTCGGGTTTTGGAGTCAGTTTTGGGGGGTTGGGAGATTTTATGTTGGGATTTTGGGGATGGAGTTAGTTTTGGGGCAGGGGTTGGGGCTGGGGGCGATTTTGGGGTCAGTTTGCGGAGTTTGGGATAATTTTGGGGTGGGATTTTTGGGCTGGGGGCGATTTTGGGGTGGGGTTTTGGTGCCGGGGCAATTTTGCAGTCAGGGTTTGGGGCTGGGGGTGGTTTTGGGGTGGGTTTGGGGGGATTTTGGGGGTTTGGGGTTTTGGGGGCTATTTTGGGGTCAGGTTTGGGTCTGGGGTCCCTTCCTGGGTCCCTTTTGGCTCTGAACTCTCCCCCCCGCCAGGAGGAGCCGGCGGCCGATGAGAGCGGCGTGGGCTGTGAGTGCCGCTGTCGCCATAGGCGGCATGTCGCGATATGGGGGGATATCGTGATAGGAGGGGGTATCGCAATATGGGGAGGGGATATCGTGATACGGGGATGCAGATATCGCAGTATGGGGGGATATCGTGATATGGGAGAGGAATACTGCGATATGGGGATGTGCCTATCACGATATAGGGGAGGGGAAGTAGTGATGTGGGAGAGGGATATCGTGATACTGAGGAGGGGATAGCGCGATATAGGGAGGCGATATCACGATATCGGGGGATATCATGATATGAGAGGGGGTCTTGCAATCTGGGGGGAATATTGTGGTATGGGGACAGGAATGTCGGGATACGGGGGGGATATCACGATACCGGGGAGGGGATATCGCGATGGGGCCGATGTCGTGATGGCGGGCGTGTCGCGACAGTGCAGGTATCACGATAGCGGGCGTGTCGTGACAGCGCGTGGGCCGCGGCCGTTGCAGGAGGGCTGCTACTGCAACAGGGATATCGTGACATGCCAGGGGTCACTGTGTCACGATAACGGGCGTGTCACAAAGCGTTGTCACGATACGTCAGGTATTGCGACAGGGATATCATGATAGGGCCGGTGTCACGATAGGGATCGCGATAGGGCCGGTATCGTGACAGGGATCTCGTGATGTGCTGAGTATCGTGACGTGGATGTCGCGATACAAACGTCACGACACGGTATCGTGATGTGGGTACAGCGACGGGGTGCAAATATCGCGACGCTGATATCGCGGCGCGCGTGTTGTGATGTGTCGGTGTCGCGGCTCGAATGTCGTGACACAGCTATGGCAATGGGATGTGAATATTGCGACATGAGGATCACGGCATGAGTATCACGTGACTATTGCAACGTGACTATCACGACACAAACATCGCGGTGTGAATTCTCTGAATTCTGTGAATTTGTGACTGTGGCATTCTGTGATTAATTCTGTGAATTCTCCGCATTCTGTCAATTTTGTGCTTCTGTGAATTCTGTGAATTCTGTGAATTTGTTATTCTGTGCTTTCTGTGCCGACTTCGGACTCCCTGTCCCTGCCAAAGTCCCCGTTTCCCCTTTCCCGTTTCCCCTTTCCCCTTTCCCGTTTCCCCTTTCCCCGTTCCCGTTTCCCGTCGGTGCTGTTGGGCTCTCTGGGCTCTCAGGGCTCAATGGCCTTGGGGGTCTCCTCCAGGCTGGCGGCTGTGAGATATCGCCACAGGCCGGTATCGCGACAGCTGTCGTGACACACGATATCGCAACCTGTCGATACTGCGACAGCTGTTGTCACACGCTGCTATTGAGGCGTGCCGGTATCGCGACAGGCTGATATCGCGATAGCTGTTGTGATGTGCTGGTATTGCGAGAGGCTGATAGCGTGACAGGCCAGTATTGCCGCTGTCACGACACAGCGCTATCGCGACAGGCGGGTATGCCACTACTGTGACAGGATGGTACTGCAACAGGCTGATACAGGCTGATACACAGCGCTATCGCAATATACCCCTATCGCGACAGGCCGATATTGTGACACAGTGCTATCATGATATACCCCTATCGTGACAGGCTGATATCATGACACAGCACTATCGCAATATACCCCTATTGCGACAGGCTGATATTGTG
The DNA here is from genome assembly GCF_048771995.1 of Taeniopygia guttata. Lineage (NCBI taxonomy): Eukaryota > Metazoa > Chordata > Aves > Passeriformes > Estrildidae > Taeniopygia > Taeniopygia guttata. The sequence continues at coordinate 4,412,436 of NC_133060.1, read as the reverse complement.
ACACAGCGCTATCGCGATATACCCCTATCGTGACAGGCTGATATCATGACACAGCACTATCGCGATATACCCCTATCGCGACAGGCTGATATCGTGACACAGCACTATCGCGATATACCCCTATCGCGACAGGCCGATATCGTGACACAGAGCTATCGCGATATACCCCTATCGCGACAGGCCGATATCGTGACACAGCGCTATCGCGATATACCCCTATCACGGCTGATATCGTGACACAGCGCTATCACGATATACCCCTATCACAACAGGCTAATATCGTGACACAGCACTATTGCGATGTATCCCTATCGCGACAGGCCGATATCGTGACACAGCACTATCGCAATATACCCCTATTGCGGCTGATATCGTGACACAGCACTATCACGATATACCCCTATCGCGACAGGCCGATATTGTGACACAGCGCTATCATGATATACCCCTATCGCGACAGGCCAATATCATGACACAGCACTATCGCGATATACCCCTATCGCGACAGGCCGATATCGTGACACAGTGCTATCGCGATATACCCCTATCGTGACAGGCTGATATTGTGACACAGCGCTATCGCGATATACCCCTATCGCGACAGGCCGATATCACGACAGCCGCTCTCTCTCGCAGGCGCTGTCGCTGCTGCTGCTGCCGGGGCTGGGCCGGCGAGCGACGCCCGCGGCCACCGCGGCCACCGGCATGGCCAGCGCCGAGGGGGACAGGGGGGACAGGGGGGACAGCACCGGGGACACCGCGGAGATCTCGGCTGCCTTCGTCACCTGCCCCAACCTCAGCGTGGCCACTGAGCTGGCCAGGTGACACTGGGGACATCGGGGGGACACTGTCCCCAGGGTGACACCAGGGAAACCGGGGTGGCGCTGGCACTGGGGGACAGCGGGAGGTGATGGGGGTGGCACTGTCCCCAAGGGTGGCAGGGGGAGGGGACACTGTCCCTTTCTCCATCCCTGTCCCAGGGGGTGATGGGTGACACAGGGCTGTGACGGTGTCACAGGAGGTGACACAGGAGGTGACACTGTCCTGTCCCTGCCAGGGCTCTGGTCCAGCAGCGTTTGGCCGCCTGCGTCAACATCATACCCGGGGTGACCTCGGTGTGAGTGGGGACACTGGGGACACACAGGGGACAGGAGGGACACACAGGGGACAGGGGGGACACACAGGGGACATTGGGACAGAGGGGACAGAGAGGGGACGATGGGGACGGGGGACACAGGGGACTGGAAGGACATTGGGGAACTGGGGGACATTGGGGACAGCGGGAGGATTTGGGACAGGGAGAACTGGGGACACTGGGGACATTCAGGGCATTGGGGACATTCGGGGGCTGGGGACACTGTGGGGACTTTGAGGGACACTGGGGACAGTGGGGACAGTGGGAGGGGCTGGGGACACTGGGGTGACATTGAGGGGATTGGAGGACATCAGGGACATTGGGGACACGGGAGACAGGAGGTGCCACCCCCAGTGTCCCCGATGTCCCCCAGGTACACGTGGCAGGGGAAGCTGGAGGAGGACAGCGAGGTCCTGCTGGTGAGTGATGGCCCCAAGGTTCCCCAGTGTCCCCTCAATGTTCCCAGTGTCCCCCCAGTGTTCCCAATGTCCCCTCACTGTCCCCATCGTCCCCAAGGTGTCCCTAAGGTCCCAGGGTGCCCTCAGTGTCCCCACGGTGGCTCTGAGGTGTCCCTGATGTCCCCAGGCTGTCCCTGCTGTCCCCAAGGTCCCAGGAGTGTCCCCAGCATGTCCCCGATGTCCCCAGTGTGTCCCCAAGGTGTCCCTGGGGCATCCCCAATGTCCCCAATCCCCCAATGTCCCCAGTGTCCCCAGTCCCCCAACACCCCCAATGTCCCCACTGTCCCAAAGGTCTCCCCACTGTCCCAGATGTCCCCAATCCCCCCAGTGTCCCCAAGGTGTCCCCAGTGTCCCAAATCCCTGCTACACTCCCACTGTCCCCAGTGTCCCCAGGGTGTCCCCACTGTCCCTTTTGTCCCCAATCCCGCAAATGTCCTTAAAGTGTCCTGGAGTGTGCCTGGTGATTCCCCACTGTCCCCACTGATGTCCCCCCTGTCCCCCCTGTCCCCCCTGTGTCCCCAATGTCCCCCCAATGTCCCCTGTGTCCCCGCTGTCCCCAGATGATCAAGACCCGCAGCTCCCGGGTGCCGGCACTGAGCGACTTCGTCCGGTGGGGACGGGGGGGGGTTGTTGGGGGATTTGGGGGTCCCAGAGGGGATTTGGGGGTCGCGGGTGGAATCTTGGGGGGCCTGGGGGAGATTTTGGGGGATCCCAGTGGGGCTTTTAGGGGTCCTGGGGGAATTTGGGGGCAGACTTGGGGGTTTTGGGGGGATTTTGGGGGGTCCCAGGTGGGATTTGGGGGTCGCGGGTGGAATCTTGGGGGGCCTGGGGGAGATTTTGGGGGATCCCAGTGGGGCTTTTAGGGGTCCTGGGGGAATTTGGGGGCAGACTTGGGGGTTTTGGGGGGATTTTGGGGGGATTTGGAGGGTGCTGGGGGGGGAAGGGGGGAGCTGGAGGATTTGGGGGAATTTTGGGGGTCCCAGGGGGGTTTGGGTCATATTTTGGGGGGTTCTGGGTGGGATTTTGGGGATCCTTGGAGGATTTTGGGGAGTCCCAGGGGGGTTTGGGGCAGATTCTTGGGGGTCCCGGGTGATATTTTGGGGTCCCAGAGGGGATTTTTGGGGTCCTTGGGGGATTTCTGGGGGGCCCTGAGCCCATTTTGGGTGTCCCAGTTGGGACTGGGGGAGTCCCAGGGGGGATTTTGGGGTCCCCAGGGCTGGTTTTTGGGGGGGGTATTGTGGATTTTGGGGTTACCGAGGTGGTTTTGGGATTCTGGAGGAGATTTTGGGGTGCCCCAGGTGATTTTGGGATTCCCAAGGTGGTTTGGGGGTTCCCAGGACAGTTTTGGGGGATGATTTTGGGGTTCCTGAGCTGAGTTTGGGGTTCCCAGGGCAGTTTTTGGGGGTGTTTTTGGGATTTTGGGGTTCCTGAGCTGGGTTTGGGGTTCCCAGGGCAGTTTTTGGGGGTGCTTTTGGGATTTTGGGGTTCCTGAGCCGGGCTCTGCTCCCCAGGAGCCGCCACCCGTACGAGGTGCCCGAGGTGGTGGCGCTGCCGGTGGCGCAGGGGAACCCCCCGTACCTGCGCTGGGTGCGCGACAGCGTGCCCCCCTGAGAGCCCCACCGCCCCCCAAATCCCCACAGCACCCCAAAAATCCCCCCCAAAATCCACCCCAAAAATCCCCCCAAAACTCCCAAAAAATCCCCCCCAAAATCCACCCCAAAAATCCCCCCAAAACTCCCAAAAAATCCACCCCAAAACTCCTCAAAAATCTCCCCCAAGAACCCCAAAATTCCCCCAGCCCCCACCCAAATCCCGACCCCCCCCCCCAAAAAAAACCAAAAACCACCACAAATCCCCCCCAAAAATCCGTCCAAAAATTCCCCTAAAAATCCCCCGAGAAAATCCCCAAATCCCCCAGTCCCAGGGGGGACCCCGAAATCCGAGCGGGGGAGGGGAGGGGACGCCTCGGATTTGGGCATAAAGAGGAGGAACTCCAAAACTGGGGGAGATTTTTGGGGGCACGGGGACCCCAAAACTGGGGGGTCCTGAAATCTGGGGGGGGGGAGAACTCCAAAAACAGGGACAGGGGAACCCCCAAATTTTGTGGCATTTTAGGAGGGAAACCCCAAAATTTGGTGAGGATTATGGGGAAACCCCAAAATGTGGGCGGAATTAAGGGGGACCCCAAAATTTGAGGAGGTTGAATGGGGGGAACCCCAACATTTAAGTGGGTGGGACCCCAAAATTTGGGGTGCAAAAGGGGAAACCCAAAAATTTGGGGTGGGCTGAAAGGGGAACCCCAAAAATCGTGGGGAGTGATCCCAAATGGGGGGGGGAGAGAGTAGACCCCAAATTTAGGAGGGGTGGGACCCCAAAATTTGGGGCAAAAACCCCCAAAACGGGTGAGGGGGGGGAGAACAGAGAGACCCCAAAATTCGGAGGGGAATTTGAGAGGGAGGGGTCCCCAAAATTGAGGGGGACACAGAAACACCCCGAAACTTAGGGGGGAGGGAAGGGCGGGAACCCCAAAACGTGGCAGGGGAGAAAGGTCGGAAATCCCAAAATTTGGGGGGGCGGGGACGCTGAATTTGGGGGAGGGGCTTAAAGGTGGGGGAGGGGCATCCTTAAAATGGGGAGACCCCAAAATTTGGGGGGAAACCCCAAAAACCTCCCGGAGCTGCTGCCTTGGAGCCGTTTATTGGGGGAGGGGCCGAGGCCAACCCAAATCCGCCCAGAAATGGGAAAGTGAAGATTTTTCACCCCAAAATATGTTTTTTGTTTTTGTGTTGGGGGGGGGGAACCCTAAAAACGGGAGGCGTGGTCGGGTGTGGCCACGCCCCCTCCAGGCCACGCCCCTGCTGTTTCTGCTTAAACTCCAAAGTGCCAAAAATAAAGATTTCTATCCTGAAATTTGGGGATTTTTGGGGCTGGGAAGCCGAAATTTTTGGAGAGGTGTCCCCAGAATTTGGGGGCATGGTCAGATGTGGCCACGCCCCCTCCAGAACAGGCCCCTCTTATATTTCCCCATAAATCATCTCTAAAGTGCCAAAAATAAAGATTTCTATCCCAAAATTTCAAGGGTTTGGGGCTCGGACCCCAAAATTTTTGGGGAGGGGTCCCCAAATTTGGGGGGGCTGGGGTCAGAGTTGGCCCCGCCTCCGCTTTAAATCCCCTCTAAAGTGACAAAAATAACAATTTTCTCCCAAAATTTCAGGGTTTTTGGGGTCGGGACCCTAAAATTTGGGGTGGCATTCCCAAAAAAACACGGGTGTGTTCAGGGTTGGCCACGCCCCCTTCTGGCCCCGCCCCGCCTCTATTTCCCCTTACATAATATCTAAAGTGACGAAAATAAAGATTTTCCACCCGAAATTTCGGGGGGTTGGGGCTGGGGCCCTGACGGTTTTTTGGGGGGTGTGGGGGGGGGGTACCCGAAATGCGGGGGCGTGGTCAGAGCAGGGCCCCGCCCCCCCACTCCAGCAGGTACTGCACGGTCCCGTCCAGCGTCACCCGGCGCGCCAAAACCCGGGGGGGCGGGGCCGGAACGGGGGGCGGGGCCGAAACGGGGGGCGGGGCCGGAACGGGGGGCGGGGCCACGGCCGGGCGGGGGTGGGGCCGGCGGCGCGCGGGGGGAGGGGCGGGGTCCGGGTCCGGTGTGGGAGAGCTGGGGGGAAAAACCAGTATGAACCAGTATGGACCTGTATAAACCAGTATAACCCAGTATAACCCAGTATGGACCCGTATAAACCATTATGGACCGGTATGGACTAATATGGATCAATATAAACCAGTCCAAACCAGTATAAACCAGTATGGACCAGTATGGACCAGTATAACCCAGTATGGACCCGTATAAACCATTATGGACCGGTATGGACTAATATGGATCAATATAAACCAGTCCAAACCAGTATAAACTAGTATGGACCACTATGGACTGGTATAAACCAGTATGGACCAGTATGGACCACTACGGACCAGTATAAACCATTATGGACCGGTATGGGCCAGTATAAACCAGTATGGACCAGTATTAAACTACTATGGACCAGTATGGACCATTATGGACTGGTGTAAACCAGTGTGGACCAGTATGGACCAATACAAACCAGTATGGACTGGTGTAAACCAGTATGGACCACTATGGACCAGTATAAACCATTATGGACCAGTATGGACCGGTATGGGCCAGTATAAACCAGTATGGACCAGTATAAACTACTATGGACCAGTATGGACCATTATGGACGGGTGTAAACCAGTGTGGACCAGTATGGACCAATACGGACCAGTATAAACCATTATGGACCGGTATGGGCCAGTATAAACCAGTATGGACCAGTATAACTACTATGGACCATATGGACTGGTGTAAACCAGTGTGGACCAGTATGGACCGGTATGGGCCAGTATAAACCACTATGGGCCAGTATAAACCAGTATGGACTGGTGTAAACCAGTATGGACTAACATGTACTGATATAAACCAGTCCAATCCAGTATAAACCAGTATGGACCGGTATAGAGCAGTTCGGCTGCCCCGGTCCCTCCCAGTCCCTCCCAGTCCCTCCCAGTTCCCCCAGTCCCACCTGGGTTTGTTCGAGGGGTGGAAGGAGGCGAACATCCGGATGGGGGCGCTGGGGAGAGACCCCAAAAACCCCAAATCCTCCAAAACAACCCCAAATCCACCCAAAGCAATCCCAAATCTCCCCAAAATCCCAAACAACCCCCAAATCCTCCAAAAACTTCAATCCACCCAAAATCCCTAAACAACCCCAAATCCACCCAAATCCCAATTCCCCCTAAAAATCCCTCCCAAAACGGCAAAATCCACCAAAAACCCCAAATGCTTCCCAGAAAACGCCGAATCCCCCCCCCCCCCCCAAAAAAAAACCCAACAAATCCTTTACATTTCTCCCCAAATCCCCCAGGAACCCCAAAATCCCCCAAATCCCCAAAAATCCCCAAATCCCTTCAACCCCCCCCAACCCCCCCAAATCCCCCAGGATCCCCCTGAAAAATCCCAAAATTCCCCCAAATGCCCCAACCCCCCCCAAATCCCCCCAAATTCTCCCCCCAAATCTCCCCAAATTCCCCCAAAATCTTCCAAATTCCCCCCAGATCCCCCAAACCCCCAAAATCCCCAGAATTTCTCTCAAAATTTTCCCCCAAAATTCCACAAATCCCCAAATCTCCCCCCAAAAATCCCCCTTAAATCACCCAAAATCACTCTCAAAAATCCCCCTCAAAGTCCCCCCAAATTCTGCAAATCCTCCCCAATTCTCCCCAAAATCCCCCCAAATTCCCCCCAAATCCACAAATCCCTCCCCAAATCCCCAGAATTTCCCCCAATTCCCCCCAAATTCCCCAAAATTCCGCAAATCCTACAAATCCCAAAATCTCCCCCAAAATCCCCAAAAATCTCTAAAATCCCTCCAAAACCCCCCAAAATTCTGCAAAACCCCCAAATCCCAAAATCTCCACTAAAAGCCCCCCAAAAAGTCCCCCTTTAACCACCCCAACCCCCCCCCCAAATCCCCAGAATTTCCCCAAATTTCCCCCAAATTCTGCAAATGACCAAAATCTCCCCCAAAATTCCCCATAAAATCCCCCTCAAACCACCCCAACCCCCCCCCAGAATCCCGAAAATCCCCCCCCCCCCCCCCCCCCGAATTCCGCAATTCCCCCCAAATCCCCCAAAATCCCAAAGGCCGTCCCCACCTGGCGGCTCCCCGGGCCTCGGTGCGCCGGAAGTTGTAGGAGCTGCCGGGGGGGTCCTGGAGGGGACACCCCAAATTCGGGGATTTTGGGGTTTTTTGGGGTTTTGGGGTTTTTTGGGGTTTTTTTGGGGTTTTTTTGGGGTTTTCTGGGGGCTCACCTGGCAGCGCCGGGGGGGCGGCCGCCGGCGGGCCCCGCCCTTGCCCCGCCCTGGGGAGAGGCTGCGACCCCCGCGGGGGTTGGGGGGGACCCCAAAAAAATTTGGGGACCCCCCCATGGGAACGGAGGGGTCTCAAGGGAGGGGAAACCCCAAAACCGCCCGGAATTGCCCCAAATCCCCCCCATATCCCCCCGAGACCCCCACATTTCCCCCAAATTCCCCAAACCCTTCAAAGGACTCCAAAATCTCGGAGCCCCCCCAAAGTCAGTCACAGCCCCCCCCAAAATTCCCCCCAAATTCCCCAAAATCTCCCAAACCCTCCCCAAGTCTCTCTTTAAACCTTTCCTAAATCCCCAAATTTTCCCCAGACTCCCCCCAGGACCCCCCAAATCCCCCCAAAAACCCCGAGCCCTCCCAAAATCTCCCCAATTTCCTCCCCAAATCCCCTAAAGCCCCCAGAATCCCCAAATTCCACCAAAGTTCCCCCAAAATCCTCCCCTAAACCCATGAAATCCCCCAAATCCCCCCAAATCCCCACAAATATCCCCAAACCCCTTAAACCCCCCCAAAGTCGCCAAACCCCTTAAACTTGAACCCTTCAAATCCCCCAAACCCCCCCAAACTCTTTGAACTCCCCAAAATTCCCCCCAATATCCTCCCCAAACCCCTTTAATCCCTCCAAAACCCCCAAATGCCAAAAAATCCCCCCAACCCCCCTAAAATCCCCCAAATCCCCTTAAAATCCCTCCAAAAATCCCCCAAAACCTTCCCAAATCCCCCCAAAACTCCACATCCCCCCAAAATCCCCCCAGTCTCCCCAAACCTCTTAAACCTTAAAATCCCCCCAAACCCGCAAAATCCCCCAAATGCCCTCAAAGCCCCAAAATCCCCCAAACCCCACCTTTAACCCCCCCAAATCCCCCCCCGAATTTCGGGGTCTCCCCCTTAATTCCCCCCCTCCCCCGTTTTGGGGTCTTCCTGTTCTCCCGCCCTCGTTTTTGGGGTTTTCCCCCCGAATTTTGGGTCCCACTCCACACCCCCCCCCTCCCCCCCCCCCCAGATTTTGGGACTTCCCCTTTTGCACCTCAAATTCTGGGGACCCGCCCCTTCAAATTTTGGGGTTTTCCTTCTTTAGCTTCCTGAGATTTTGGGGGTTGCCCCTGGATCCCCCCCAAATTTTGAGCGTTCCCTCTTTAACCCCCCCCTTAATTTTGGGGGTTCCCCCTCTTAATTCCCCAAATTCCCCCAAAATTCACAAAAATCTCCCCAAATTCCCCCAAATCCCCCCAAATCCTCCCCAAATTTCCCCAAAATTCCCCAAAATCCCCCGAAACCCCCCCTAATGTCCCAAAAATTCCCCGAAATCCCCCCAAATGCCCCCAAATCCCCCCAAAATTCACAAAAATCCCCCCAAATGCCCCCAAATTTCCCCAAATCTCCCCAAAACCCCCCCGACCTGGCGGCGGGGGGCGGGGGGGGCGGGGCGCGGCTCTGCAGCCCGAACAGCCCCGAGCGCTTCTTCATCTCCCGGCCCGACACGAACCTGCCGGGGGGGGCAAAATTCGGCATTTTGGGGGATTTTGAGGGGGTGTGGGGAGGTTCTCGGGGCACTCGGGGGAAATTTGGGGGCTCTGGGGGGGGTCCGGGCAGGTTTGAGGGGAATTTGGGGGATTTTAGGGATGGTTTGGCCGGGGGTTTTAGGGCATTTTGGGGAAGTTTGGAGAGGATTTGGGGGATCCTGGGGGTCCTGAGGAAATTCCGGAGGATTTTTTGAGGGATCTGGGGGGGTTTGAGGGGATTTTTAGGGGATTTGGGGGGTCCTGGGGGGGGATTTTGGGGACTTGGGAGCTTTGAGGGAGATTTAGGGGTGGATTTGGGGAATTTGGGGGATCCGGGGGTGGGGTTTGAGGGGAATTTTGGGAATTTTGGGGAGGTTTGGCGGGATTCTGGGGGTGCTGGAGAAATTTCGGGGGAGTTTGGGGAGATTGGAGAGGATTTGAGGGGATTTTGGGGTTTTGAGGGAACTTTTGAGGATTTTGGAGCATTTTGGGGCGGTCCTGGGGGAATTTCGGGGGTCCTGGGCAGAACTGGGCAGTCCCAGAGGGGTTTTGGGGGGACTTAGAGGGGTTTGGGGGTTTTGAGGTTTGGTTTTTGGGGTGAGTTGGGACTTTTTGAGGATTTTTTGGATTGTTTTGGGGGTTTTGGGGTGGCTTGGGATTTTTTTGGGGTTTCTTGGGGGAATTTTGGGGAAAGGTTTTTGGGGTTTCTTGGGGGAATTTTGGGGGAAGGTTTTTAGCTGGTTTGGGGGTTTTGGGGTTTTTGGGTTGTGTTTTGGGGTTTTGAGGAATTTTATGTGGTTTTGGGGTGATTTTTGGGGAATCTTTTGTGGTTTCAGGCTGGTTTGGGGCTTTTTTGGGGTGATTTCTTTGTTTTGAGGAGTTTTTTGGGTTTTGGAGGTTTTTTGTGGTCTTGGGCTGGTTTTGGAGGTTTTTTGGGGAGGTTTTTGTGATTTTGGGGTTTTTGGGGGGAGTTTTTTTTGTGGTTCCAGACTGGTTTGGGTATTTGGGGTGATTTCTGTGATTTTGGAGTGTTTTTTTGGGGAGGTTGTTGGGGTTTCAGGCTGGTTTGGGTTTTTTGGGGGTGTTTTCAGTGATTTTGGAGGATTTATGGGGAGGCTTTTGCAGTTTCAGGCTGTTTTTTTGCATTTTTTGGGGTGTTTTTTGTGGATTTGGGCTGGTTTGGGATTTTGGGGTGATTTCTGTGTTTTGGGGAGTTTTTTTTTGGTTTTTGGGGTGCCCCTGACCTGTCCTTGTGGGTGCTCAGCACCCCCAGGAGCCGCCCGTAGCGCTCGGAGCGCGGTGTGGCCGCGAGCTGCGGGCAGGAAATGGAGTCAGGGAAAACACAAAACTGGGGACAAAACCCAAATTTGGGGACAAAACCCCAAAATTTGGGGACAAAACCCCGAATTCTGGGGCCCAACCCCCAATTAAGGGCCCCTAACCCCAAATTCTGGGGCCCAAAACCAAATAATGCAATTAGAAAATCAATTTTTGGTGTAAAATCCTCATTCATTGGGTCCAAATCCCGGCTTTTGGGGTCCAAACCCAAATATTTTGAGTAGAAATTCCAATTTTTGGAGTCCAGATTCCAATTTTTGGGGTCCAATTCCCATTTTTTGGTCCAACCCCCAAATTTTCAGGACCAAACCCAAATTTTGGGGCCCAAACCCAAACATTTCATGTAGAAACCCCCAAATACTTTGGGTTCAAATCCCAATTTTATGTCTCAAATGCCCATTTCTGGGGTGCAAACCCCAAATTTAAGAACCAAACCCCAAAAATTTGTAGAAAATCCCTGAAATTTGGGACAAACCCCCCAAAACTTGTGGATCAAACCCCAAAATTGTGGTGAAATTCCTGAAATTGGGACCAAACCCCAAATTTATGGATAAACCCCAAATTTTAGGGTCCAACCCCACTTGGGATTTGAATCCCGAAAATGGGAACATGGGCCCCCAAAATGACTTTTTTGGGGCTAAAAATGGAATTTAGATCCCCCAAACTGGGTTTTATTTCTGAAATTGAGGGCTTTTTCCCCCAAAATTGAGGTTTTCCCCCAAAATCGGGGTTTTCCCCAAAATTATGGTCTCCCCCCCAAATTATCAAGGGGTCTTCCTTCAAAAAATTGATTGTTTTCCATAAAAACCGGTGTTACTTCCAGAAAAATAACTTTTTCCCCCATAAACTCTTGGTTTTTTTCCCCAAATGTCAATGTTTTTCCCCAAAATTGGGGGTTTCCCCCAAAATTGTAATTTTTTTCCCCAAAAATCAAAGATTTTCCCCCAGAATTGTTTGTTTTTCCCAAAAAAATTGGGGTTTTCCCCTCAAAGTTAGGGTTTCATTCCCAAAATTTGATTTCTTCCCCTAAAATTGGGGGGGTTTCTGACAAAAATCGGGTGTTTTCCCCCAAAAATCGAGGTTTTTTTAATTCGTTTTTTCCCCCCAAATCAGGTTTTTTTGTTTTGTTTTTTTTTTTCCCAAATACCAAAGCTTTCCCCCAAATATCAAGGCTTTTTTCCCCAAAAAATTGGATTTTCCCCGCAAAAATCAGTGTTCACCAAAATTGGATTCTTTTCCCCAAAAGTCAGATTGTTTCACAAAAATTGGAATCCCCCAAGCAAAACCAATTTTTTTGCCCCTCAAAATCATAAGTCTTCCCCAAAAATGAGACTTTCCCCCCCAAAATTGGAAAAATTTCTCCAAAAATCAGATTTTTCCTCAAAAATAGGAATTTACCCTCAAAAATCTGATTTTCCCCCAAATTTTGAATTATTCATGAAAATCCTATTTTTCCCCAAAAATCAGGAATTTTTTCCCCCAAAAACTGGCTTTTCCCCCAAAAAAATCCATTTTCCCATCAAAATAGTTTGTTTTTCCCCAAAACTACTTTCCCCCAAAATTGTTTTCCCCCCGAAAATCAATTTTTACCCCCCAAAATAGTGTTTTCCCCCCAAAATCACTCCCCCCCCAAAAAATCTGATTTTTTTCCCCCAAAATATGATTTTTCCAAAAAAATCAGATTTTTTCCCCCAAAATATGATTTTCCCCAAAAAATCAGATTTTTTTTCCCCCACAATCTGTGGGGTTTTTTTTCCCAAAAAATTAGATCTTTCCCTCCCAAAATCAGATCTTTTCCCCCAAAAGCCTGATTTTCCCTCCACAAAATCTGATTTTTTCCCCCAAACCCTGATTTTCTTTTACCCCCAAAATCAAGGTTTTTCCCCAAAAATCAGATTTTTTCCCCCAAACGGGGGTTTCCCCACCGGGCCAAGCAGCAGCGCCTCCCAGTTGGAGTTGGCGAAGGGGAGAATTTCCCGCTCCAGGTCAAAATATTTCTTCTTGCAGCAGATGCTGAGGTGGTAGAGCAGCAGGTGAGCCACGTCCACCCTGCAGCGGGAACACAAAAAACAGGAGAAATGAGGGAAAAACCGGGGAAAATGGGAAAACCCCAAAAAATGGGAGAAATGAGGGAAAATGGGGAAAGTGAAAAAAAAAAGGGGGGAGAAATGAGAGCAAATAGGGAAAATAAAAAAAAGGGGGTGGGGAGTTGAGGATTTGGAATTCCAGAGAAATCCCTGGGAATTTGGGGGAAAATCCTGCAAAATGGGAAAATCTGGGAAAAAAAATGGAGAAATGGGAAAAAAATGGGAAAATAAAAAAAAAGCGGGGGGGGGAGGAATAAATAAAAAAAGGGGATAAAAGGGGGAAAATGGGGGGAAAAAAAGTGGGGATTGAGAGTTTGGAATTCCAGAGAAATCCCTGGGAAATTGGGGGGAATTCCTTGGAAAATGGGAAAATCCCCCAAAAAATGGGAGAAATTGGGGAAAAAAGTGGGGAAAATACAAAAAAAGTGGGGGAAAATAAAAAAAATGGGGCGGGGAAATGCAAAAAGAAAAAAGGGGGAATTGAGGGTTTGGAATTCCAGAGAAATCCCCAGGAAATTGGGGGAGATCCCGGGAAAATGGGAAAATCTGGGAAAGCAAATGGGAGAGATGGGGAAAAAAGGGAGGAAATCAAAAAAAAAAAAAAAAGGTGGAAAACTGAGAAAAAAAGAGGGAAATACACAAAAAAGGGGGAATTGAGGGCTTGGAGTTGGTTTTGGGGTGTTTGGGGGCGTTTTGGGTCATTTTTTGGGTGGTTTTGGGTCATTTTTGGATCATTTTTGGGTGTTTTGGGTCCCCCCTCACCAGCGCAGTGGCAGCCTCTGCACGCTCTCGGCCCCGCCCCGGCAGACGCTGCACTCAAAGACATAAAACCTGCAAAGGAACCCCAAAATAACCCCAAAATAACCCAAAAAGCACCCCAGAATCCATCCCCAAATCACCCCAAATCCCCTCAAAATCCGTATCCAGATCCCCCAAAATCACCCAAAGTCATTCTCAAATCACCCCCAATTCACCCAAAATCCATCCCAAAAACATCCCAAAATCCCCCCAAATCCAACCCCAGATTCACCCAAAATCACCTGAAATCCCTTCCCAAATAACCCCAAAATGCCCCCAAATCAATCCCAGAACCACCCTGAAATCAACCTAAAATTCACCAAAAATCCATCCCCAAATTCACCCAAAATCCATCCCCAAATTCACCCCCAAAGTCCATCCCCAATAATAGTAAAAATCGTCAAAATACCCAAAAAAAACCCCCAAAAGAGCGGGATAATCCCCCCAAAACCCCTGAAAATATTGGGAAAAGTCCCCCAAAATTCCCAGAAATATTGGGGAAATCCCCCAAAATTCCCCAAATCCCCAAAGCCCCAAAGCCCCAAAGCCCCAAAAGCCCCAAAGGCCCAAAGCCCCAAAGGCCCAAAGGCCCAAAGCCTCAAAGGCCCAAAGGCCCAATGCCCCAAAGCCCCAAAGGCCCAAAGCCCCAACGCCCCAAAGGCCCAAAGGCCCAACGCCCCAAAGGCCCAAAGCCCCAAAGGCCCAAAGCCCCAAAACCCCAAAGCCCCAAAGCCCCAAAGGCCCAAAGGCCCAAAGGCCCAAAGGCCCAAAGCCCCAAAGGCCCAAAGGCCCAAAGGCCCAAAGCCTCAAAGGCCCAAAGCCCCAAAGCCCCAAAGGCCCAAAGGCCCAAAGGCCCAAAGGCCCAAAGGCCCAAAGCCCCAAAGGCCCAAAGGCCCAAAGCCCCAAAGGCCCAAAGCCCCAAAGGACCAAAGGCCCAAAGCGCCAAAGGCCCAAATTCCCAAAAAGCCCCAAATCCCGCGGCGCGGCGCTGACCGGTCCCCGTAGAGCAGCGGGCGCGTCAGGCACTGCGTGCAGGCCTCGTGGAACCACTGCCGGCAGCGGCTGCACTGCAGCATCTTCAGGTTCCAGCTGGGATTGGGAAAGATTTTGGGAATTCCAAGAATTTTGGGAGAATTTTGGTGGATTTTGGGAGGTTTGGGGGAGCCTTGGGAGCAGAGGAGGCATGGCTGGCAGCAGCTGCACTGCAGCATCTCCGCTGTCCAGCTGGGGAATTCTGGGAATTTCAGGAATTCGGGGGTTTTTTTGAGAATTCGGGGATTTTCTGGAATTTTTGGGAACATGACTCACTGCCTGGTGTCCCGGCAGTTTTGGGGCAGCACTGGAGCTTGTGCAGGTGGGAATTTGGGGCAGATTTTGGGGTTTTGGGGCTGTTTCTGAGCGGATTTTGACAGGGATTTTTGGGAATTCTGGGATTTTTTGGATTGCTGGGGCTGTGACTCACTGGCCAGGCTCACTGCAGTAGCAGGGGCAGTGCTGGAGATTGCGCAGGTGGGAATTTGGGGCAGATTTTGGGGCAGATTTTGGTGTTTCGGGGCCGGTTTTGGGTGCTTGTGGCTGGGGTTTTTGGGAATTCCGGGATTTCTGGGACGGCGCACTGTGACTCACTGGCCGGGCCCGCCGCAGTAGCAGTAGCAGTGCTGGAGGTTGTGCAGGTGCGCGGGGTCCCAGTCCAGGGCCCCGAGCGCGTATGGCAGCACCGACTTCATCCGCAGCATCGCCCGCGCCTGCGGGCCCCGCCGCAGCGCCCCGCCCCGCTGGGAGGGGAAACACCGGGAATTGCACCAGGAATAACGGGAATAACACAGGGAATTACACCAGGAATTACACCGGGAATAACCGGGAATAACCGGGAATTCCATCCCAGCATTGCTCACGCCTGCGGGCCCCGCCGCAGCGCCCCGCCCCGCTGGGAGGGGAAACACCGGGAATTGCACCGGGAATAACGGGAATAACATCGGGAATTACACCGGGAATAACCGGGAATTCCATCCCAGAATCACCCACACCTGCGGGCCCCGCCGTAGCGCCCCGCCCCGCTGGGATGCAAAACACTGGGAGTTACACTGGGAATAACAGGAATAACACCGGGAATTACACTGGGAATTGCACCGGGAATAACGGGAATAACGGGAATAACACCGGGAATTACAGCAGGAATTACACCGGGAATTGCACCGGGAATAATGGGAATAACACCGGGAATTACACCAGGAATTACACCGGGAATAACCGGGAATTCCATCCCAGCATCGCCCACGCCTGCGGGCCCCGCCGCAGCGCCCCGCCCCGCTGGGATTGGAAACACCGGGAATTGCACCGGGAATAACGGGAATAACGGGAATAACACCAGGAATTACACCGGGAATAACGGGAATTACACCGGGAATAACCAGGAATAATCACCGGGAATGAACACCGGGAATTACACCTGGAATAACCGTGAATAAATACCAGAAATAACACCGGGAATAAACACTGGGAATAAACACTGGGAATAACTGAGAATTCCATCCCAGCATTGCCCACACCTGCGGGCCCCGCCGCAGCGTCCCGCCCCACTGGGATGGGAAACACCAGGAATTACACCGGGAATAATGGGAATTACACCAGGAATAACTGGGAATTACACCGGGAATAACCGGGAATAAACACTGGGAATAACCGGGAATTACACCGGGAATAATTGGGAATAAACACTGGGAATAACTGGGAATTCCATCCCAGCATTGCCTGAACCTGTGGGCCCTGCCAGAGCGCCCCACCCCACTGGGGAAACACCAGGAATAACCGGGAATAATCACTGGGAATGGATGGAGAAAACGGGAAATAACAGGAATTCACAGCGGGAATGGCCCCGCCGGAGAGCCCGCCCTGCTGAGAACAAACCAAGATAATCTGGGAATTACACCAGGAAAAACATGGGAATTCACACTGGGAAAACACAGGGAATGGATGGGGAAAATCCTGGGAAAAAACTTGGGCATTACAGAGGGAATCACTGCCAGGAGCGAATGGGGAAAAACCCAGGAATTACACCAGGACCTGCTCTGGGAATGAATGGCAAAACACCCAGAAACAACAGGAGAGCAATGGGAATTCCAGTGGGAATCAGCACGAAAACACTGGGAATTCCAGTGGGAATTCCAGTGGGAATCAGTGGGAAAAAACAGGGAATTTCACTGGGAATGGAGAGGGAAACACCAGGAAAACAGCCGGGAATTCCACTGGGAAAACACCAGGAATTACACCGGGAATTCATACTGGAAATGGATGGAGAAAACACCAGAGAAAAAACGGGAATTAGTGGGAATTCACGGCAGGAATTCCATCCCAGCATCGCCCGTGCCTGAGGGCCCTGCAGAGAGCCCAGCCTCGCTGGGATGGGAAAACACCAGGAAAAACTGGAAATTACACTGGGAAAACAGCAGGAATTACACGGAATTAATGGCAAAACCCGGGAATTACACTGGGAAAACACCAGGAATTAACGGGAATTCACACAAGGAATGGCCCCACCAGAGTACCCTGCCCCACTGGGATGAGAAAAACACCAGGAATTCCAGCAGGAAAAACCAGGAATTACACCGGGAATGTCTGGAAAAAACACAGTGAAAAACCTGGGAATTCCAGTGGGAATTACACCGAGAAAAACCGGGAATTCCAGCCGGAATTAACCCTGGGAATTCCACTCGCGGCATCGCCCTGCCCCACTGGGAAATCGGGAAAAGTCAGCATTAATGGAAAACCCAGGAATTCCACTGGGAATGAACGGGAAAAACCCAGGAATTATAGCGGGAATGAGAGCAGAAATTGCACTGGGAATTAATGGGAAAACACCGGGAATTACACCGAGAATTAGCAGGAAAACCATGGAATTACCCTGGGAAAACAGCAGGAATGGATGGGAAAACACCAGGAATCACAGCAGGAATTAACAGGAAAACCCGGAAATTCCACTGGGAATGGAGAGGGAAACTCCAGGAATTCCAGCAGGAATTAAAAGGAATTAATGCCAGGAATTCCACTCGCGGCACCACCCTGACCTGCTGGGAAACACCGGGAAAACTGGGAATTCCAGTGGGAATTAACGGGGAAAACCCTGGGAAAGCACCGGGAATGACAGCAGGAATTAACGGGAAAAATCCAGGAATTCCAGAGGGGATTAATGGGAATTCCAGTGGGAATGAATGGGAATTCCAGCAGGGATTTTAATGGGAATTCCAGTGGGGATTGGGGGGTTGACAGGAATGACACCAAGAATGACACCGGAATGAATGGGAAAAACCCGGGAATTCCAGTGGGAATTCCAGCAGGAATTACTGGGAATGGCACCAGGAATGAACGGGAAAACAGTGGGAATTACAAAGGGAATTACAACGGGAATGAATGGGAAAACCCCAGGAATTCCAACAGGAATTCCAGTGGGAATCACCAGGAATGACACTGGGAATGAACAAATCAGGACTGGGACCCCAAAACTGGGAGTTTGGACCCCCAATACTGGGATTTCCACCCCAAAATTCGGGAGTTTGGATCCCAAAAATGGGATCAGGACAGCAAGAAAAGGGATTGAGACAGCAAAAAATTGGAATTCCATTCCAGAAATTGGAGCTTGGACCCCAGAAATTGGGATTGAAACCCCCAAAATCTGTAATTTGGATCCCAAAATTTGGAGTCCAAAAAGCGAGATTGGAACCCCCAAAATCAGGAATTTCGATAGCAAAATTTGGAGCTTGGATCCCAAAAGCTGGGATTGGAACCCAAAAAATTGGGAATTTCAAGCAAAAAATGGGAATTTTGGGCAGAAAAACTGGAATTTTAGGTCCTAAACCTGGGATCTGGGGGCAAATCCCAGGATCCAGAGCTCCCAACCCTGCAGGAGCCTCCCTGGGGTGGGATTTGGGGAATTCAGGGAATTTTTTGGGAATGTTTGGGGAATGTTTGGGAATTCGGGGCGCTCCGGGCTCACCTTGGTGGCCACGGCGAAGACGCAGCGGCGGCAGCTCCAGGGCGCGGCGCCGCCGGGGGCCGGGGGCACGTGGCAGCGCTGGTGGTACGCTGGGGAAAATGGCAGTTCCAGGAATCCCGGGAATTCTTTGGGAATTCGGGACCCTCCGCCCTTCTCCCAGCCCCACCCCCTCTTTTCCCCCTGTTATTCCTGGGTTTTTTGGTGTTTTATTGGCCCAAATCCACTTTTATACAATATTCCCCTCCCTCTTCTCATTTTTCCCCCCGTTCCTCCCAGTTTTTTTCCCCATTTCCCACTCCATTCCCACTTTTCCCAATTTCCCACCCAAATCCCAGGTTTCTTCTGATTTTTCCCACTTTTGAGGGGATTTTCCCACCTGTCTCCCATTTCCCCCCCCATTTTCCCATTGAAATTCACATTTTCTCCCACCCATCACATCTTAATTCCCATTTCCCCCCCATTCCCATTTTTCCCAATCCCATTTTCCCACCCAAATCCCATTTTCCCACCCAAATCCCATTTTCCCCCCACTTTTACTATTTTCCCCCAATTTCCCCTTCTCACCCTTAATCCCATTTTCCCACCATTTTCCCAGCTAAATTCCCATTTTCCCCACTGTCCACCCCTTCATTCCCATTTTTCCCTCAATTTTTCCAATTTTCAGGGAACTTTCCCCCCTTCCCCCCTTTATTCCCATTTCCCCAGCCCATTCCCACTTTTCCCACATCCAAACCCCATTTCCCACCTAAATCCCACTTTTCCAACTTGAGGAGCTTTTCCTGCCCCTCTTCCCCTTTTCCCCCCCATTCCCATTTTTCCCATTTCCCCAATTTCCCAGCCCTCCCCTCTTTTCCCAGCTTTAACTGAAATTTTAGGCAGAATTCCGGAATTTTTTGAGCTGACTTTCCCACCCCTCCCCCCTCTTTCCCACTTCTCCCCCTTTTCCGTCCATTTTTTGGGATTTTCCCGCTTTTCCCCCATTTTTCCTCACCTTCCCCCACTTTCTCTCCATCTCCTGGAGGATTTTGAGGGAATTTTCATGGGAATTCCACAATTTTCCGGTGTTTCCCCTCCTTTTCCCCCTTTCTCCCCCTTTTTGTGGATTTTCCGACTTTTCCCCCATTTTCTCCTCCCAAATCCCCAATTTCCCCCATTTTCTCCCCCAGAGTTTGGGAATTTTTGCCAGAATCGTGCAAATTTCATGATTTACCCCCTCCCCATTTTCCCCATTTTTTATCCGTTTTCCCCTGGTTTCTTTTCCCATTTCCCCCGTTTTTTCCCATTTTTTTCACATTTCCTTTTTTTCCTCCCATTTTTCCTGGTTTTCCTCACTTTTTGCCCATTTTCCCCACTTTCTCCATGTTCTCCCGTTTGTCACGGCATTTCCCTGACCGTGGCCACACTTCCCGCACTGGACCAGGGAATTTTCGGGATTTTTTCCCCCGTTTTTTTTTGGTTTTTTTTTTTTTTTTTGGTTTGGTTGTTGTTGTTGTTTTTGTTTTGTTTTTTTTTTTCCTTCCCCCAGTTTTTCCCGTTTTTCTCCCAGATTTTCCCGTTTGCCCCGGTTTTTTGCCCCGGTTTTTTCCCCGCGTTTTTCTCCCAGATTTTCCCGTTTGCCCCGGTTTTTTTCCCCGTTTTTCTTTCCGATTTTCCCGTTTTCCCCGGGTTTTTTTCCCCGGGTTTTTCCCCCGTTTTTCTCCCAGATTTTCCCGTTTGCCCCGGTTTTTTTCCCCGTTTTTCTTTCCGATTTTCCCGTTTGCCCCGGGGTTTTTTCCCCGGGTTTTTCCCCCCGTTTTTCTCCCAGGTGTTCCCGCTCGCCCCGGGGTTTCCCTGACCGTGGCCGCACTTCCCGCACCGGACCAGGGAATTTTCGGCGTTTCGGGAATTCCCGGCGCAGACGCAGCACGAGGGGTCGTCCCCGGGCTCGGCCGCTGGGGGGCGCCAGGAAGCCATTAAAGCGTTAATTAACGGTTCATTAACCGCCCATAACTCATCAACTCTTCGCTCCTTAGTCCCTAATTAAGGGGTTAATCGGGAATTCCGGCTCACCGGGGCTGATGTCTTTCCAGAGAACGAAAAATTGGGAATTGTCCTCGAATTGGATCAAACAGCCCCGGCGGGGAGCGTCCACCTGCGGGGAGCCGGGATTTGGGGGATTTGGGGGGATTTGGGGGATTTGGGGGGATTTGGGGGATTTTGGGGGGGTTGAGGGGGTTTGGAGGGAATTCGGGGAGTTTTGATGGACTTGGGGTGTTTCTAGGGGCTGGGTTTGGCTGGTTTGGGCCGATTCTGGGGCAACGTTTGGGATGGTTTGGGGAGTTTTGGGCTGGTTTGGGATGTTCTGGGGCGTTTTGGGGGTATTTTGGAGGTGTTTTTGGGGAGTTTTGGGGTGTTCTAGGGGTGGTTTTGGGCTGGTTAGGGGTGTTTTAGGGGGTGTTTTTGGGTGGTTTTGGGGTGTTGTAGGGGTGTTTTTGGGCTGGTTAGGGGTGTTAGGGATGTTTTGGGGGGAGTTTAGGGGTGATTTTGGGGAGTTTTGGGGTTCGTTTGGGGAGTTTCAGGGGTGTTTTGGGTGGTTTGGGGTGTTTCTGGAGTGTTTTTGGGGGAATTTGGGCTGGTTTGGGGGATTTCAGGGGTGTTCTTGGGGGGTTTGGGGTTGGTTTGGGGAGTTTGAGGGGTGTTTTGGGTGTTTTAGCGGGTATTCTGGGGGGTGTTTTAGGAGTGGCTGAGGGATGTTTCAGGGGTGGTCCTGGGCCATTTGGGCTGGTTTGGGATTGGTTTAGGGCTGATTTTTGGCTGTTTTGGGGCTATTTTTGGGCTGTTCTAGGGTAACTTTGGGGCTGTTTTGGGACTGGCTTTGCACCCACTTCGGGCTGATTTTTGAGCTGTTTTGGGGTTGGGTTTGCTCTGATTTTTGGGATGGTTTCAGGCTGGGTTTTCTTGGTGTTTTTGTGGCTGGATTTGGTCTCATTTTCAGCTACTTTGGGGCTGGTTTTGTGCTTTATTTAGGCTGATTTTTGGGGCTGGTTTTGGGCTATTTTAGGGCTCTTTAAAGCCTGTTTTGGGGCTGGTTCTGGTTTTGGGCTATTTTTGGGCCCTAAGATCTATTTTTGGGGCTGGTTTGGGAGTGGGTTTGAGGCTGTTTCAGGCCTGTTTTGGGGCTATTTTTGGGCTGGGTTTAATCTCATTTTGGAACAGGGCTTGGTCTTGTTTTGGGGCTGGGTTTGGTCTGATTTTGCAGCAGAGTTTGGGCGGTTTCTGGGCTGGGTTTAGGTGTTTGGGGGCTGGTTTGGGCTGGTTTAGGGGTGCTTTAGGGTTGGTTTCGGTCTGGGTTTTGGGCTGGTTTTTGGGCGTTTTTTTGGGCTAGTTTAGGGCTATTTCGAGGGGTGTTTTCTGGCTGGTTCAGGGCTGGTTTAGGGCTAGTTTAAGGCTGGATTTTGGGGTGTTTTGGGCCAGTTTTGGGCTGTTTTAGAGCTATTTTTGGGGTGTTTTGGGGCTGTTCTGGGGCCAGTTTTGGGGCTGTTTCAGGGCCATTTTTAGGGGGTTTCAGGGCCAGTTTTGGGGCTGTTTCAGTGCCATTTTTGGGGTGCTTTGGGGCTGTTTGGAGTCCCACCTTCTTGACTATGCCCAGGTAGAGCAGCCCGTCCGTCCAGCGCGCCAGCACGTCCTGCCCCTCCCCGATCTGGGGGGGCTTTGGGGGATTCTGGGGGGGCAACCCCCCCCCGGAGGCCTCCATCACACCCGGGGGGCTGCGGGGCCAAAACAGCGCTGACACCCCAAAAATGGGTTTTTGGGGGCCTGGGAAAGGAGGGGCTTGTTGGGCCTGGTTTGGGGGAGGGGTCCCAGTTTGGGGAGGGGTCCCAATTTGGGGAAGGTCCCAGATTGAAGATTTCCAGTTTGAGGGAGGACCCAGTTTGGGGAAAGGTCCCAATTTGGTGGGCCCCAGTTTGGGGGAGTCCCTTTTTGGGGGGGGTTCCAGCTTGGGGGAGTTCCCTTTTTGGGGGCTCCTTTGTTTGGGGGAGTCCCTGTCTAGGGGGGCTTGCTTTTCGGGGGGTCCCACTGGGGGTCGTGTCCCGTTTGAGGGGCGTGTCCAGCTTTGGGGGGTCCCGTTTTAGGGGGGCTGTCCCATTTCTGGGGGCCTTGTCCATTTGAGGGGTCCCGTTTTGGGGTGTCCCGCGGTGAGGGTGGGGGGCCGGCTCCCATTTAAGGGGTGTCCATTTTTGGGGGGCGGGGTCCCGCAGGGGGGGTGTGTCCCTATTTTTTGGGGTGTCCCTTTCCCTTGGGGGGTGTCCCTGTTTCTGGGGTGTCCCGCGCGGGGGGTCTCACGCCGGCAGCGGGGGGGTCCCGAGGGTCTCCTGCCCGTCCCGGGGGGGGTCGCGGCCCCCCCAGCCCCGACCCCGAGCGGCCGCTGCGGGCGGCGGCGGCGGCGGCGGCGGGGCCGTGACGCAGCAGCGGCGGCGCGGGGGGGGCCGGGGGGGGCGGCCGAGGGACGGCGGCACCGGGGACCCCCCCCGGGGACCCCCCCGGGCCCCCCCGCAGTGGCGCCGGGGGCTGGGCGGGGGCGGGGCCGGCGCGGAGACCCCAAAAACGCCCCCAAAATCCGCCCCCCCCCCCCCCTCCGCTGCGGCCGGGGCCGCCCCGCCGGCCTCAGGCCACGCCCACAACAAGATGACCACGCCCATGGCTGGATGGCCACGCCCACTATATAGTCACGCCCATAATATGGCCACGCCCCTTTCCGCGCCCGCAGCGGCTGCCGCAGGGGCGGGGCCACGCCCACAGCTGACAGACCACGCCCACAGCGCGATTGCGCACGCGCACAGCCACGCCCACGTAACGCTTAGGGCCGCGCGGCCGCGGAGGCCACGCCCACCACGTTGAAACCACGCCCACACAGACAGGCCACGCCTCCTCCGCCCCGCCCCGCGGCCCGCGGGAATTTGGGGGGAAATTTCGGGGATTTGGGGAGCCTGAGGGGAATTTGGGAGGGTCCGGGGGATCCTGTGGGGTCTGGGCGGATTTGGGCGGATTTGGGGGTTACAGTGGGGGTCTGGGGGCATTTGGGTGTCTGGGTGGTCTGGGGGGATTTGGGGGGCTGAGGGTGTCACAGGAGTCAGGGGCGGATTTGGGGACTTTGGGGGGTTTTGGGGCGATTTAGGGCGGGCGTTGGGGTGGGTTTGAGGAGGATTGGTGTTGTCTGGGAAGGTTGTGGGAGGTTTGGGTGATTTGGGAATTTGGGGATCGTTTGGGAGGATTTAGGGAGGTTTGGGGCACATTTGGGGCTATTTTGGGTGGGTTTAGGGAGGTTTGGGTGGATTTAGTGAGGTTTGGGTGAATTGTTTTGAGTGGACGTTTTGCATAGATTTAGGGAGGTTTGGGCAGATTTGGGGATGTCTTGGGTAGATTTAGGGAGGTTTGGGTGAATTTAGGAATATTTTGGGCGGATTTGGGGCTGTTCTGGCGCTGTGGGCGGAGCTTGGCCTCAGACCACGCCCCTCACCAGCGGCCCTGCACCACGTGGCCACGCCCAGCACGCAAGCCACGCCCATTTCATGCTCAGCCAATCTCCGCCCTTTCCCACCACGCAGGTCCCGCCTTCCTCTCAGGCCCCGCGCCTCTGCAGCCTTGGCCCGCACCCTGACCCCGCCCCACGCTCCCATTGGCTCTCCCTGCGCCCGTACCGCGCTCCCATTGGCCGAGCCTCGCGGGGGCGGGACCACCCCTCCCAACTCGCTCCGCCATTGGCCGCGGCGCGGGGCCAAGTGGGCGCGCGGCGGTTTCAAGAGCGCGGGAGAAGATGGCGTCCCGTCCTGAGGCCGGTCCCGCTGAGCTCCCGGGGCCGAGCTCGAGGGTCTCGCGGCTGCCGGTGACCCGGGCCCAGCAGAAGCGGGCCCTGTCCGCGGGCCCGCCCGCGGGGCCGCCCCAGCAGGTGCGGAGCCCTCCCCGGGCGGGTTCTCGCCGCCTCGGCCCGGCGCCGGGGCCGCCTGACGCCGTTTGTCCCCTGACAGAAACGATCGCGGACCGGGCTCGGGCCCGGAGGCGCCCGGGCCGCGCCCAAGGCCCCGCTCCGCATTGGGAGCCCGGGCCCCGCGGCGGCATTGGGGCGGTTTCGGCGGGTTCGGGGGCACTTAATGGGGATTTGGGGGCAGCTAAAGGGGATTTAATGGGGATTTAAGGGGGATTTGGCAGATTTGGGGGCAGTGAAAGGGCTTTTCAGGGATTTACAGGTGGTTGCAGGGAATTGGGGGCAGTTAAAGGGCTTTTGGGGCATTTAAAGGGGATCTAGTGGCGTTTGGGGGAGTGAAAGTGGAATTGGGGGATTTTAAGGGCTCTTGAGGCATTTGGGGGTGTTTAAAGGGGATTTGGGGGCCTCGGGGCTTTGGGGACGTTTGGGAGATTTTAAAGGAGGTTTTGAGGCTCAGTGTGACCTGGGGGATTTCCAGGGGTTCAAACCTCCCCCAGTGTCCCTGTGTCCCCTCCAATGTCCCTGTGCCCCCAGATGGCCCCCGGAAGGCAGCATCAGTGCCAGCTGCTCAAGTCGGTGAGACCTGAGACCCCCCCCCGGTGTCCCCAGGACCCCTCCCCAGTGTCCCCAAGACTCCCCTTCCCTGTCCCCAGTGTCCCCAAGTCCATCTCCGGTGCCCCAGGATCCCCTCCTGATGTCCCCAGGCTCCCCTCTGACACTGCCAAGTTCCCCTCAGTGTCCCCAAGGCCCCCCTTTACCTGCCCCCAGTGTCCCCAAGACCCTCCTAATGTCCCCAAGCCCCTTCTGATGTCCCCAAAGCTTTCTCAATGTCCCCAAGCCCCTCTTGATGTCTCCAAGGCCCAGCACCCCACAGCCCCAAGGCTCCCCCGAATGTCCTTAGTCCCTTCCCGATGTCCCCAGAGCTCCCCCATGTCATGTCCCCATGTTGTCCCCCCCGTGTCCCCAACCCCCCCAGTTGTGTGAGAAATGCACCAAAATCCTGGAAAATTGCACCAAAATCCCTCCTAACTGCCCCAAAGTCCACCAAAAGCTGACCAAAATCATCCAAACTGCCCCAAAATCCAGAAAAACTGCCCCAAATCCCTTAAAGTCCTCTGGAGGGAGTGGGCATGCTGAGAAAAAAACCCACAAAATCTGTTTAAAGTCCCACTAAAGATCCCTTCTGATCTTCCCTAAAACCTTCCAAAAAAATTCCCAATTCCCCCCAAATTCACCCCAAATCCTCAAAATGTGTTTTCCTAGGCCATCTCAAGATCCTGTTAAAATTTATGTAAAAGCCTTCAAAAGATCCTGGGATTCCCCCAAAGTCCCCCACACTATGCCACATTCCCCCAGATTTGCCTTTGAAATTCAAGATCTCCAAAATTCCCTCAGAACCTTTCTGAAAATCCCTGCAATTTCCCCTTAGACTCACAAACCCCTCAAGATCCCCAAAATTCCCTCAGAATCCTTCTGAAACTCATTGAAATTTCCCTGAATAGCCCCAAAATTCCCTCAACCATTTTGAATATACCTGAAATTTCCCTAAATCCCCTCAAAACCCCTCAAGATCCCCAAAATTCCTTCAGAACCCTTCAAAAAAATCCCTGAAATTTCCCTGAATTGCTCTGAACTCCCTCCAGATCCCAAAAATTCCCTCAGAACCCTTCCAAAAATCCCTGAACTTACCCTAAATCCCCTCAAGATCTCCAAAGCTCCCTCAGAACCCTCCCGAGTGTTCCGCAAATTCCCCGGATTACCCCTAAAGCCCTGAAGGAACTCAGCAAAGCCCCGGAGCTCCCCTCAGAGCCGGGGCTCCCCAGTCCTACGGGATCGCCCCGTTCCTTTGGGCAGCTCCCTGGAGGTGGAGGTGGCGCAGGTCCGGGAGAAGCTGGAGCAGAGCCAGAACAAGGTGAAGGCTCTGGAGGCGGAGGAGCAGCGGCTGAAGGCGGAGGAGGAGCGGCTGAAGGCGGAGGAGCAGCGGCTGAAGGCCGAGGAGGAGCAGCGGCGGCAGGAGCGCGATGAGGCCTGGGGCAGGGCACAGGCTCTGCTGCAGCAGCTGGAGAATGCTGAGGTGGGGCCCGGAATTCCTGAGAAATCCCTGGAAAACGGGAATTTGGAGCCCTTTTGTTGCTCTATGATCTGAGATCTGTTTTGGGGGGGGGGTTAGTAAATGGTGGGAAGCTGTGAGGGGGAAATGGGGCACCAGCAAGGGTGGGAAAATGGGGGTTGGCACCAATTTGGACTTTTTTGGCACCCAAGTGCTCTGAAAGTGCCTTGAAATATGGGGAAAATGGGAATTTTCACCAATTTAGCTGATTCTGCCCCCCCAAAATCCCCCAAGGGTTCCTGAAAATGTGCAAAAACCTGGGGTTTTGGAGCTGTTTGTTGCTCTCTGACCTAAAATCTGCCAGAGGTCACCAAAAGGCAGGAAATGTGGGGTTTGTGCCAATTCTTGCATTCTTGGTGTCGAAATCCCTCAGGAGGAACCTCAAAACTTGGGAAAGATTGGAATTTTCACTACATCAGGTGCTTGTACTGCCAAAATCCCTCAGGGGATTCTTCAAAATCCACAAAAAACCAGGACTTTGGAGATGTTTTGTTGCTCCAGAGGCCCCAGAAAACAGCAGGAACTTGAGGGTTTGCAGCAATTCTGGTTTTTGGTATCAAAAATTCTTCAGAGAATCCCTCACAATGTGGGAAAAATGAGAATTTTCACCAATTCAGCTGCTTTTGCAGCCAAAATCCCTCAGGGTGCTTCAAAATTCATGAAAAAATGGGATTTTAGAGCTATTCAGTTGCTCTGCAAGCTGAAGCCCAGCAGGAGTGCCAGAAAAAGGTTGAAAACTGAGGGGTTTGTGCCAATTCCGGAGTTTTTGGTGCCAAAATTCCTCAGGGAGTGCCTCAAATTGCGGGGAAAATAGTGAGAAATGGGAATTTTTACCAATTCAACTGATTTTGCACCTAAACTCCCTCAGGATATTCAAAATGTGGAACAAAACATGGCAATTTAAATAATTTTTACTGTGTTTCAACTCAAAAATCCGCTACGGGGGCGCAAAAAGAAAGGTAGGGAAATGAGGGCTTTGCATCAATTCCAGTGAAATCCCTCAGAAAACACCTCAAAAGATGGGGATTTGCATCAATTTTGCTCATTTTAACCTCAAATCCCTGGGGGAATGTCAGAAAAATCTGCAAAATATGAGGAGAAATGGGTTTTTTTGCCGGTTTCTCTACCGAGCACAGCAGACCCCTCAGAAGCGAGGGGAAGATGGGGTTTTTAGGGTTTTGCTTTCCCGCCGGCAGGAGCAGTTGCAGGAGCTGCAGGCGCTGCGGGAGCTGGAGGCATCGCAGCGGAGCCTGCTGGCCCAGCGCGAGGAGCACATCCACCTGCTGGAGATGGAGCGGCGCCGCCTGCACAACGACATCCAGGAGCTCAGGGTGGGCATGGCCGCCCGCTCTGCGGGACAGCGCCTGAGCGGGAGGCTGGAGGGGCGAGTCCGGGCTGGCGGGTTCTGCAGGAAAATATCCCTGTGCGCTGGGAGAGGGGAGACACCAGCTCCTGAGGGGGGCGAGCCAGAGACCAGGCCCAGTGACTGAATCCCGAGTTTTGGGGTTTTCCAGGGCGACGTCTGCGTGTTCCATGTCTGAATCCTGATTTTTTTTGGTTTTCCCAGGGAAACACCCATGAGTTCCATGCCTCAATCCCATGTTTTGGTTTTCCCAGGGGAGCACCCATGAGTTCCGTATCTCAATCCCATTTTTTTGGTTTTTCCAGGGGAACAACCATGAATTAATTGCTTGAATCCCAAAATTTTTTTGTTTTCCCAGGGGAGCACCCTTGAGTTCCGTGCCTCAGTCCCATTTTTTTGTTTTCCCAAGGGAACGCCTATGAGTTCCATGCCACAATCCCATGTTTTTGCTTTCCCAGGGGAACATCCGTGTGTTCTGCCGTGTGCGGCCGCTGCTGCCCGAGGAGCGGGAGCGCCAGCGGGGCATGCCCCACCTGCACTTCCCCTCTCAGGACACCCGCAGCCTCGTGCTCACCCGGCCCGACGATGTGAGTGCTCAGAGTCCTCACTTCCCTCCTCAAAGTCCGCCCTCAGAACTGGCCCTTGTCGCAAAAAGATCTCCAGGTTCCCGAGAATTCCATTTTTCCCCTGTCAGAAATGGCCTTTTTGCCCTCAAAAATGCCTGATTTCCCAACAATTTCTGCTTTTCCCTCTCAAAAATGGCCTTTCTTTTGTTCAAAAATGGCCTTTTTCCTTCAAAAATCCCTCATTCCCCAAAAATGCCTTTATTCCCCTCTCAAAAAAGGCCTTTTTCCCAATAAATCCTTTTTCCCCCTTAAAAACTGCCTTAATTCCCTCAAAAATGGCATTTTCCCCTCAAAAATACCTATTCCCAAAAAAAGTCCTTTTTTCTTCTTAGGAAAGTATGGGTTTTTTTCAAAAATGTCTATTTTTTCCCTCAGAAATGGTTTATTCTCCATTAGAAATGTCTTTTCCCCTTAAAAAATTGACCTTTTCTTCCTCTGAATGAAGTTCTTCTTTTTCTCCCCAAGATATGCTTTTTACTCCTCAAAAATGTCCTTTTCAGCCCCAAAAATGTCATTTTTTCCCCAAAAAAATGTCCTTTTTCTCACAAAAATGTCTTTTTTTACTGAAAAAAATATTCTTTTTACCCCTCAAATGTCCTTTTTTCTCAAAAATCCCTTATTACCCAAAAAGTCTTTATTTCCTACAAAATGTCATTAATTTCCCCTCAGAAATGCACTTTTTTCTTCAAAAATCTCTTATTTTCTATGAAGTATTTTTCCCTCTGAAAATATTCTTTATTCTCAAAATGTCTTTTTGTGCCTCAAAGACACCCTCAAAAGGCCTTTATTTCCTAAAAACGGCCTTTTTCGCCTCACAAGTGTCTGCTTCTCCCAAAACCGTTCATTTCCCCTCAAAACTGTTATTTTCCTGTCAAAAATACCTTGTTTTCCCTCAAAAATACCCTTTTTTCCCTTCTAAAATACCCTTTTCCCCCAAAAAAATATCCTTTTCCTCCCACAAAACACCATTTTTTTCTTGAAAATACCCCTGAAAAACCTCTATTTTCAAAAATGTCTTTATTTCCGCTCGAAAATGTCCTTTTTTCTCTCTCAAACATGCTCGTTTCCCCACAGATCCCCATGTTACAGAAGAGGCCTTTTTTCCCCTCAGAGCTGCGGCTCTCTGGTGGGTGCTGGATTTGCTGGTGGGGCAGACAGGCCCCGGCCGGGCTCGTTCTCCGGCCGCGCTGCCGAGCCCGGCCCGGCTCCGCTGGGCGGTTTTGTCTCAGCCCGGCCTGTCCCGGCCGATCCTCGGGGCTGTGCCTGTGCTCCTTGTCTCCTTCCCAGCCCGGAACCGGGGGCAGCTCCCCGGCCTGGGACAGAGCTGCGTCCCAAGCCCTGGTTCAGACACAGCCTGCTTTGGGCTCTTGGACAGAGGCTTTTTGGAGCAGGTATTCCACAGAATCGTGGCCTTGTTCCAACAACATTCCCCAACATTTTCCCTCCAAAAGGCTGTTTGTTTTTCCTTCAAAAAAGGACTTTTTCTTCCCCCAAATCTCTTCCCCTCCCCCAAATCTCTTCCCCCCCTCCAAATCCTATTTTTTCCCCAAATCTCCCTTTTTCTCAAATAAACCCCAAGAAAACCCCTTTCCAAACCAAAATCCCCCTTCTTTGCCCTTTCTCACAATAGTTTTGCTATTAAAATGCTTTTTCCTCCAAAAA
Organism: Taeniopygia guttata; assembly: GCF_048771995.1. NCBI lineage: Eukaryota > Metazoa > Chordata > Aves > Passeriformes > Estrildidae > Taeniopygia > Taeniopygia guttata. The sequence continues at coordinate 4,382,473 of NC_133060.1, read as the reverse complement.
TTGATATTTTTCTCCCAAACCTGACCTTTTCTCCCTAAAAAATGAGACTTTTTTTTTTGCCTGAAAAATCAGTGATTTTCCCCCAAAATGGGCTTTTAACCCTCATAAAAATAATCTTTTTCCTAAAAAAAAAGCCTTTTCCTCCCCAAAACTCCTTTTTCTCATCCCAAACCCCATTTTTTTGCCCTCAATCTCCTTTTCCCCTCTCTGAATTCCCGTTTTTCCCCAAATCCTGTTTTTCTGCCCCGCAGTCGCAGCTGGGCCGGGAGCGGCGCGCAGAGCTGCGCTACGACTTCAGCTTCGACCGCGTCTTCCCGCCTGCGGCTTCTCAGGAGGAGATCTTCCAGGAGATCCAGCTCCTGGTCCAGGTGTGCGTCCCAAACCCCCCTGGATCCCAGATATCCCACCTGGTTCCCAAAAACCCCAAATATCCCTCCTGGAATTCCCCAAAATCCGGCTCTATTCCCCACAAAATCCAACCAACCCCAAATCCCAGCAGGAGATCTTCCAGGAGATCCAACTCCTGTTCCAGGTGTGCGTCCCAAAACCCCCCCCTTGGATCCTAAAAATCCCACCTGGATCCTGAATATCTCACCTGGATCCCAAAAATCCCACCTGGATCCCAGTAATCCCAGGTGTCCCACCTGGATCCCACAATCTTCTCCCAGAACTCCCAAATTCCCTCAAATGTTACCCCGATTTCCCCTCAGAGTTCCCAAATTCCTCCCAAAACACCAAAATTCCCCCCTAAATTCCCTTGGAATTCCCAAATCCCCCCAGAATTCCAGAATTCCCTCTCAAATTCCCTTGGAATTCCCAAATTCCTCTCAATTTCCCCCTCAGACCCTCAAATCTCACTTAAATTCCCCCTCAGAATTCCCAAATTTCCCCTCAGAGTTCCCAAATTTCACCCAAATCCTCCCCAGTCCTCCTTGAACCCAAAAATCCCTTCTAAAACACCAAAAGTCCACCGAAATCCCCTAGAATTCCCAAATTCCTTCCAGATCCCTCCCAGAATTCCATAATCCCACTCTGAATTCCCTTGGAATTCCCGAATCCCCCAAATCCCCCCCTAAATCCCTCCCAAAACACCAAAAATTTCCCCTATATCTCCTCAGAATTCTGAAATTCCTCCCAAATCCTCTCAGAATTCCCAAATTCCTCCCAAATCCCTCCCAGAATTCCATCATCCCTCTCTAAATTCCCTTGGAACCCCCAAATCCCCCCCAGTCCTGATCCCAGTTCCCCTCCCGTAACCCCAAATCCCCCTGATCATTCCCAAATTCCCCTGGGAATCCCAAATCTGAGAATCCCAATTCCCCCTGACCATTCCCAAATCCCTCTGGGAATCCCAAATTCCCAAATCTGCCCAAACATTCCCAAACCCCTCTGACCATTCCTAAATCCCCCATATCCCCTGACCATGCCCAAACCCCCTGACCATTCCCAAACCCTTTGACCATTCCCAACTCTTGGAATTCCCAGTTGGCCCTGGATGGGTCAGTGTTCCCTGTGCCCATTCCCAAACCCCTGTGCCCATTCCCAAACCCCTGAGGATTCCCAAAATTCCTTTGCCAGTCGGCCCTGGACGGGTCAGTGCTCCCTGTGCCCATTCCCAAATCCCTGTGCCCATTCCCAAATCCCTGTGCCCATTCTCAAACCCCTGTGCCCATCCCAAACCCCTTAGGATTCCCAAAATTCCCGTTCCCAGTTGGCCCTGGACGGGTACCCGGTGTGCATCTTCGCCTACGGGCAGACGGGCAGCGGCTCCGAGCTGGAATCCGGCGCCTGGCACCCAACCACAACGAGCTGCACATCCCCAACCCCACCTGGGTGCCCGTGGAGAGCAAGGAGCAGGTGGGCACCTGGGGTTTGGGAATTCTGGGGAAAAATTGGGGGTTTTAGGAGGAATTCTGGGGATTTTAGGTATAAATTTGGGGACTCTATGGGGAAATTTGGGGACTTCAGGGGGAAATTCAGGCATTTCAGGTGGAAATTTGGGAGTTCGGGAGGGTTTTGCAGTGATTTTATGTGGAAATTTGGGGGTTTCAGAAAGGTTGTAGGTGGAAATTTGGGGATTCTGAGTGGAGAATGTGGAGTTGCAGGTGCCCAGCCTCACCTGGGTGCCCGTGGAGAGCGAGGAGCAGGGGAGCACCTGGGATTTGGGGAAATTTGGGGATTTTTAGGTGGAAATTCTCCTGTTTTCCCCACATTATTCCCTCATTATATCCCAATTTCCCTGCATTATTTCTCATTATATTTCCCCATTTTTCCCCATTATCTCCCCATTTGCCCCCATTTCCCCCCATTTTCCCCCTATTATTTCCCCATTATTCCCATTTTCCCCTCATTATTCCCCCATTATTTCCCCCATTTTCTCTCGTTGTATTTCCCCATTTTCCCCCCATTTCCCCCTATTGTTTCCCTCATTTATCCCCATTATTTCCCCCCATTATTTCTCATTCTATTTCCCCATTTCCCCCCCATTATCTCCCTATTTTTCCCCTATTATTCCCCTGTTATTTCCCCATTTCCCCCCATTTTTCCCCCCATTTTCCTCCGTTTCCCCGCAGCCTCTCTGACCCTGGTGGACCTGGCGGGCTCAGAGCGCCTGGAGAAGTCGGGATCCGTGGGGAGCCGGCTTCGGGAGACACAAAGCATTAACTCCAGCCTGAGTGCCCTGGGGCTGGTCATCAGCGCCCTCTGCAACAAGGTTTGGGGTGAAAAAAACTAATTTGGGGTTTGTGGGGTTATTTATGGGGTCATGGTGGGGTTTGTGTGGGATTTATGGGGGCTGGGAACAGGGAAATGCAGAATCCATCAGCTCCAGCCTCCAGCCCTGGGGCTGGGCACCAGCACCCTCTGCAACAAGGTTTGGGGTGAAAAAAGGGAAATTTGGGATTTATGGGGACACTTATGGGGTCATTGTGGGGTTTAGGGGATTATTTATGGGAGTTGGGGGATTTCTGGGATTTGGGAATGGGGAAATGGGAGAATCCATCAGCTCCAGCCTCTGCACCCTCTGCAACGAGGTTTGGTGGCGACAAAACCTGAATTTGGGGGTTTATGGGATTTGGGGGATTATTTATGGGATTTGTGAGGTTTGGGGCGAAAAAAGAGATGTGGGAATGGAGAAACGGGACTTGGAGTGGGGGAAATGGGATGGGAGGTGGGAAAATGGGATGAAAAAAGGGAAAATGGGGAATGGGAAAAACAGGATGGAAAATGGGAATTGGGGTGGGAAAAGGGGATCAAAAATGGGAAAATGAGGACTGGGATGGGTAAAATGGGATAAAAATGGGAAAATTGGATAAAAATGGGAATTGGGGTGGGAAAATGGAGGAGGAGATGGAAAAGTGGGGTGGGAATGGGAAAATGGGATTGGGGAACCCAAACTTTGGGATTTGGGGGTGGATCCAGGGTTTGGGATCTCCCTGGAATTCCCAAAATTCCCGAAATTCCGCAGGAGCTGCACATTCCATACAGAAACAGCAAGCTGACCTTCTTGCTGCAGAACTGAGTGTCCCCAATGGCCCCAAATGTCCTTCCCAAAGTCCTCTAAAAGCTCCCAGATGTGTCCCAGGTGTCCCTTCACTGTCCCCAGAGTGTCCCCAGATGTCCCTCAGTGTCCCCAAAGTGTCCCTGAGTGTCCCCAGATGTCACTCAACGTCCCCAGTGCCTTCAGTGTTCCCTCAATGTGTCCCCAAAGTGTCCCCAACGTGTCCCCGCAGTGTCCCTGGCCCCACTGGTGACGCAGCTCCAGGCCCTCGGTGCCGCCATCCTTGGGGACATCGGGGACCCCGCGGTGCCAGCGCCCCTCTGGGCACACCGGTGACATCACTGCGGACACAGGTGACATCATCAGGGAGCGGTGGCACTGTGGGGACAGAGATGATGTCACTGTGGTGGTGGTGATGTCACTATGATGGTGATGACGTCACAGTGATGGTGATGATGTCACGGCTCTGCCCCAGCCCTGGCTCGGTGTCACTTTGTCCCTGCCCAGCCCCCAATGTCCCCAAAGCCCCCACAACCACCAGAGGGTCCCCAAAGAGTCCCCGATGTCCCCAAGGAGGTTCCTTGGTGTCCCCAACCCCTTCAATGCCCTTCAGGTGTCCCCGAGATTCCTCCACATGTCCCAGGAATGTCCCAGGAATGTCCCCAGTTCCCCCGAGGTGTCCCCGAGGTGTCCCCAACACTCCAAAGTGTCCCCAAACTGTCCTCAACCCTTCCCAGTGTCCCCAAGAGCTCCCAAAGTGTCCCCAAACTGTCCTCAACCCTTCCCAGTGTCTCCAAGGGCTCCCAAACTGTTCCCAAAGTGCCCCAAAGGTGTCCCCAACACCCCCCAAAGTGTCCCAAGGGTGTCCCCCGTACCACCCACAGCGCCCAGTACAGCTGGGGACAGACATGGGGACAATGGGGACATCGCTGAGGACAGCCCAGTCCCTCCCAGTCCCTCCCAGTTCAGGGTCCTGAGGGGCCGTTGGGTCCTGGCAGGGTCAGTTGAAGTCCCCAAAGGCCCCAAGCCCATCCCGGAGGGGTCCCAGTGTCCCTAGGGGGTCCCGCTGTCCCCAAGGGGTCCCTGCTGTCCCCAGGGCCCCCGGTCTCTCCCAGCCCACACCAATCCCGGGTTTTTATTCCCGTTTTTAACCTTTTCCTGCTCTTTCTGCCCCCGTTGCCATGGCGACCACGCGGGCCGTCCCCATGGCAACGCTGCTCCCGCCCCTTCTGCATCGCCATTGGCTGCTTCGCCCCGCCCCGCGAGCGCTGATTGGGCGAGAGCAGCACAGGGCGGGAACACCAAACCCGGAAGCGCCTTCACCCGTTGCCATGGAGACACTGCTTGCACGTTCCCATGGTAACAGGAGTCCCGCCCGTCCCGTGCTGCCATTGGCTGCTGTGCTCATGACGAGAGCGCTGATTGGCTGGGCATGCAGGGGGCGGGGCTAAACGCGGAACTGGGCCCCAACCAGTAGAGACTGAACTGGGATAAACTGGGAACTGGGCCTGAACCAGTAGAGACTGAACTGGGAGTGATTGCAAACCAGTACAGGGGCTAAAATGGGAACTGGGATAAATTGGAAACTGGGCCCCAACCAGTAGAGACTGAACTGGGATAAACTGGGAACTGGGCCTGAACCAGTAGAGACTGAACTGTGAGTGCCTCCAAACCAGTTCAGGGGCTAAACTGGGAACTGGCATAAACTGGGACCAGAGCCTGAACTGGGACCAGAGCCCCAGACTCATCTGGGAGCTGCAGTGGTCACTCACAGACCCATCACTGGTTCATACTGGTCCATATTGCTCCATAGTGATTTATACTGGTCTGTACTGGTTCCTGTTGGTTTGTACTGTTTTATAGTGGTCCATACTGGTCTAGCCCGGTCACTGGCTGTACTTGGGCCCCTCTGTGTTTGCTGTGATCTCCCAGTGGAGCCTGAGCTGGAGGCACTGGTGATGGTGGGAACGGCCGCAGCCTGAGGGTCAGCGGGAACGGCCACAGGGGAATGGCCACAGCCTGAGGGTCAGCAGGAACGGCCACAGGGGAACAGCTACAGCCTGAGGGTCAGCGGGAGCGGCCGCAGGGGAATGGCCGCAGCCTGAGGGTCAGCGGGAGCGGCCACAGGGGAACAGCCACAGCCTGAGGGTCAGCGGGAACGGCCACAGGGGAACAGCTACAGCCTGAGGGTCAGCAGGAACGGCCACAGGGGAACAGCTACAGCCTGAGGGTCAGCGGGAACGGCCACAGGGGAACAGCTACAGCCTGAGGGTCAGCGGGAACGGCCACAGGGGAACGGCCACAGCCTGAGGGTCAGCGGGAACGGCCGCAGCCTGAGGGTCAGCGGGAATGGCCACAGGGGAATGGCTGCAGCCTGAGGGTCAGCAGGAACGGCCACAGGGGAACGGCTACAGCCTGAGGGTCAGCGGGAATGGCTGCAGGGGAATGGCCACAGCCTGAGGGTCAGCGGGAACGGCCGCAGGGGAACGGCCACAGCCTGAGGGTCAGCAGGAGCGGCCGCAGCCCAAAGGTCAGCAGGAGCGGCCGCAGCCCAGGCCCAGCCGGATGTGCCGCTTGTGCTTGGGCTGTGCCACCAAGCGCTTCCCGTGGTCCGGCGTGGTGCCGGGCCTCACTGGCGCGTGGGCCCTGTGGCCACTGCGGCACGGGAGCTTGCTGCCATGTGGGTCCACCGGCATCCAGCTGGGTGGTGTAGGGATGTCCGGCGTGGTCACCGTGGTGGTGGCCAGCTCAGGTTTGATGTAGAAGATGGCGGGCGGGTCCAGCAGCATGGCCGGAGGGGCACTGGTGTCGTCTGACATGATCTGTGTGGGGCCTTCATTGTTGTTGTCACTGTCATCATCATTGTTGTCATCTTTGCTGTCCTCCACGTGGACCTTGAGGATCTTCTGGGATGGCAGAGACAGGGTTGTGGTGGTGGCCATGTGGAGCTGGAGGAGCTCCTTAGTGGTGGCGTGGGTGGCCCAGGAGGAGGAGGAGGAGGAGGAGGAAGGGTCACTGTCACCATGGATTGTCACAATGTCACTCTGGATTGTCATATTGTCACCATGGATTGTCCCGTCCCAGTGTCACCATGGATGGTCCTGATGTCACCATGGATTGTCCCCTCACTGCCGTGGGAACCCCGTGATGACAGCGTTGATGACGAGGGTCCTTCTCTTCTCCCCCGTGACTGAGCCGCAGGGCCACATCAGAGGGTCCAGGAGGGAGAGGAGGATGATGAAGATCTTTCTCCTTCATGGTTGGCATGCAATGACACATTCGGACCACAGGTGATGGCAATAATGACAATGGAGACCCTTCACTACCATGGACTGCCCTTGATGACAGTGGAGACCCTTCATGTCCATGGTTGGCCTTTGATGACAATGGAGATCCTTCATGTCCGTGGCTGATGATGATGATGATAAAGCAAAAGACCCATCAATACCGTGGATGGACTCATCTCCATCATGGACATTCTGCAACGATGATGACCCTTCATGAGCACAAATGGTCACTGACGATGGCAATGAAGACCCTTCACAACCACAGACGGTCCATGATGATGATGATGACGAAGGCAAAGACCCATCGAGACCATGGATGGACCCTTGAAGACCACGGATGGACCCATCTTTGATGATGACAGTGACGGTGAAGACCCATCAAGGCCACGCATGGAATCACGACCATCACAGACATTCCACGATGATGACCCTTAATGACCGCAGACATTCCTTGACAAGGGCGACGATGACCCATCACGGCCATGAAGGTTCTGTGACGATGCCAATGCCGATGACCAGTCACGAGCATGAACGTTCCATGATGATGGCAGTGCCTCCCCATGACCCCAGCCAGCCCCATCCCCCTCCAGTTCCTGCAGGATCTGCAAACACGGCTCCACCACGTGCCACATCTGCAGCACAGTGGCCACCATCAAACCCCACCTGGAACCCTCCAGGAACCCCCAGATCCTCCCCAGGATTCCCCAAAAGCCGTCCTAGAACTTCCAGGATCCCTTGGGACCTCCCAAACCCCACCCAGGACCCCTTGAGGTCCTCCAGGACCCCCCAAATCCCCCCCAGTACCCTCCTGAACTCCCAGATTCCCTCAGGAACCCCAAATCCTCCCCAGGACGACCAAACCCCCCGATTTTATAATGCCTCAAATTGGGATTAAAAGTTGACTTTCCAGGAAATTCATGGGGTTTTGCTGGAAAAAAAAGGGAATTCACTGGAAAATCAGCGTTTTATCCCAATCTGAAGCATTAAAATCCAGGAATCTCCTGGAAATTACACTTGTTATGCCAATTTGGGACATTAAAACCTGAGAATTCCTTGGGAAATCAATTTTTTTTTATCCCAGTTTGGGGCATCTGGGGAGTCCTAAGTCCCACTTTTGGGGATTTCTATGTAATTCCCAGTATTTTAGGGGTTCCCATGGAATTCCTGGAATTTGGGGGAGCCTGGTCTCATTTTTGGGGTGTCCCTACCCCGTCTTCCCTCCCCCTCTTCTCCATTTCGGTTTCCACCTCAATGGCCACGCCCCTTTCTCCAATCCAACCAATCAGAGCTTGGGGCGGAGCCTGGGGGCAGGGCCTGGGGTGGGGGGTGGTGAATGAGGTCCCGGAAGGTAATTGGGGTCCTGGAAGGGGAAATGTCGCCTTGAGAGTGGGGGGCTCAGGGTCCTGTCTGGGGAAATGAAGGCCCTGAGGGGCTAAATGGGGTCCTGGAAGGGTAAATGAGGGCTCTGAAGGGTTCAATGGGGTCCTACAGATGGAATTCACAACCCTCGTTTAACCTGCCAAGACCCCCATTTACCCCCTTGGCCCCCCAGTTTACCCTTTCAGGACCCTAAATGACATCTGTAGGACCCTCATTCCCCTGCCAGGACCCAACTCTCCCCCTCAAGACCCTGTTTTCCCTTTCAGGACTCCACGTGTCCCCACCACCATGGAAACAGCATCCGAACGTGACTGGGCCTTGCTGGGTTGGTCCCTGTCCCCAAGTGTCCCCAGTGATGTCACCCCAGGAATCCCCATCAGGATTTGGGGCAGTTTTAATGAAAACTCTCAGAAAATTCCCCAAATTTGACTCAAATCCCACCCTGAGATAGGGGGCGGGGACAAATGACACCAGTGATGTCCCTGATGATGTTACCACCCCGATGACATCACAGCAGTGACATCACTGTCCCCGCAGCAGACTCGGGATGTCCTCGATGGCTCTTTGGCACTTCTCAGCCACTGTGCGGCCACCGGGTCCACCATGGCAACTTGAGAGGAGCCTGCGGATGTCCCCAAGTGTCCTCAGCAGGTGACGTGTGGCCAGGCGGGCGCTGGCCTCCCACAGCCGCTCAGCCTCAGTCACCGCGGCCACCAAGGCCGCAGGGACATCGGGGGACATCTCATTTGTCCCCTTCAGGGTGGCCTCGATGTCCCCGAGCCGGCGCTGCAGCTCCCGGGGGAACGTGGTGGCTTTGTCACACACAGCCACCAAGCGCTCCAGCAGCTCCAGGGCCACCTCTGCCCGCTGTCCCCTCCTGCTGGCTGCCCTGGCCTCGCTGGTGGCCACCCCGGTCTCTTCCGTGGCCTTGGTGGCCGCCACCACCTTGTTGGTGGCCGCTGCCACCCGGGCCTCATGCGCAGCCAGCGCTGAGGTCGCCTCCTCCTTGTCCAGGGCCAGCAGCACCGGCCGGGCCGCGGCCACCAGGTTGTCCCTGGCTGTCCCCCACTGTGTGGCCTTGACCTGCAGATCCCCAGCCAGGGTGGTGGCAGTGGCCGCTGTGGTGGCCTCCCTGGTGGCCGCGGCCCTGCAGGCGTCGCGGAGCTCGATGGCCTCCCCGGCCAGTCGGTCCCAGCCATCCCTGAGCTTGGCCACTGGGCCCCGCCAGGCGCTGGCCGCCCTTGTCACATGGGCCCAGGTGGCCCCTGTGGTGGCCCCGAGGGCGGCCAGGGCCTGGCCCAGGGAGGGGACAGCCTGGTGGTCCAGGGTGTCCCGGAGGTGATTGATGAAGGTCCCCAGGGCGGTGTGCAGGGACCGTGGGGACACGGCCAGCAGCACGTCCCCGTAGGGCCCGGCCACAGTGGCTGCCACCTCACCCAGGACGGCCACCACGGCCACCAGCGCCTCCAGCAGCTGTGGAGGGGACAGGGGAGGTGGCAGGGACCTGGTGGCACTTGTGGCCTCCTGGCGTGGCCCCAGTGCCCTTCCAGGGTCCCCTTTGTCCCCTCCCTGGAGGGCTCTGCTGTCCCCCCGTCCCTGTGTCACCCCTGGTCCCCTCTGCCCCCCTCGGTCCCCTCCAGCCTCTGTCCCCTCCCCCTCCCCGCCGCCCCCCCGTGTCCCCCGGGATTGCCGCACCTCGCGGGGCTCCATGGCCGCTGGGGACACTCCGGGGACGCCGCGGGGACACTGCGGGGACACTCCGGGAGATGCTGGCGGGGAGGGGGGACAGGCCCGGGGGACACTCGGGGAACACGCGGGAAGTGGCGCGGCCGGATGGGGGCAGGGCGAGGTGACGTCCCCGCCCCCCCCTCCCCCCGAGCGGCCCGGGCGGGGTCCCCAATGTCCTCCCCATGTCCCCTACGGGACCCCGATGTGCCCTCAGGGTCCCCCCATGGCCCCGGTGTCCCCCCCATGTCCCCAACAAGACCCAAGTGTCCCCCCCGATGTCCTGTTGGGGACTCTGGGGACATGCCGGGGTCCTGTGGGGACATCGGGGACATCGTGGTGACCCAAAACAGGACAGGGGACCTCAGGGTGGTCCCGGTGTCCCCAAGGGAAGGACACGGGGTTGTCCCCAATGTCCCTCGGAGTGTCCCCCTACCCCAGCGGTGACAGTGTCACCCCAGTGTCCCCACCCTGTCCCTATCCCTGCCCCACCAGCGCTCTCTGGGCCGCCTCCAGCCTCAGCGTCACCTCCTCGTGCCCCTCACGCAATGTCCCCAAGCCCACTAGGATGTCCCCAAGTGCCCGGGCAGCTCTGGGGAAGCCCTGTCCCTGTGTCCCCCAAGGTGTCACCTCCCTGTCCTGGGTGACAGCGGTCACCAACGTCCCCAGTGCCTGTGTCACCTCCTCCAGCCGCCCCAGCACATCTGCAGTGGCCTCGTTGGTGGCCGCAGCGGCCTCGGCGCTGGCCCTGGCAGCTGCCACCCGCCGGGCACGGTCCCGCAGGCGCAGGGCCATGTCCTGCTGGTGGCTCGCGGCGGTGGCCAGGTGACGCCGTGATGTCCCCAGACCCCGCCAGGCCACCTCGCAGGACACGGCCACCGTGGCCAGGGCCAGCAGCAGGTGGCTGTCCTCGCTCACCCCCAGGGCGGCACGGGCCGAGTCCAGGGACACTGTGGGGACACGGGGACACCCCACAGGTGGCACCAGGGACACGGCAGTGCCACGCGTCCGGTGGCACCAGTTCAATCCCAGTGTCCCTGTGCCTCTGCCACCAGTCCTGTCCCGGTGTCCCCACTTCCAACCCATTGCCACCCGTTTTGTCCCACTGTCACCACCCGAGTGCCACCAGCCCAGTGTCACCAACCCAGTTCTAGCCCAGTGTCCTTAGTCCTGTCCCAGTGCCACCAGCTCACTGCTCCCACTTCCACGCCAGTGCCACCACCCCATTGTCCCCATACCTATGTCACATGCCAGTGTCACCAGTACCACCCATAGCAGCAGCTCAGTGCCACCAGTTCAACCCCAGTGTCCCTCACCCTGTCCCAGTGTCCCCAGTCCCTTCCTGATGTCCCCATCCCCGTGTCCCCTCCCAGTGACCCCAGTCCTGTCCCACTCTCCCTGCCCCAGTGTCACCAATCCCCTCCCACTGTCCCCAGTTCCAGCCCGGTGCCACCACCCCAGTCTATCCCACTGTCACCACCCCGGTGTCCCCAGGGCTGCCCCCGTGCCACCAGCCCAGTGTCACCAGTTCCATCCCAGTGTCGCCACCCCAGTGCCACCAGTTCTGTCCCACTGTCACCACCTGAGTGCCACCACCCCATTGTCCCCATACCAATGTCACCAGCTCAGTGTCCCCCCCACTGTCACCGTGCCAGTGTCATTGCCCCCGTGAGTCATCCCAGTGTCACCAGTTCCATCCCAGTGCCCCCATCCTGAGGCAGGGAAGGTCTCTACTGGTTGGTAGGGCTCCATACTGGTCTGAACTGGTCTGTACTGGTTCCCTGCATCCCCTGCTGCCCCCTGCTGCTCTGCACTGGTCCATAGTGGTCTATACTGGTCTGAACTGGCCTATACTGGTCAGGGCAGGGGAAAGTCCCTCCTGGTCTGTAGATATTTGTACTGGTCTGTACTGGTCCATACCGGTCTGAACTGGTCCCCACTGCTCTCTACTGATCCATAATGATCCTCATTGCTCTGCAGTGCCTCATACTGGTCTGTACTGGTTTGCTCTGGTCAGGGCAGGGGGAAGTCTCTACTTGTCTGTAAATATTCATACTGGTCTATACTGGTCCAAACTGGTCTGTACGGGTGCAGGCAGGGGGAAGTCTCTACTTGTCTGTAAATATTCATACTGGTCTATACTGGTCCAAACTGGTCTGTACGGGTCCAGGCAGGGGGAAGTCTGTTGATACTCATACTGGTCTATACTGGTCTGACCCACAGCACACAGTACAGCTGCAGTGTACTATCAAGATGTATACTGGTCTGACCTGGCTTATACTGGTCTGAACTGGCTTATACTGGTCTGTACCAGTCCATATTACACCATACCGGTCCCTATCATTCCATACTGCTCTATACTGGTCCGTACTGGTTTGTATGGGTCCATACTGGTCCATACAGGTTTATAATGGTCTATACTGGTCTGTACTGGTCCATAGTGGTTTTTACTGGCACACAGCCCCACACAGCACCATCAGCCCCACAGCCCGCCCGTGCCCGGCCCAGAGCCCAACTCATCCAAACTGGTCCGTACTGACTTATACTGGCCCATACTGGTCCATGCTGCCCCATACCGGTCCATACTGCTCTATACTGGTCCATACTGGTCTATACTGGTCCGTACAGGTTTTTACTCACACACGGCCCCGCACAGCACCATCAGCCCCACGGCCAGCCCATGCCCAGCCCGCAGCCAGCGCTGGCACCGCCGTGCCCGTCTCTCCTCGCGCTCCAGCGCCGCCGCCGCTGCCTTGGCCACGGCCCCGAGCTGCCGCAGCCACTGCTCGTCCTCGTCCCCCAGGGTTCCCAGGGCCACCGCCGGGGCCACCGCAGCCTCCTGGGCCCTCTCCAGACCCCTCTGAGCCTCCTGGGCCTGGCCCAGGGCAGCCTCGGCCTCGGCCAGCGCAGCGGGGACGCTGTCCGGTGTCCCCAAGGCCTTGGCCAAGGCCACCAGGGCCACCAGGGCCCTGCGCCGCGCGGCCACCGCTGTGTCCACCTCAGGGGGGAGGGCAGGGGGGGACACCTGGGGACAGGAAAGGGGGATTAGGGCAGTGGGGGAGGGGTTGGAGGGTTCTGGGGGGGGTTGGGGATCAGGCAGGGTTCTGGGGATCCCCCGTGGGGTTTTTGGGGAGTAGGGGGAGCACGGGGGGGGGGGTTTGGGGGATCCTGAAGGGGCTTTGTGGGCCTTGGAAGGGTTTTAGGGTGTCCTGGAAGGATTTTGGGGGGTTCCAGGTCGGGTTTTGGGGATCCCAAATGAGCAGGGGACATCCAGAGGACACGGCATGGGGGGTCAGGGTGGACACAGGGGGCAAGGGGGGGGTCCCAGGTGAGGCTCCCAAGAGATTGGAGGGGCCCCAGGTGAGGTTTTGGGGGTGCTAGGTGAGGTTCCCCAGGGATTTGGGGCTTCCCAGTTGAGATTTCCCAAAGATTTTGGGTTTCTCAGATGCACAGGTGAGCATTTGGGGGGTCCCAGGTGTCCAAGTGAGGGTCCCAAGGGGCTCCCAGATGAGGTTTGGGGGTTCCCAGGTGAGAATTCCCAAGGATTTGGGGTTTCCCAGGTGTCCCAGGTGAGGCTTCAGGGAGGTTTTGGGCTTCTCAGGTACCCAGGTGAGATTTAGGGGGTTCCTCCTGAATCCTCCCTGGAATTTGGGGGGTCCCACCCCTCTTTTCCCCCTCCCCAGGCCCCTCTGAACTCCCCAGACTCCGGAACTTTCCACTTCCCTTTTCCCTTCTGGCCGCACCCATGGCCCTGGGGATTCCCAAACTTCAACAAACTGGCCCAAAATACCCCAATTCCCCCCCAGATCCCCCCAGATCCCCTCAGGTACCCACTGGGGGTGACCCCGGGGTTTTGGGGTTCCCACCTTGTGCTCCATCCCTGTCTCCATCCAGAGGCTGTGGCCAGAGCTCTGAGGGCTGAGGGCGTTGAGGCTCTTGGAGGAGGGAGGGACCCACACCCTGATCCTCCCCCGAGGGGCAGAACTGGCCCTGCCAGGACCTCAGGGACCCTTTTCCAGGTTGGGTTTAATTCCTTGAGGCCCGGATCCATCCTCCAGGGCTCCATTTACCTGCCAGGACCCCATTGACCCCTCTGGGCTCTGATTTCCCCTGCCAGGACCCTGATTTACCCCCTTTCATCCTTTCAGGACCTCACTGAACCCCTCAGGGCTCCCATTTATCCTTCCAGGACCCCATTGGCCCCCTCAGGGCCCATTTACCCCAGCCAGGGCTCTGATTTCCCCTGCCAGGACCCTGATTTGGAAGTGGTTTTTGGGATTGTTTCTGGAGATCCAGCAGGATTTTGGGTCTGGGATTTGAGATTATTTGGGGATCCAGGATTGGAGATCTTTTAGGATCGGATTTGGGATATCTGACAGCATTTGGTGTCTGGGACTTTTTGGGATCCAGGATTTGAGATTTGAGAGCATTTAGAATTGGTTTTGAGTGTCCAATAGGATTTGAGATCTGGGATTTGGGATTGTTTGGGATCCAGGATTTGAGATCATTTGGGACTATTCCTTGGGATCCATCAGGATTTAGGATCTGGACTTTAACACTGCTAGGGATCCAGGATTTGGGGTAATTTTGGGATTGCTTGGGATGAAGAAATTAAGATAATTTGGGACTATTCCGGGGAATCCAGCAGGATTTGGGATCTAGGGTTTGAGATTGCTTGGGATTGGTTTCGTGTATCCAGCAGCATTTGGGATCTGTGATTTTCTGGGACCCACGATTTAGGACCTGAGATCCCTTGGGGTTATTCCTTGGGATCCAGCAGGATTTGGGATCATTTGGGACCCCCGGAGCCCCAAAACCCCTGCCACGCCCCCAATGGGTTCCTCCTCCGCCCTTCCCACGGTCCCGTTCGTGGCCCCGCCCCTTTCCCGCGCTCCCACTCGCTGCTCGCACAGGCCCCGCCCACCTTCCCTTCCTTCCGCGCCCCGCCCCCTCCGCGCCCATTCACTGCTGCCCCTTCCTGCCTTCAGGCCACGCCCTCTCCGCTCCCCATTGGCTGCTGCTCCCACCGCCCCCTCGCAGTCTCCGCCTCTCCCTGCTCCATCGCTCCTCATTGGGCGAACCACTCGGCCCCGCCCCTCTGTAGGCGTGGCTGCAAAACAGGGGCGTTTCTTGACAGGCTCCGCCCAGCGCGGGCCGGGGGCGGAGCCAGCGCGGGCCGGGGGCGGAGCCAGCGCGGGCCGGGGGCGGAGCCAGCGCGGGCCGGGGGCGGAGCCAACGCGGGTGGGGGCGGGGCCAGCGCGGGCCGGGGGCGGAGCCAGCGCGGGCCGGGGGCGGGGCCAGCGCGGGCAGGGGGCGGAGCCAGCGCGGGCAGGGGGCGGAGCCAATCTGGCCCCAACCAGGCCCGGGGGCTCGGGGGCCGAGGGGGAGGGGCTGGGGACGTTTCGGGGGGTTTCAATCAATGGGGGGGCCCGGGGGGTGCCGAGAGTGGGGGTGTGGAGAGTGGGGGGGGGTCTGGTGAGTGTGCGGGGTCTCATTGATTGGGGGGTCCTGGTGGTGGGGGGCGGTGAGGGGGGGTCCCATGGATGGGGGCTGGGAGGTGAGTGGGGGGTCCTGGCACACTGCGGGGGGGCTCATGGCTCGGGGGGTCCCAGAGCTTTGGGGGTGGGTGAAGCGGGGGGGACGGCAGCGAATGGGGAGATCCCGGGGCACAGGGGGGGCCCGGTAAATTCGGGGGTGGGGGGAACCCTGGTGACAATGTGGGGGGGGGGGGGAACAGGACTGAGCCTGAAGGGACCCCCGGTGCTGGGGACCCCTCTGTGCCCCCCCAGTGCTCAGGGTCCCCACTCTGGCTCCTGGGCCCCCCCAGTCCTGGAGCTGTTCCAGGGGTGTCCTGTGGCTCCAGGAGGGTCAAAGGGGACGGTGTGGAACCCCCGTGATGGGTGGGGGGCACAAAGGGGGGTCCGGCCCCGATGCTCGGGGGGGCGGTGCACAAGGGGGGAGGTCTGGTTCCTGTCCTGGTGCTCAGTGAGGGAGGGTCAATGCAGGGGGGGTCCTGGTGCTCAGTAATTCAGGGGGGGCTCTGATGGTCCCGGTGACTGAGGAGGGGGGAGGGGAAACCTGAGGGTCCTGATGCCTGATGGGGGGTCCTGAGGGAGGCTTCAGGTGCACAAGGACGGTGAAGTTTGGGGGTCCCAGTGCTCGGAGAGGGGTCCCAGTGCTCGTGGGTCCCGGTGGGTGCCCGAGGGCAGCGTGTGACACAGAGGGAGACCCCGGTGACACCAGCGACCTACACACAGGGGCTGGGCCGGTCCTGGTGACACTCGGGGCGCTGTTGGTGGCACAAGGACCCCCCCAAATTCCCTTGTACGAGGCTCCGGGGACATGAGGCACTGGTGGCACTCAGGTGTCCACAAGTCTCCCCAGTGATCTGCACCCATGACATCCCAGCGGTGACATCACTGTCCCTGCAGCAGCCTCAGGATATCCTCAATGTTTTTTTGGCACCGCTCGGCCACTGCACAGCTACTGGGGCCACCAAGACCACTGCAGCTACCAGGCACAGCAGGTGGCGATGGCAGCTCTGGCCTCGGCGGTGGCCGCGTCCCTGCAGACGTCGTGGAGCTCGGTGGCCTCCCTGGCCAGCCGGCCCGTCTGTGTTTGAACACCTCAGCCGACCCCTGCCAGGCGCTGCCCGTGGCTCTCACATCAACCCAGGTGGCCCCAGGGGTGGCCCCGAGGGCGGCCAGGGCCCGGCCCAGCGAGGTGACAGCGTGGTGGTTCAGGGTCCTACGGAGGTGCGAGGTGAAGCTCTGAGGCCCGCGTTCAGGGATTTCGGGGACACGCGCCGCCGCACGCCCCTGTATGGCCCGGCCACGGTGGCTGCCACCTCACCCGGTGTGGCCACTACGGCCACCAGCGCCTCCAGCCACTGGGAAGGTGACAGGGGAGGTGTCAGGGACCTGGTGGCACTTGTGGCCTCCTGGCGTGGCCCCTGTGCCCTTCCAGGGTCCCATTTGTCCCCTCCCTGGAGGGCTCTGCTGTCCCCTCTGTCCCTGTGTCACCCCCTCGTCCCCTCTGCCACTCCCCCTCCTGCCCTACTCGTCCCCTCTGCCATCCCCTGCTCTCCCCCTCCCCGCCACCCTCGGTCCCTTCCCTCCTTCCTGCCACGCCCTCCTGTCCCCTTTGCCACCCCGTGGTGTCCCCTCTGTCCTCCCTGTCCCCTCCCGCTCCCCCCGTGCCGGGGTTGTGGCACCTTGCAGGGCTCCGTGGCCGCTGGGGACACGGCGGGGACACTGCTGGGGGCGAACATGGCCGGGTGACAATCCCCTGTGACAATCCCCTGTGATGAGCCCCTGTGACAAGGCCCTGTGAGAATCCCCTGTGACGAGCTGCTGTGACAAGCCGCTGTGACAAGCCCGTGTGACAAGCCGCTGTCCCACCACCCCAGTGTTCCCCAGGGCCATCCCAGTGCCACCAACCCAGTGCCACCAGTTCAGTCCCTCTGTCACCACCCCAGTGCCACCAGCCCAATGTCTCCCGTCCTGTCCCAATGTCTCCAGCTGTGTCTCAGTGTTCCCAGTTCCATCCCAGGGTCCCCAGTCCCATCCCAAAGCCACCATCCCAATGTCCCCAGTTCCATCCCAGTGTCCCCATTCCAGTGTCACCGGTTGTGTCCCAGTGTCATTAGTTCCACCCCAGAGCCACCAGCCCAGAGGCTCCAGTCCCTTCCTGATGTCCCCATCCCAGTGTCCCCAGTCCTGTCCCAGTATCCCTGTCCCAGTGCCACCAGTCCCTTCCCAGTGCCACCAGTTCCATCCCACTGCCACTAGTTATGTCCCAGTGTCACCACCCCAATGTCCCTCACCAGCCCCATGTCATTATTCCAGTGCCACCAGCCCAGTGCCACCCAGTTCTGTCCCACTGTCACCAGTGTTTTGGGAGGGTCCCAGGTGGAGTCTGGAGGCTCCTGAGGAGTTTTGGGGAGTGACAGATTGAGTTTGAGGGATCTTGGGGGGTTTGGGGGAATCCTTGAAGGGTTTTGAGGGGCCCCAGATGAAGTTAGGGGGATACTGGAAGGGTTTTGGGGAGTCCCAGGTGGGGTTTGGGAGCTCAGGTGAGGTTTTGGGGCATCCTGCGGAGATTTTGAGGGCTCCCAGGTGAGGTTTGGAGGTCTCAGGTGAGTTTTGGAGGTCCCAGCTGAGGTTTCAGGGGTCCCAGTGAGGTTTTGGGGGTCCCAGGTGAGGTTTCCAGGGATTTGGGCCTTCCCAGTTGAGAATTCCCAAAGATTTGGGGTTTCCCAGTGAGAATGCGGGCCGGGGACTTGGGGGGTGGGGGGCAAGGGGCTTGGGCCTGGGGGCGTTTTGGAGGGTTCAATCAATGAGGGGTGCCGAGGGGGGGCATGGTGAGTGTAGGGGGCTCCCATGGATTTGATGCCTTAGGTTTTGGCTTTTCTAGTTTTCAGATTCTGTGCTGCTTTTCTCTGTGGGTCTGGGCTTCATATGAAGGGTTGGTGAGCTCTGTTCACAGAGCAGGGAGACAAAACAATTCCTGCTCTAGCTGGGGACCCAAGGACAAATAATCCAAATCTCAGGCCCAAGAGCATAAACAAAGTGGTCTGAAGAGAGAAAACAAAAAGGATGGGACTTCATCATCTAAAGCTATAATTGGACAATTAACTCCAATATGCAAATGGACCAGAACCTCTAAAAGTGAGAGACCCCGTGACCAGTCGTCCATTTTGTGATCATTTTGGCTCATCTTGGGCGTAGCCCCGGCTCTTGTGCTGCCCAAGGTGTATCCATCGAGGCCTTTGAACAAATCCCTCCTTTGTTTTTGAACTCTGGCCTCTGTTCTAGGTGAGCCTTTCCAAGGCATCAGTTCCTGGCGAGCACGAAGGGAGCCACGGCATCCGGGCAAGCCCCGGAGCAGAGGCAGAGGAAGGTCCGGCTGCTGCTCCCGGGGCGCTCCCGGGGCACTCCCGGGGTACCGCAGAGGGTGTCGGAGGCCAAGAAGCTCGGGAGCTGCGGGACAGGCGTGAGTGGCCGAGGGGTGCTGTGTTCGGCAGGTGGGTGGGAAGGGCTGTTCTGGCTCCGGGATGCAGGCGGGGTGCGGGGTGCGGGGTGCGTGTGCCCCGTGGCAGGAGGGCGGGCGCTGTTCAGCGGGCCGGCTCGCAGGATCGCAGCGGGGATCATTCTTGTGTCGCCACCGCGGGGTTGGGTTCGAATGGCGCTCTCCCTCTCGCTGGTTCTTTTAATTCCTACTCATGACTGTTAAAATTCGGTGTGTTTTCTGCTGCGAGTGTTGTAGTAATAATATCCCGAGAGACAATCCCCTGGGGTTAGTACTGAGAAACTGGGGAGCCTTGTTTTTTAAAAATCCAAATTTATTAGAGTCTCAGAAAAGATCTGGTCGCGGTATGAGCTGGAGGACAATCACGCGAGGCCCGAGTTTGGTAGTTTGGATAAGAGATTAATATCAAGTTTGATTTCCCGTATAGCTCTGGATAAATACTCAGGGTACTCCGGTGAGCGAAAGTATGCGAGGCTCTTTCTGGTGTCAGCATGTCAGCGGAGCCCAGCAAAAGGAAGAGCATACCTGTGTCCTACAGGGGAAAGGGGAGAAAGGAAAAAACAGCCAAGATTGGACAACAAAAGTAAAACAAGGGCGGAAGAAGACTTCGATCTCGTTACTCCCATCCTGAGGGTGCGATCGGTCGTGCCCCCCCCGCCGGCACCGCGGACACGATCGGGGAGCGGGGGAGGCGCAGCCCAGGCGGGGTCCGGGCAGTGAAGGAGGAGAAAGGCGAGCGTGGGCAGGCAGGGATGCCACCGCCCCCGCCCCGAGAGGATGAGCGGGGGGCAGAGCCTTGTGCCGGGAGAGCGGAGGGGATGGATGGCGGTACAGCCCAGGAGGAGCCGGGGCAGAGCCTTGTGCCGGGAGAGCGGAGGGGATGGATGGCGGTACAGCCCAGGAGGAGCCGGGGCAGAGCCTTGTGCCGGGAGAGGGGAGGGGATGGATGGCGGTACAGCCCAGGATGAGCGGGGGGCAGAGCCTTCTGCCGGGAGAGGGGAGGGGATGGATGGCGGTACAGCCCAGGAGGAGCCGGGGGCAGAGCCTTGTGCCGGGAGAGCGGAGAGGGAACCTCCCCCGGTTCCCTCTCCGCTCTCAGCCCTGTGAGTTTCCATAGCAACCCTGAACGGCTCCGCGGATGACGTCACCGATGACGCAGACTCGCAGCCCGGGTTAAAAGATGCAGGAAATGCTCCGTGGTGCTTCCTAGGATCGGGGGGAGGTAAAACGGATTACATGGTACAACAGAGTCAGCCCAGTCAGAGAGCTCTTGCTCAAGTAGCTCCGAGGAGGATGAAATTGATGAACTCATTGCAGCCTTGAGCAGGCGAAGGAGGGGAAAGATCGTGAGAAAAGCCATCAAAGAGTGTAGCCCCATAGCAAATCTTACTAGATCAAGAAAGAGAAAAGAACCGGTTTTACAAGCCCCGTTATGACAAGAAGTGGGCAACCAGGCGCCGATATATGTAAAGGTTCCATATTCCCTTGTGAAAAACACGGTTCACTTCTCTGTTACAATTTCAAAGTTTAATAATGGACAATAGGAGGCAGTGACAGTAAAACAAAGTACTACAGCCAAGAGCGCCCCTGCTAGTTTGGGAAACACCCTTTTTGTACCATTTCTATTACATTAACCTGTTGCATATTCATAGATTCTTATGCATATACATAACTAGTTTATATATTCCAGGAACTGTTCAGCGTGGCTCTTGCTCAGCTCCATCTTTTTAGAGCATGCATGTTCTTGGCTGTGGCTTTGGTTCCCTCTCTTGATCAGTTCCACTCTGGGCCTTGGCCCATGCTTTCTTCAGACAGCTGATGCTGATAGTTGGCATATCAATAGCCGGGTCCTCGTGACATGTTCACTGGATGCTATCCTGACCAAACAGACAGTTCACTCCTAGCTATACCAGCTACCACTACTACTAGGTCTAAGTTTTTGTAAATAGGAAAAATAAAAGCAAAGTTATTTTAACATTGTACATACAACATCTTAATATTTATTAAGAAAATATTTATTAAGAAAAGCCAACAATATAATATGCATTTATAACAATCCCACCTCTTCCCTTTTTACAAATCTTTTGGCTTGAGCAATATTTCTTGTTTTCTATCCTCCATTATTTGCCTTTTTTTTTTTTTTCCCATAATTATTTTCTACTTCTTCCAAGGGGCCTTTCTTAATTTTTTTGTTTCTTTAATGCCATAATCTTTTGTGCAGTCCCAGATGTAGTCAATTTTGGGTCTATAGGCATTGTTACCACTTGCATGCCCTGGACTGGGCTGGTGATTAGCTGAATAAAACAAGGGATCAAGTAAGGAAGAAACACCAAACCAGCTGTAGCACACAAAAGGAAGAAGCCTAGCTTCTTTTACCATTCTATGCCCAATACCTTATCCCACCAGCTTGTTTTTAGTTTTGATTCCCACTTTTGGACAGGTACAGGATGACATCTCCATTATTTGGGATTTTTGCCTTGATATTAATTCCATTGCCCAACCAGTTCTGTTTGTTATTATCTCTACAACTGCTTGGAGTCTTCTAATACAATTTAGCATACAAATTGGGGTTTGATATCCCCAACTCCCATCTTGTGTCCAGGTGGCTGGCCCATACATTTCCAGTATGAGTTCAGGGGCCCATTCTTCATCTCCCCATTTTTGGAATCCTTCAATCAAATCCCTTTTATTCCTTTTTAGTTCCTCACTAACTGGTACTTCTAATTGATCTCCATTTGGTCCTGGTAGAAGAAAAAAATCCTGGCTGTATAATTCCCACAGTGCATCTCCCTTTCCAGCTAGAGGGGAGTTTTGTGTATGCTTTCTTTCCACATATCCAAAATAAGCCATCTGGTGATTTCCAATAATGATTTTTCTGTTGATTTATAGTCTCCCAAAATTTGGATATTTCTGGGATTCCAGAATGAGGATTTTCTGCTTGTATCATTACACTGAAAAAGTCCAATTTTGTTATTGTATTTACAGTTTCTCTCTTTCATTTCTCCTCGAGTCCAATACTGAGTTGATTCCTCTGGGATCCACCATGTAAAAGTTCCATTGCTCACTTTATATCTCTCACAGGGAGTACTTCCTACTTCATTAAGAAAATTTTCCCCAGTACGCCAGAGGCATTCATCCCTTCTCACTGTTGAACTTCAAATCCATCCTTCTGGTCAGTTTTCCCCTCTAGTATTTGTCTGGTTCCACTTAAGGAATTCAACCGGGCCTAAGCTGCTGCCTTTCCATGGCCATTCCTCTGCCATCAAAGCTCCTCCACAGACCCCACAGTTGATTATGTTAAGTTCCTTACTTGTTCTCTCCTTCAGTTCCACGAACAAAGTTTTCCCCAGTCTCAAGATGTCTATTTCCTTTTTAAATTACTGTTCAAGTTTTGTATATAAATCTTGAAATGAAATTGGCACAGTGTTTGATTGTTGTACTGGCTTTGCCTTTTTGTTTACTAACTGCTCTTTAACTAAGTCCAGGACTTTACTCCCAGTGGCAAAAGTGAAATAAAACCATTTCTCTCCGTTCAGACACTTATTTTTCAACCTGTTACCACGTGTTCCTAAATTTTCCACAATCCAGTATTTTTTCCTATTTTGTATACAATTTCCTAATTTGGATGTGTAATAGCAGTGACTGTTGATATGGGTGTGTGTAACAAAAAAGCAACCCTGGTGTCTTTCCATGTACAGCTTCCAGTAACCTCTGTGACATGACTTTGCTGGTACCCGGAAAGGAAAAAGACAAAGCATGAGTGACAGAAAAAGGAGTAACAGAGGTCTGGCATGGCTGATACCCCCACTTCCCGTGCCTATGGGGTTGCTGCCCGTAGCCGGTGTATACGATCTTCTCGCTGGCGAGTACAGTGGCCAACCCAGGCTTGCCCTCTTCTTTCCTTGTCACTTCCTTTTTGCTAATTTCCAGGCAAATATTTTTTGACACTCCTTAACTGTATTTTCCCACTCTTCCTCAGGTATCTCCCATTCAACAGGCACTAATAATTCCCATCCACAAAATGAGTTCTATCTGGATAGGGAATAGATGTGGTACTCAACACTTCCTGTAATAAGAGTGTCGATTGCACGAGCTATAATACCAATTTTTCCCACAATTAAAACATTTACATTTAACCCAGCTAGCATGTCCATTATTAGGATGAATCAAACAAGCTATATGGTATGGCACTGATGGAAGTTGTAATTCTTCTTCTTTGTATGAGTCAAAGGCTAAGGTCAGAACATGAGCTGACCGAAACAGTCCTGATTCTCCTGTTTGAAGTGGAAGTATTCCTCCCCAAGGTGGGTATCAGAGACATCTCAGAACTTGTCCAGGTGGTACTTGAAACCCCTGGTATAAGCTCAGCCTTATTTCCCAGTCAGGTGTAATTCTTTGTACATTCCTTGGATCATCTGGGACCTCCCAGTTCATTACCACCCCATCCTCATTTGAGAGTCAATTTGGTATCATCCGGTTTAGATGTTATAGTCCACTCCTTAGGTTCTTCCACAGGTCCTTTGGTTCTGCTGCTCATTGCCTGGCCTGGATCTCTGCCTCGGTAGTCAGTAGTACCTGAAAAGGACTTTCCCATTGTGGAGTTAAAGATTGTTCTTTCCATGTGTTCTGGTTTGAAAGCAAAACCAGTGAGAGACTCTAAGTCAGAAAAACAATTTATAGAAAAAAAGAAGTAAAATAAAAGACATGCAATAGTACAAAAGAAAACCAGTGATGGAGTCAGAATACAACCTGACACTTCTCTAGGTAGGGTGGTGGTAGCAGTCCAGATGAAGTGGTCTTGTTGAAGTAGTGATCTTATAGAAAAGGTCTGGTTGCTCTTGTCCTCTGGAAACCAGTGGGTAAGAGCAGCTTGTTCTGTCCTAAACTCCAGATTATATCCAGGTGGGGATGCTCAGCTCCTCCCCTCTGGGTGGAGCATCACACAATGGACTGATATAATTCAATGAGTCCTACAGTGGATCCTTGAATGTCAGTTAAATGGAAATGGCTCCCAGAGGGAGTTACCTCAGAGTCATGGGGCAAGTCATTGATGAGCCCATTAACAGGAGATAGTCCAGGGGAAGGAGCCAAGGAAAACATTGCTCCTCCTGGTTTCAAGAGCTCATGAAGATGCTGACAGAATACATACTTCTGGGCACATCTTTATATCGTAACCTGGGACATAACCCACCCCTTATTCTATTTACCATCTGCATCATACCCAAACCCTCTTACAGATATATATATATATATATATAAATATATACACATATGTATTTATATAAAAAATACAGACTGAAACCTTACACAGAGGTCTCACTTAAAATTAGGTCTCCTTATGGTACACAATGGGTTTCCCCATCTTTCTGCATTACTCACCAAGTGTAACCAGGTCCTTGAGCAAAAAGAATCCCACGGATGGGTTTGTCTTTGCCTGGGGTGGGATTAATCTAATCAGTCTTTCCTAAAATACCTTTCATGTGTATCACAGGGACTTTATCTCCATCTACTGTGTGCAAGGGTTTTGACTGGGCAGGACCAGCTTGATTGATGGAGCCCCGGGTGTTGACCATCCAGGTTCCCCTGCCAAATGCCTTCAGGGTGGTCTTAAAGAGTCTGTTGCGCTGTTCAACTTTCCTGGCAGCTGGTGCATGACAAGGGGATATGATATATCCCTTCGATACCATGTTCTCTGGCCCAGGTGTTGATAAGGCTGTTCATGAAATGGGTTCCATTGTCCGACTCAATTCTCTCAGGTGTGCCATGTCTCCACAGGACTTGCTTTTCCAGGCCCAAGATGGTTTTCCAGGCAGTAGCGTGAGGCACAGGTAGATCTTCAACCATCCAGTGGCGGCTTCACAGAATCACACAGAATCACAGAATCACAAGGTTGGAAGAGACCTTCAAGATCATCAAGTTCAACCCATTCCCTGACACCTCAACTAAACCCTGGCACCAAGTGCCACATCCTGTCTTTTTTTAAACACATCCAGGGATGGTGACTCCATCACCTCCCCGGGCAGACTATTCCAGTATTTTATCACTCTTTCTGTCAAAAACTTTCTCCTAATATCCAACCCATATTTCCCCTGGTGCAGCTTGAGACTGTGACCTCTTGTTCTGTCAGTTGCTGCCTGGAGAAAGAGACCGACCTCCACCTGACTACAACCACCCTTCAGGAGGTTGTAGAGAGTGATAAGGTCGCCTCTGAGTCTCCTTTTCTCCAGGCTGAGCAGGCCCAGCTCCCTCAGCCATTCTTCGTAGGGTTTCTGTTCCAAGCCACTCACCAGCCTCGTTGCCCTCCTCTGGATGCGCTCAAGCATTTCAACATTCTTCCCAAACTGAGGGCCCAGAACTGGACACAGCACTCGAGGTGTGGCCTCACCAGTGCCAAGTACAGGGGGAGAATGACCTCCCTGCTCCTGCTAGCCACCCTGTTCCTGACACAAGCCAGGAGCCATTGGCCTCCTGTTGCCTTTATAAAGGACAACCAGAGACCTGGTTCAGATGGCAGCACGGCAGCCTGGTCTCGGCCGGGCTGCTCGGGCTAATCAACACACGCATACACCAATGTGGCAGACGGTTGAGAAGCGTTTATTATCCTATCTCGTGGGTTTAAATAGTTTTGGGGGTTTTTGCTACGTCAGAGGGGGGTTGGGGGTCTCAGGGGTTAGCCGGGTAGTGGAAATTTACCAGGGCAGGTGTGGCTGCATTCTTCTGAGGCTCCTGGGGTCAAAAGATATCGTGGGGGAGAGAGAGAGGGGGAGGGGTCTATCTTTCCGTCACATCCCGAGATCTTCCGTTCGCCTGTCCCTTACCTACCACACCTCCTCAGCCACCAGGGCACACTGCTGGCTCATGTTCAGCCGCTGTTGGCCAGGAGCCCCAGGTCCCTCTCTGCCTGGGCACGGACCAGCCACACCATCCCCAGCCTATAGCATTGCAGGGGGTTATTGTGGCCAAAATGCAGGACTTGGCACTTGGACTGATTAAACTTCATCTTGTTAAACTCTGCCCATCCATCCAACCATTCCAGGTCTCCCTGCAGAGCCATCCTACCTTCCAACAAATGGGTACATGCTCTCAACTTAGTTTCTGATGGTCTACCCTCTCTCAGCCCCTAAACCATTAGACTCGCCCAGAGATACAAGGCCTTGAGGGGAGGAACATCAGGAGATGGGCAAAGGTTCAAAAGAGGCTCTCACCCCGATGTGGTTGTCCAGCTCTTTATTCCATGAGATCTGGGGGGAAAGAGCCGGGGAAAGAGAGCAAACCAGAAAGGTCAGGGATTTATCTAGGCTCTGGACACGGAGGGCTTCTCTGGCTCTCCACCAACCCCATCAGGGCAGGAAGGAGGGGACCAGACTTATCTGATCAGAGTCACAGGGTCTCTGGAAATGGGGAAAGGCATAGCCCGAGCACGCTGTAACAAGTTTCATCTGCAAATTTACTAATGAAAGACTCAATCCCCTCATCCATGTCATCAGTAAAGATATTAAATAGAACTGGTCCCAGCACAGAGCCCTGAGGGACGCCACTGGTGACTGTCCCCAGCTGGATGCAGCACTGTTCACCACCACTCTCTGGGCCCAGCCATCCAGCCAGTTCCTAACCCATCACAGAGTGCTCCTGCCCCAGCCATGGGCTGCAGCTTTTCCAGGAGTGTGCTGTGGGAGACAGTGCCAAAGGCCTTGCTGGAGTCCAAATAGACAACGTCCACAGCCTTTCCTGCATCCACCAGATGGGTCACCTGGTCATGAAAGGAGATCAGGTTGGTCAAACACGACCTACCCCTCCTAAACTCCTGCTGTCTGGGTCTGATACCCTGGCCATCCTGTAGATGCTGCATGATGACACTCAGTATAAATTGCTCCATTATCTTGCCAGGTACTGAGGTCAGGCTGACTGGTCTATAGTTACTAGGATCCTCCTTCCCACCCTTTTTGTGAATGGGTGCCACACTGGCCAGCTTCCAGTCATCTGGAACCTTGGCCGTGAGCCAAGACTGTTGGTAAATGATGGAGAGTGGCTTTGCAAGCTCATCTGCCAGCTCTCTTATCACCCTGGAATGGATCCCATCTGGTCCCATAGATTTATGAATATTCAAGCATCTCAGCAGTTCTCTGACTGCCTCCTGTTGGATAATGGGGGGCCATTCTGTTCCCTGGAATCAACCAACCGAAGAGGACAGTTGTCCTGGGGACAAGCTGTCTTCCAACTAAAGACTGAGGCAAAGAAGGTATTAAGCACTTCTGCCTTCTCCTCATCTGTAGTTACTAAGTTCCCTCCCTCATCCAGTAAAGAGCAAATGTTAGTCTTACCCTTCCCTTTACCATTAATATATTTGTAAAAGCATTTGTTATTATCCTTTACAGAAGTTGCCATTTTAAGTTCAAACTGAGCTTTGGCCTCACTAATTTTTTGCCTACATGCTCTAGCAGCCCCCTTAAATTTTTCTGACAGACCTGACCCTCTTTCCGAAGACGATACATCCTCCTTTTATTCTGAAGTTCCTTCAAAACCTCCTTGCCATCCAAACTTGGAGTTTATCTTGTTGACTCATCTTTTGGCACACAGGGTCAGTCTGTTCCTGTGCCTTCGAGATCTCTGTTTTGAAGCTCACCCACCTTTCCTTAACTCCTTTGTTTTTAAGGGCAGCTTCCCGAGGAACTCTCTGAATAAATCTCCTAAGTAGGCCAAAGTCTGTCCTCTGGAACTGTAGTGTAAGAGTCTTATTGGTGTTCCTCCTCATTTCACCAAATATCATGAACTCTAGAATTTCATGATCACTCTGCCCCAGGCGGCCTCCAACCATTACATCTCCCACCAGTCCATCTCTATTTGAAACCAGCAGGTCTAGCATAGTCCCTCCCCTGGTCGGCTCACTCACCAGCTGTGACAAAAAGTTGTCCTCCATACATTCTAAAAATTTCCTGGACTGCCTCTTTTCTGCTGTATTAAGTTCCCAGCAGATGTCTGGTAGGTTAAAGTCACCTACAAGAACAAGGGGTGATGATCCTGAAACAGTATCTAGCTGCTTGTAGAATAAGTTATCCACCACTTCTTCCTGGTTGGGTGGATGATAACAGACTCTCAGTAGGATATCAGCCTTGTTGGCCTTCCCCTTAATTCTTACCCATAGGCATTCAACTTCATCTTCATAAGTTTCAATACTTATGGTGTCAAAAGCCTCCGTAATGTAAAGGGTCACCCCTCCACCTTTTCTCCCTTTCCTGTCTCTTCTGAAGAGCTTGTAGCCATCCAGTGCAGTGCTCCAACTATGTGAGTCATCCCACCGTGTTTCTGTGATGGTGACTATATCATAGTTCTGCTGTTGCACCTTGGCATCCACATAGTCCTCATTGGGACCAAGGGCCAAACACCAAACCTCCTGGTGATGCCCCTCCAGTGTCTGGATATGTTCAAATTTGTCTGCATCCCACTGCTTAATCTTGCTGTCCTTCCCAGCTGTGAAGAAGAGATGGGATTTGGGCACAAACTGCAGATACACCACACTGTCAACATGGGCAAAAAGAGAACGGTGACAGTCCCCAGAATCCAAGCCCCAAATCTTCACATTCCTATCAGCAGAGCCGGTTGCAATTAGAGCCTCATCATGGCAGATGTCCATACACAACACTGGCAGCTTGTGTCCATACAATGAAAGGAAAAACTCAAGTGTGTCAATGTACAAAACCTTCACAGTGCAATCCAGTAAGGAGACAGCCAGCAGCTTCTGGTTGAGGCTGTGCTGCACACAGAGCAGGTCTTCATCCAGCTGTAAAATGCGCAGGTGCTTCATGGAAAGCCTTTTCTGAACACTGCTCTCATCTTTGACATATTCAAACTCACATAACTTGACACATTTATCAGCACTTCCTGTCACGAAGCCATGCTGGTCTGGTGAAAGAGCAATAGACCACACTGCCCGGGAGTGCGACAAAGAAGAGAGGGCAAACAGGGGCATGGCACGTCTCTGGGGCGTGGTCACGGCAGTTTGCTAGGCAGTTCACGCAGGCAGGGCAAGCAGTCAGGGTTTCAGGATTTCTTGCTAGTAAGGTGTGCTGTGTGTTGTTTGAGGTGTTTCTGTTGGATGCTTGATTTTGGGCATTCTGCTAGCAGTGGTTTTAACACGGTTGAAAACTGTGGTTGGTACAAGTGTATGTGACCAAGTGGAGACCTCCAAAAAGGATGCATCTGTACAGACCCATTCCTCCCTGGAGTATTTGAGCTTATTGGTGGTTTCAAGAGGTGTTGTGGAGGAGGCCTGCATATGGTGGGAACAGGTGAATGATCTCTTTTCACTGGTGGCCGAGCTTAGGGAGGAAGTTGAAAGACTAAGGAGAATCAGGCAATGTGAAAGGGAAATAGACTGGTGGAGTTCAGCTCTTCCATCCTTGAGGGAGGCCCACCAAGAGTCAGAGGACTCATATGCCTCTCACTCTCAGGCAATAGAGGGGCCCCTGTTAGATGAAGGGGAGTGGAAATGGGTCCCTGCTCGGGGAGGTGGTAATAAAAATTCCACCCGACCCCCATCCCCTAGCCAGGTGCCACTTCAGAATAGGTATGAAACACTGGATCTAGAGAGCCAGCCAGATGATTTAGAAGAAAATTTTCCACCCAGTGAGCCTCCCAATTATGAGTCATCTGTAAGACGGATCACCACCTCTAACATCAAGAAGAAAAGAAGGGTAATCGTAGTGGATGATTCCATTCTGAGGAGAACAGAGGGCCCCATATGTCCACTGGACCTATTCCACAGGGAAGTCTGCTGCCTCCCTTGGGCCCGGGTATGAAATATTGCTGAGAGACTTTTTGGGCTGATTCAGCACTCTGATTATTACCCACTGCTGACACTCCAGGCTGGCAGTCCTTCTCTGGAGTGGCAGGTGTGATTCTGTTGGAGCAGTGATCCTGTAAAAAAGGGGTGTAGTCTTCCTGCAGTGGAAGGGGCAGCTGTTCCTCTGGGAAATCCAGTACAGAAAAAAGCCATGTTGGTGTTCCAGAAACTCAAGATTTTATCCAGGTAGAAATGCTTGGCTCCTCCCTCAGGGCAGAGCATTTTACAAAGGGATGTAACAGTTCTTACCAGTCATGCAGTGACATTTAATAGCCCATTATCAGCAGATGTCTCCCCTGAGAGAGGACTGGTTGTGGAAGAGATAAGGAAAACCACTCAACCGAAGAAAACTGCTATACAGCTGGCAAATGAATACATCTTGCTTCTCAATCTGGGACACCTTTATTAAACTTTTAAATTTTAACAGGAAAGTGAACCTTGTTTTTTGCAATTTGGAGGCCTCACCCAGGACTAACACATCGCTTCCGAGACCACCAGAAGATACTGAGTGGGGAGGGCACCCCGCTGATTTCAATGGCTTGACTTGCTTCTTCTGGTGAGATTGGTGGTTGCAGGTTGAAACCCCGTGGACAAAAGGAGACACATAAAGCAAAGCAAAGGAAAAAGGCTCCCTATAACTGTGGTAGCCCCAAAATGCTTGTGCATGAAGACTCTAAGAAGAAAAGAGGATTGTAAGTACTCTTTGGGGGTGGGGGAGGGCAGCAGGTATGGGGAGATGAGTGTGTATGAGTGAGACACGGGTCGGTTGTCCCAGGCCTGCAAAGTGAGCGATGAGTCTCCCACACTGCATTTACATTCTTTCTTGAGAAAAGCAGCCAGTAAACAGATGAAATGAAAGATAAAAGGAGTGAGAGAATCCCTTGGAGTAACTGGAACTGGGTCACGGGAGAGGGGTGGGACTCCTTGGAGAGAGGGACTCAAGGGTTTTCCTGGCACAATCCACTGGGAAAAAAAGGGACAAGAAGTGGAGAAGCCCCCTAAAATTTTGATGTATTGATGGATAAAGTTGCTCAAGAGCATCCAGAGTTGAACAACACAGCTGGGTTGAGGGATAAAGATACGCAAGAGCATCCAGGGTTGAACAACATGGCTGGATTGAGGGATATCCAAGAAAATCTGGGGTTGGCCAATAACATTTTGATATTTTATAATACCTATGGGTGGATATTAAGAAGTGACTTGAGAACAAAGGTACCTTATTTTTGTGTTGTCCTCTTGTGAGTGAGAGTGAGACATTAAATGAATAAAAGTGAATGAGTATGAATGAATGAAAATACATGTAATATAGATTGCTTAACTTTATTTTCTGGAGGAAGGTAGATTGTGTGGCAGAATATTGGAAAGGAAGGGTTTTTTTGGTACTGTGAGGAATGTTCAAGCTGTCAAGGGAATGGATTGCAGCAGGGACGAGTGGTGGGGTCCTGGGGAAATGAGAGAAAGAATCAGAGAAGAGAGGAGGCACCCTGTGGAAATACTGTCTCTCCGTGTCTCCAGTATTTCTGCTCATGCCAGAAGCTCCAGTCTCCCTTTCCATACCAGCTTTTCTGTCTGAGCCAAGAGCTTCAGCCCTCCTTGCCCATACTGGGTATGATCACTCCTATCCCCACTGTGGCTTCTCCCCAGCTGACTGCTCATGTACCTACCTCTGTTTCTTCTTTGATTCCAGCTACACTGTTGAATTTTGCTCCTCCCTCTGTCCCTTTCTGGATCTAGCTTTACAGCCAACTTTCAGCCTGGTCTCTGTTCCCTCGGTGATTTCTGCTCCCTCTGTATCTATGGGGGAGGTTCAAGAAGGAGGCAGAACCCCAGTGTGGTCAGGGTCCCAGGAGAGGACTAGGGATGCCTGTTTCTGCTGTAGCGGGGGAGGTCACCCTCCCTTAGGAGGAGACCTGGGGATGGTCCAGGGAGTGTGCCCAGTGAGGGAGTGGGAAGAACATGGGCTCTGTTTTCTGCGGGATGGATGCCATCTGGAGCCTTTGATTACTTTCAAAGTAGGCCCCCAAGAGGAAGTATTAGAATTTATAGTTCATATTGATGCAGAGAGAACTTATGTAATAGATGTTCCAGGAGGATGTGATGTAGGTGGTGACACTATGGAAATGGCAGGGTAAAGAGGAGAAGGGTTTAAAATCCCTATCATTACAAATGTAGTATGGAGGTAGAAGATGTCTTCTTAGTTCCTGGAGTAAGTGTCAACTTCTTGGGAAAAGACTTACAAATCCAACTGGGAAGAGAGGTTATACCAGAAGAAGAAAGGGCTGCGGACAAACTCTTTGAAATAAACTAGTTGTGTGTACACTTCATGTGGTCCAAGATGTGTTAAAATCAAAGAGGGAGAAAAAAGTAAAAGAAAAAGCTGAGAAAAAAAAAATGGTCAGCAGACTCTAAGATGTAAAGATGTGAAATAATGACAACACTAGAAGTTAAAGAAAGTTTGAATCCAGCTAATATTTTTGGCAAACAAAAGGGTACCTCAACACATGATTGTTCAGAAATTGTGCAATTCAGGAAGATCTAGCAGAACACTCCCTCCTAGAGGGGGAAAAGATATATGTTGATGGTTCATCCAAATGCATATTAAAGAAAAAGAATACCTGGGGATATGAGGATGAGGATTGTTGAGGTTGAGGGTGTTTGACTGCTCTTGTGCGAGCAGCAGAGTCTCGGGGCTGTGGCAGGGGCTGATCCGTGTAGGTGGCCTGGCATGGCAACTTCCAGAGCTTGCCCACCCAGTGGAGGCGGCGCGGGGCGCATGGGACATTGCTGGTGTTCGGGAGCTGGCTTGGTGGGGCTGGGGTCTTGAAGGGGGCGGGGTTACCAGACACACTCGCCAGGCTGGCAGCAGTGCTGGGCATGGTTTGCACAGTTTGGTTCTGAGGAGTGGGCTGGCTCAGTGACGGAGCTGCCAGGAGGGGTGGCTCCCAGCCTGCTGGGGTCCCCAGTCCAGGGCGGCAGCCACAACCCCAGTAGGCGGCTTGAGAGAGAGAGAGAAGGGGCAAAAGGGGGGGTGAGGCACGCCCCCAAGGTCCCTGCAGAGGTGGCTGTCTGCGAACTCCCCTGCTCCCAGAGCCACCCTTGCCGGGGCTGCTGTGGTTCGGTGGCAGCAGCAGGGAGGGGCAAGGGACAGCGTTGAAGGTGCTGCTCTGAGTGGAGGGAGAGAGAAGGGGAGGCAGCATGAGAATAAGTGATAAGGCCAAGGCAGAGATAGCCTTGAGCTCTTGCTAATTCTCAAAATCTCGACAAGTTGTTTATTTTTGTTCTCTTAAAGCAAGATTCTTTTTCTTCTTCTCTTTTTGCTGTTAGGAGGCGGGGGGTTGGCTCTGAGAAGTTGTTAGAAGGATGGGTCTGTGAAGGCTAAACAGCTAAATAATGTTCAGAGGGTAAAAGGCAATAGTTGTTAAGACTGGCCTGGCTCCTTTTTTTGCTGTTGTTTGTTTGTTTGTTTGCTTGTTTGTTTTGTTTACCTAATTGAGGCTCACAAGAAGAGGAATTTGCCTCTACGTTTTCCCTTTATAGCTGTTAAGGTTGCCTGCCTTAGAAATAAAGGGAAGCATCCTGAGCATGGCAAGTCCCTCTTTCTCTAGGAGAAGTGTCCGTTGCGTGATCCCAGGAGCTGAACAGCCTAGTACAGCTGAAGACTCAGCTAGGTACAAGAAGACCAAGCAGCTGTGGCCAAAAAAACCCCAAAAACCCCAACTTGTTGCTAAACCCAAAAAGTTTTGAAGAATGCTAATGGCAAATCCTGATGTGGAGTTGCCTTTCCTCCTGTCACTGTTCCTGTGCTATTAAAAAGTCCTTTCCAGGTACTGCTGACAACTGAGGCATCAATCCGAGCCAAGGGAAAAGTGAGTGGATCCACACCACCAGAATCAAAGGACCTGTGAAGGAACCTGAGGAGTGGACTAGCACATTTAAACTGGGTGATACCAAATTGACTCTCAAACAGGGACTGGGTGGTAATGAACTGAGAGGACCCAAATGATCCAAGAAATGTACGAAGAATCACAGCTAACTGAGGAACAAGGCCAAGCTTATATCAGTGGTTTCAAGTGCCATCTTGACAAGTCCGGAGACACACCAGATATCCATCCTGGGGAGGAATACTTCCATCCCGAACAAGAGGATCAGGACTATTTCAGTCAGAGAATTCTTGTGTTTTGGCCTTAGCCAGAACAGTTTCCCTCCCGCCAGGGAAACTGCTTCTCCCCCTGCCAGTAGAACTCAGCGTAAAATGCAGAGAGAAAATGATCATAGTGAGGAGGAAAGAGATAGGCCCAACCTTTACCCTCTAAGGGAAGTACCAACCGCTCCCGGAATCATCAGGTACGTAAACGTCCCGATCAACACGGGGTACATGAGAGCCTTTAGGAGGGAAATGGGAAAATTAATGGATGACTCTCTGGGGGTAGTGGAGAGGCTGGATGAATTCCTGGGGAATAGGATCTATTTATATGATGATATCTGCGCCATTCTAAGGTCGTTGTTCGATGCCAAGGAATGGGACATGATAAGGCAGGCAGCTATAAAAGATTGGGAAGACAGGAACCCCCAGGGAGGGAGTGGCGCTGAAAAATGGCCTGAGCAGAGGCCATCATGGAATGCCCAGGCAGAGGAAGACCGGCACAAAATGACAGGATTAAGGAACATGGTGATACAGGGTATCCGAGGGGTGCTACCAAAGGGACAGAACATTAGCAAGGCATTGGGGGAATGCCAGGGCAGGAATGAAATACCTACAGAATGGTTAGAGAGGTTGAGAAAGAGCCTCTAAATGTATTTGTGGACAGAGCCTAATTCCCCTGTAGGCGGAATTCTGTTAAAAACGCAATTTATTGCTAAATCATGGGAGGATATATGGAAGTAACTAGAAAAAAGTAGAGAATTGGCAAGAGAAAAGTCTGCAAGAATTGCTCAGGGAAGCACAGAAAGTTTACATGAGAAGGGGTGATGAAAAACAAAAGGCACAGGCAAGAGTACTGGTGGTGGCAGTAAGGGAAACTCAGAAACTGGAACAGGCACAAAACCCTGGAAAGCCAACACAGTCCTAACGGCTCCAGGGAAAGCCAAACCTCTCTCAGAAGAAAAATATAAACAAACACGTAAGCAACCCTGAGTGTTTTTACTGTAAACTGAAAAGGCACTTCAAAAGGGAATGCAAGAAGAGAATGAAGGATGAAAGGATCTTCCAGGAAGATTAGAGGTGTCAGGGGCTCTATAATTTGGGGTGCAGAACAGCTGGAGAACCCTTGATAAAATTGAAAATCGGACCCCAAAAACAGGAGTTGGTTTTTCTGGTTGATTCAGGAGCAGAAAGGAGTACGATTCAGCAACTGCCACCTGGGTGCACAAAGAATAAAAATTCAATGGTGGTCATCAGGGCTAAAAGGGAAACCCTTTAAGGTACCAGTTTTAAAGGACGTAGAAATAGTATTGGAAAATAAATTTTGTCTAGGGTATATCTTACTAGTAGAAGAAGCAGATTATAACTTACTGGGGAGGGACTTAATGATATTCCTGGGGATAAGCCTGATTGCACAAGACTCACAGCTCATGGTAAGTTTATATAAATTAACAACTGAGGATGAGGAAAAAAAAAATCCTAAGATCTGGCACACTCAGGAGGAGGCGGGGAGGTTGGATATGGAACCAATACACATTGAAATTGAGAGACCGGAGAATCCTATCAGGATCAAACAGTATCCCATTCCCATGGAAGGTAAGAAAGGGTTAAAACCTGTATAGAGGATCTGATAAGGAAAGGCACACTGGAGCCTTGTATGTCAAGGCACAATACACCTATCTTGGCAGTGCAAAAGACAGATGGAAGTTACAGGTTGGTGCGAGATTTGAGGGAATGTAAACCAGAGAACAAAAACTTTGTTTCGTACGGTCTTGAACCCTTATACATTACTGAATAACGTATCTCCAGAGGACACCTGGTACAGTGTGACAGATTTAAAAGATGCCTTCTGGACTTGTCCTTTAGCCAAGGAGAGTTGTGATTATTTTGCATTTCAGTGGGAGGATCTGGAGGCAAAAAGAAAGCAACAACTAAGATGGACATCTTTGCCTCAGGAGTTTGTGGATTCACCGAACCACTTCGGCCAGGCCCTTGAAAAACTATTAAGTGAATTTGTGCCAGTAAAAGGGACCAAATTACTGCAATATGTAGATGACCTACTGGTGGCCAGTCCCAAGGAGGAGGATGTAAGAGCCAGTACCATAGCCTTATTAAACTTTTTGGGAGAAAAGGGGCTGAAGGTCTCAAAATCCAAATAACAGTTAATGGAGCCTGAGGTTAAGTATGTAGGACACCAGTTAACGAAAGGTAAGAAGAAATTAGATCCGGACAGGATAGCAGGGATCATCACCTTACCCCCTCCATGAACAAAAAGGGAAGTCAGGCAGTTGCCGGGGCTCCTAGGGTACTGCAGGCAATGGATTGAGGGTTACAGCAAGAAGGTGAGGTTTCTTTATGAAAAGCTTACCACAGATAAGATGAAGTGGACAGAGCAGGATGAGGAGGGCTTCAAGGAGACTGTCTTAATCCACTCCTGTGATTTGGAATTGCGGACAACTTAGCACAAAATCCCACCCAGTTCTTGTTTGGGGAAGCCACGGGAGTGCATTCTCATGACTGTGCTGAAGTGGCAGAGCTGCACCCCAAAATAAGACCCAATTTAGAAGAAGAGGAGTTAGAAGAAGGAGAAAAATGGTTTGTGGATGGCTCAGCAAGGGTCATAATGGGAAAAGGAAATCAGAATATGAAGTAGTAGATGGAAAAACAGGGGAGGTGGTGGAATGTGGATCCCTGAATGCCGGATGGTCAGCACGAGCTTGAGAATTATATGCAGTATTAAGGGCTTTATGGAAATTAGAGGGAAAAAAGGGAACAATCTTCACAGATTCGAAATATGCATTTGGAGTGGTACACACTTTTGTAAAGATTTGGGAAGAAAGACAATTACTTAATACTTGGGGACAAGGAGTAGTAGATGAGGAAATAATCAGGCAAATTTTAAAGGTCATCAAGGGGCCAGAGACAATTGCCATAGTCCACGTGAAAGGGCACCAAACAGGAATGCAATTTAGGACCTGAGGGAGCAACTTAGCAGATAAAGAAGCCAAAAGCACGGCTTTGCTAAAGGTAAACACTCCGGAGATCGGGGAAGGGGAAGTCTGGGAATATCCCCCACACCCTTCCCCAAAATAAACTGAGGGGTACAGAAAAATAGGAGGCCAGCTAGAAGGAGGTAAGTGGAAATTGCCAGATAGGAGGGAGCTATTATCTAAAGACTATACTAGAAAAATCCTGGGGAGGTTACACCAACAGACACACTGGGGAGCCCAGGCCCTGGCAGAGCAATTCCTGAGATTCTTCAGGTGTAAAGGGATCTATGAATTGGCAAAACAAGGAGTGCAGGGGTGTATTATTTGTCAAGAAGCTTATTGGGCAAAAACCCGGCAGGTGGCATTGGGAAGCTGCCCAGTGGCGTACTGGCTTTTCAAGAGAATTCAGGTAGATTTCACTGATCTGCCTAAGGTGGGGAGATATAAATTCCTGTTGGTAATAGTGGACAAACTAACCCACTGGGTAGAAGCCCTTCCAAGCTCTTGGGCTACAGCCCAAACAGTATCGAGATTTCTACTGGAAGAAATCATACCCCGATATGGGTTAGTAAATGATATTGATTCAGACCAAGGGACACACTTCACCTCTAAAGCCATTAGGCAACTAGCCGATGCTCTGGGGATCCAGTGGGAATACCACACCCTGTGGTATCCTCAGAGCCCTAGACAGGTTGAAAGAATGAATCAAACATTAAAAGCCCAATTGGCAAAATTAATTTTGGAAACTAAAATGTAGGTTAAAGTGCCTCCCCTTAGCCCTGCTAAATATCCGGACCATGCCTCATTCTGAGACCCTTTGAAATGCTGTACGGGATGCCATACAAGCATGGTATGCCAGTGGGGCACCCGAGGATAGAAGATAGACAGATACAGCCGTATCTCATAGCCATAAGCAAGAATCTTCAGGAATTGCAGAAGCGGGGAATAATGACGCAAAGTACCTCTTTAGGTTTTTCCATACATAAAATACAAACCGGGAACAAAGTACTCAGAAAGACCTGGAGAGAGGCCACCTTGTCACCTCTCTGGGAGGTCCCTTTCGTATCCTCTTAACCACAGATACAGCAGTACAAACAGCAGAAAAGAGGTGGACACACGTGTCTTGAGTGAAGAAAATCAAGCTCCCTTCCCTCCAGGAAGGGACGCCAGAGTGGAAAGTCACCTCTCCCCCTGGAGACCTGAAAATAACCCTGCATCGGCCAAGTAAATGACTGATAGGGACCTGATAAGGTGCCTTGAACCTGATTATGAATGTTATCCATTTGTACATTACATATGTGAATATTGTAATGAGGTTTGGGTCATGAACTGTAGAAGGGGATATTGGCCAAAAGGTTTATGTGATAAGTGCTTAGAAGGGGAGCTGTGCCTGACTAGCCATGTCTTCGGGCTCTCTACTAAGTTGGGAATAATCGAACAAGATTCTGAAATTTGGTTTTGCTTGTTCCAAAATGGGCTGAGGGGAAAGCTACAATCAAAAGCTTGAATCATTACTATTGAGTGCTGGAGGTTAAACAAGGTACCCTGCAGCACAGATACTGTTAAACTACCCAGGTAGGGCATCTTTAAACAGAGGTATGCAGCTCGGTCCTGGCATGAAACCACAGAAGACTATTCCTGCTGCCAAGAAGATGGTTTATCCTGCCGCTGGGGGCAACCCAGTGGGCGTAGGCAGAGGCAGAGGAATATTGGTAGTGGGAGTAATCCTGATGTACCTGAGTCTAGCAATGTGCCTCAAGACTA
This sequence comes from Taeniopygia guttata, assembly GCF_048771995.1. Lineage (NCBI taxonomy): Eukaryota > Metazoa > Chordata > Aves > Passeriformes > Estrildidae > Taeniopygia > Taeniopygia guttata. The sequence continues at coordinate 4,343,817 of NC_133060.1, read as the reverse complement.
GTACGCGCATAGGTAACTTGCCGAACTCGGAGGGGCGGGTCCCTGCCAATGGGTGCGGACAAAGCGTACAAACTGTCCAGAAAGGACAGGGGGGATCGGAAGCTCTGATATTCTCAGCCCCAAGTAACTACAGTGAGGGTAAAACAAACAAACATTGTTCCATAAATGGCACTTAGCAGGGGGTATGCAGATTAAAAAAAAAGATAAAGTATTATTTACCGGGGCCGACCCCTAAAGATGGGCAGTCAGAGCACAAAATACATAAGAGGAATGCTGAACAAATATCTGTCTCAGCCTGTGACAAATGTAACTGCACAGTATGAATTGGGGGAAAAATGGAGTCAGTGTTTGTAGCTTATTTTCAGGCAAACCCATTGTGTTATGATAATAATCCATTGGGAATGTGTGTGATGGGAGAAAAGACATAGTGGATTGGAAGGAATTTAAAATATGAGAACAAATTATCCCGCAAAAATGAACCAGTTATCCTGGACCTTTTAGAAGATCAGGATGACAGGGTTTGACTGCAATATGACAGGATATTCTGCTTCTCAAGGAATAAAGAGGGGGTGGACCTGGAAAGTAAATAAAACAGGTAACACAGGAACTAATGAGACAGGAGGCAGAGATGAGGAAAAGAAGGATAGAACAGGAGAGGTTGAGAACCCTGAGTGAACAATACGAGCAGCTAGAGAGACAATACACCGACTGGGGTTTTCCTGCCTCAGACCAAAACCTGTTTGTAGATCTGATGCAAGAAATTGCAACAGAATTGGGACTATCCAATTGTTGGATTTGTGGAGGGCTCAAATCCACTGAAAAATGGCCTTGGGAAGGTGAAGGTTTAGGTCCAGAGCAACTCCTAAAATGGGATAATACTAAGACCTTGAGAATAACTGAGAGGCCTGAGGGATGGTTTTGGGACAAGAGGGTAATTGGAACATTCTGCCTTAGTAGGGAGGGAAAGGAGTATACTGAAATAGTGGGCTGCACTCCATGTGTGTCCACTTTAATGGTAAACTCCTCCATCAAAAGCAGGATCTGGCAGCCAGAAAACCCTGCAGAGTACTGGAGCCCAGAAAAAGGGGCCAAGTGAGAATAGAGTGATAAGACTGGACTCTGCTGGAACAAAGGCCCTGGAGCTAACCCTTACCAATCCTTGATTTAAGTGGGTACCGGAACACAAAGGTTAGATGGAAAATCCACAATGGTTTATATTGGATTTGTGGGAAGAAAGCATACAGTGAGTTACCTCAACGGTGGAAAGGGTTGTGCATGGTAGGATTAATAAGGCCTGTTTTCTTTACCCTGCCCCACTCAGAATGCAGCTCACTAGGGTCCCCCTTATATGAAGCATTAAGTAGGAAAATAAGGGATTTGAAAAAGAAATTCCCTATCTTTGGTGGGGGTCAGACCTGGGGCAAGGAGGAGTGGCCTCTGGAAAGAATAGTAGAATATTATGGTCCTGCAACATGGGCCCAAGATGGGAGCTGGGGGTATAGGACCCCAATTTATCTGTTAAACCGACTAATAAGGTTCCAGGCTGTAGTAAAGATTGTCTCAAACCACACTTCAGATGCCCTCGAGCTACTATCTAAACAGAACTCCCAAATGAGAGCTTTTGAGTATCCAAATAGGATAGCTCTGGACTATTTGCTGGCTGAGGAAGGGGGAGTTTGTGGGAAATTTAATGACTCAGAATGCTGTATAGAAATCAATGATTATGGAGAGACCATCAGAGGCCTGGCAACCAAAATTAAAAGGGTAGCACATGTCCCAGTACAAAAATGGAACTCTATACTCCAAGCATCTTGGTGGGACCATTTGTTTGATGGAGCTTGGTGGGAAAAGGTGATATTCTTTATATTATGTTCAATAGCTGGGATCATATTCCTGCCCTGCCTGATATGCTGTTTTATCAGATTAATACACTCAGTAGTGCAGGGTATGCAGGTAGCGGCCATGCCCACAGACCCAGAGTGTGCTACAGGGAAATTAAATCAGGTCTCTAAAATAATGAAATTAGGAGAAGAAAATCTGCACCGTAGACCAGCAGATTCCCTAGCCAGATTCGAGGGGAAAATAAAGGGAGGAGGGGATGTTTACAAGCTTCATCAGGAAATTCCAAAAGAAGAGTGGGGTGATGAGACCAAAAGGAACTAAGAGGTTTTTTTTAGCACTAAACTAGTTAGATTATAGGATGGGTTCATGGGATCAAGGGAAAATCCACTAAATACAAAGGTTTTTAGAAAGTCACGAATTAATGTGCTAATATAGAAGAGGATGGATCATTATACGTAATATGGTATTTTGTGCCTATAAAGTGATATATAGGTGTAATGTTTTATATTGCTAAGAACTATTGGTAGAAAACATGCGAGTCTGAGCCAGGGAGTTGCCTCACATATGTTGAAACCACCACTGGACTTAATTTACAAACTAGTACATGTAGCTCGTCTGAAGATGGGCCGTTTCCCATGGTGATCCTTGGAGTTCCCAAGCGATGATCGGTGATCTTCTTGACAACTACCCAAGGCTGAGACCGCTGGAGCCACCAAAGAGATCCATCTCAATGCCAAGTTCCTGTAACTCAATCAGGGACATACATTGCTCTCCGGACACCGTTTTGTTCAACCCAGCACAGAGAAAACAGATTCTGTGAATATGTGGGACTTCGAATGGAAAGAAAAGCCTGATCACTGAAAACCCTGCCTCAAGCAAAATAAACTGATCTGATTAGATGTTTCAACCATTTCCCTTGTTGTTGCCAAATGCACACAGCTCTTTTTGTTTTTTGGCCGGCATCAGTAAAAACTGTTCTTCCTTCCACTGGTTTCAATGAACACAAGGGTCTTTCCAGCCACTGATAACAACTGATGAAATGCCACATCGGGCCTTTTGGTTGTTTGTTGTGCACCACCCCTGTGAAACCTAACAATGCTTCCTGCAGTGTGGCAGAGTGTCTGAGCAGCCATTCTAGATCTTCATTCTTCACAGGAACACTGATGTCTGCTGGTTCTTTTTCATCCATTTCTAAAATTCTGTCTCTGCCTTTTCGTATCAATGCAGCAAGAGCATCTGTCCTGCCCATCACACGACTTTTTGGTTGAACGGGTAAAAACATCCACTCAAGCAGGATTGCTGTTGATCCACACTAGGACTCCCTCTTTTTCTTTTGCGATTGAAAAACAATGGCAAGCGGGAAAGCGTCAGCGTTGGAAAGGAACAGTGACAACGGCAAATATTCAATGCAACGAGCACTCCAACCACGTTGTAATTTTTCTGAAACCCGAATCAAAGCCTTTTGTTGTTCAGGGGTGCAGACTCGAGGGCTGTTGGCATTACTGCCATGGAGCCATGGCAAAAATTGTTGCAGATCATCGTTGGTGATTCCTACAATGGTACGAACCCACTGCAGGTCTCCAAAGAGTCTCTGGGCATCATGTAAAGTAGAAATGTTAACGTGTAAGGTAAGTTTCTGGGGTTGAATTTGTGCATCCGTGATCAGCCAGCCTAAGTATTTCCAGGGGACTGATGTCTGTATTTTTTCTGGGGACACTGTCAATCCGTGCTGCTTCAGTTGTGAAAAGAACCAATTCAAGTCTGCATCTGCCAATGGCTGTTTGGTGGTAATGAGAATGTCATCCATGTAGTGATAAATCATCACGTTGGAAAAATGTCGACAAATTGGTTGCAGGGCCCAGTCAACAAACAGCTGACACATGGTTGAAGAATTGCTTATTCCTTGAGGGAGAGAAACCCACTCATACTGTTTTGCTGGTGCTGTTCTGTTGATGGATGGCACAGTGAAGGTGAATCACTGGGTATCTTGTGGATGAAGCTGAATGGTAAAGAAACAGTCCTTTAGATCGATAACAATGCTCCACCCTTGTGCAATCATGGTTGGTGCTGGCAACCCAGGTTGCAAAGCACCCATTGCTTGCATCTGTTCATTTACCTTTTGTAAATCATGCACCAATCTCCATTTTCCTGATTTCTTGGGGACAATGAAAATTGAGGTGTTCCATGGACTGACAGAGGGATGAACGTGTCCCGCTTCAAGTTGCTCCTGTACTAATTGGTCAGCAATTTGCAGTCGTTCTTCTGACATTGGCCACTGCTCAATCCAGACTGGTGTTTCAGTCAACCAGGTAATTTTGAGGATGCGCGGCTGCTCCGCAGTGGCCATCACGGAAAATGCTGATCTGTGGTCAAAACCATCCCAAGCTGGGAAAGGACATCTCTGTCTATCAGTCCTGGAAGCAGTTTGGGAAAAGGCATGACATATAGTTGAGTCACAATAACTTGATTGTCTCAAAAAATGATGCTGATGGGGTCTCTGCTTACTGAAGGAATCTTCATTCCACCCACTCCTACAATGTGGGAACTTTGAGCTTGCAAAGACCAGTTGGATGGCCAGAACATCTGATTGATAATTGAGACATCTACTCCTGTATCAAGCATTGGTTCTGAAACGTAAACTTTAAGGCATTTAGAGATTTTTGAAGAGCTAAGATTTTAGTTAGAAATAAACCTTACTAGAGTTAATTAAAATAATAATAATAAATGAGTAGGCCTTGATAAAGTTAGGAGTTAGTAGTTAGCTAATAATTGATTGCTTGTCAGCACAATGTTTAGTTAGCTGGGTTTATAATGAAGAATACAGAAACTGACAAATAGCTTTTAGGAACATAAGACAATTGTGGGCCTCCTCTGTTCTGAAACCAATTGAAGACAAGGAATGGGAGTTCTACCAAGAGTTCATTTGTCATACTTGCGTTGAAAAGGTAGAAAGGTCAGAACGAGGAAGACTTCATTTACTTCCTCATTTTGGGACCCCTCCCCATGAAAGGGACCACCGACCCATTTCAAGGGTCAAACTACGCATGCTTAATAGCTTTTGGAGTGATTAGCATACGAAGCGGGGAATGGGATGTACTAAAATTATGAATATGTATTTGTATTTTGTGTATTCAATACTTGTATGGATAAAAAGACTCTGTAATCACCTGGAAGGCGCGGTGTGTATTTGGGAGCTATCCCGTACGCTGCCCGGCGTCGAATAAACATACACTTTCTAACTTTAAATTGTTAGAGAGTTTTTGTCCGTCACAGTTGGATATCGATACTAGATCAATATCCATATTTTTTAATAAATCAGTTCCAATCAAATGCAGTGGGAACCACGTTGTAGTTATATTTTCTTGTACGGACTATCTTTCATGTAAATTGTAAAGAAGTCATCGTGGCCAGTTGATCCAAAGCCATTGTCTTGTCTTTCAGATTCAGTTGGTTCTTTTGGACACTGGCGATGTGGCAGGAAATTTTCAGTTGCTACAATTTGAACAACCTTGCTTCCTTTTGGAATTGTCACAGGTGGATGCAAGGCATGAACCATTATTTTCACTTGACCGGTGAAGTCTGCATCAATGATGCCTGGAATCATGATCACACCTTGTTTATTTGTGGAAGATCTCCCAAGCAACAAACCTCCACCTAGAGAAGTTGTGCTGTACATTGGACCATATACTTTGGTAGGAATTAAGGTTACCTTTGTATCATTCAGAGTGACTTCTGTTGCTGTGGCCACATCAACTCCAAGATTTCCCCCAGGTGGCAGGTGGATTTTTCAACAGGAAGCCATTTTTGTAGTCTGTGGGGTTGGAGCATCGATTTATTGCTTCACATGGTGCCTTGATGTGCTGCGCTGGCCTTTTCCCGCACTGCAACAAGCTTCTGTAGCATGGTTGTCAGTAATGTTGCACCTGTGACACCACACTATCTTTTGGCAGTCTTGGCAGAGATGACCTGTTCCACCGCATCAAAAGCAGTTGGTTTTAGATGATCTAAGGTTAGGTTGATTTTTGCTGCGACGGAGAGGGCTGTTACCATTGCTGCTTGACAAGGCAGCTGCAATCATGTGTCCTTGTTGCATAGCATCCTGGATAGTTGCTGTGAATGCTGCAGCTTGGTTGCTTTGTTCTGCGCATGTGGCTCTAACAAGCATCTCGTCAACTGGACAGCCTTGAGGAAGGGTGGCTAAGATGGTTCTTATATGTGAGTTAGCATTTTCAAAAGCAAGCGAGCGGAATAAATGATCTTGAACATCTGGTGGTACATTAGGAGCATCTTTCAAGGCAGCTGACAGCCCAACAATAATGGGTCCATATAGTTTGGTGGCTCCTTGCTTTATGGTCGCATAAGATGCTGGTTTCTTCTTATCTGGTACTAAAAGCAAAGCTTGATGGGCCAGCTGCTGTGCCAATTGATGCATTTCAATGGGGTAGGTAAGTTGCACTCTGATTGTTGCATATAGTCCATGCCCAGTCAGCATATCTGGCTGAATTCCATTAAAAGGGTCTCCCACAACTGTATATCTGTTGGCTTCCTCAATTGCCAAACATCTCCATTCCCTTTCAAACATGAGAAACTGGGAAGGTGTCAGGAGCAGGGATGCAATATTAGATGAATCAGCAGGACAAAGCACATATGCTGTACATATATATTGAATGATGTTCCTTGCTGCTTCTGACCTGATCCCATAAGTGGTGGCTGTCTGCTTAGCTAATTGGAGGATTTTCCACTCATGAGGCTCCCACATGGCATTCCCATTAGATACTATGACAGGACAGGCCAGAGAGCCAACAGCTGCCCAATCTTCATCTAAAATAGCATCTTTTACTACTGAAGCCCATTGCGACTGCAATGGATTTTTAAAAACAGCTGGTAATGCCAATTGCTGCTCAGTGGAAGGTTCCACTGATTGAACCTGATTTGAAAGGGTGGCAAGTTGGGTAATTTTTTACTGTAATATATTTGGTCTTTGTATCTTATTTTGTGATTGCTTCTTCCTACGACAATTGACATCGGGGAGCCTAACTCTGAGTCATCGGAATCGGAGCCTAGTGGGAGTGAGCAGTGCAGGGTTACTATGGTCGGATGGGGGCTGACTGCAGCGGGGAGCTGCACTGCTGTTGTCTGAGTAGCTGCCTCTGCCATCTTGCTCACATGGCTGGGTTCAGCCCCCCCTGCCCTGCACCGGGCTGTTCGCTGCTGCTGGGTACCACGGAGCTGTGCCTCTGCGCACACGCGCTGCTGCTGCCACATCCGCGAGGGGGTGAGGAGCTGGGGCTGCATCACTCCTGTCTCTGCCCTGGTCTCCGCCTTGATCTCTGCCCCTGTGTTCTGCCTCCTAACTCAGCCCCATTTTGTCACCAACTCTGCCTGCCTCCTCAGGTGTCACCTCACCTCCCGAAAGACGTGGCGGGGCTGCTTCCTGATTTGCCTCTTTCCATGGGAGCCGGCGATCTGTTAACATCTGCTGTCTGCGGGTGAACATCTGCCACTGCCCTGCTCGTGCGTCCTGGTCTGCTCGGCCCGGTGCCACCCGGCCCCGCGCTGCCTGGCTCGGCACCCGCGTCTATACAAGCAACAAATTCCTTAACAGAGGAACTGACTGGAGCCTTCTGCCCTCCCACTGGCTGCATGTTAGAAACACTAAAGAATTTTTCAACCTATGATGGCTTCTGGACCTCTATCTGTTCTGGTGTGGACTGCTCAAATGCCTGAACAGCGGCTTCTGTGGCTTTTTTCTCTGCGGCCATGCTCTGCAAGGTATGTAATTTTTTTTTCCAAATGCCTCCTAACTCCAGTACTATTTTCTTATCCTTTCCGCCCTCCACCATGGCATCCCAAAGCAGCTGCCCTAGTTCTTGCCATTTGGTTTCACTAAAAATCAGTGAAGGCTTTTGTAACTTGCCTTTGTTCCTTGCCCACAAAACCAGCTGCTCTAAATCAGCCTCTTTTACTTTTTTAGCTCTCTTTGAGAGAATATGCAAAAGGAGCTGCAATGAAGCCTGTAGACTCCCATCCATTGTGACTTTTCACCCTCTTTGTTTGCGGCTAACCTTCCACCTCTGTGGGGTGCTCCAGTCGCTTTTATTCGGTGTGGCAGCAGCCCCGCTCCATCTCCCAGTTCCATATGCATCCATGCCCGCCGTTCGGACCGCATGTGAACACCAGAGTCTGCTGTCTTTTTTTAAATCGTGCTCCAGCAGGTTCCTGCCGCCAAACAGTGACGTGGAAATCCTTCTTCCACCCGTCGTGAACAGCATGATTTGGAGTCTGGAGTTTTCACTGCTTTGTTAACTTGATCCTCACTCACAATAGAGCAAATTCAGGATCATGGTCTCTGCCCCCATAAAGGTGATGCGGACCTGATTTTCATCGCGACTAAAAACCAACTCCCCATTCCCATATAGATACATCGAGAGCTTTTTGGAGCATTCTGGGTCCCTGTTCAGGCGCCACACAAAGCCAGGGACCTCGCTAGACAGGAAAGCTGGACTGGACAAATGCAGATCAGGCCAATGTGGTCAATCAAATGTTCTCCCTCTATTAGTTAGAAGATGGCAGTTTATATACACTTCAATATAGTTTACAGTTTACAAAGGCACGTTTATTGGCAAGCTAACATTGTTTGTCTTTGTCTTAAGGTGGACTAAACTCTACACTATAAACCTATACTAATTCACACCCAGAAAACCCAGTGCTTCACATCACACCTTAATATAATTTCTAACTGCGCCACAAGCTCTTAATTTCTAACTGCATCACAGGCTTGGAAGGCCTCACAAGGCCCATATCTGAGGCCTAGGCTGGAGTAGCTCAAATCTCATTCCAGATATAAATCATGCCCTCCCTTTCTCAGAAATGCTGCAACAATCCCCGAAGTGGTTGTCCAGCGTCTTTATTCCATGAGATCAGGGGGGAAAGAGGGCGAACAGGAAGGGACATGGTCTTATCTAGGCTCTGGACAGGGAGAGCTTTTGGGCTCTCCACCAACCCCATCAGAGCAGGAAGGAAAGGACCACACTTATCTGATCAGAGTCACAGCATTCCTGGGAAAAAGGGGTAAAGCATATCCCGAGTGCACTGTAACACCTCCCCCTTATTTGTTTAACAAGGTTACAGGAATTCACTGGGTTCAATTTAACCCTGAGGATGGGTTTTCCACCACCTATAGTTGGTGGCATAGTCAGGCCTCCTCAGGTTAGCCAACTCTATGTGGTTGACTTCTGAGGTAGAAGGTATGAGACCCTTGATAGCCTTGAAAATCAAGTGACGCAGGATCCTGAACACCAAGGTTACAAGAAACAGAATAACAAGAAGTAACAAAATTGATCTAACAATAGATGTCCACCACCCTGTGAATCCCCAGCCCTTGGGTTCTTTGAACCAATCCTCAGATTCTTGCTTCACTTGTCTGATCAGGCTGTTCATGCTTCGAAGGGCAGCATGGATGTTTGGAGCTTTTGCAGTTAGGTCCATGCAACAAAGTCCTTCGAATTCCTTGCATTCATGTCCATGCAGCAACAAAAGGAAATCTATAGCAGCACGGTTTTGAAGTAAGGCCTGTCTGGTAATTTCCTCATCTTCTAGGAGGGAGCTGATGGCAGCATATTTTAAGTTTGCCTGTTTGACTACCCAGCATTCTAGGTGGCCCAATTCACCTAGAGCCTTGGCTGCTGCGACCCATGGAAGGAACAGGGGCACAGCAACTCTTTTTGACTTGGCCCAATGAAAAGTTTCTGAGTTACAATTTTGGTCGCGATTGTCTGCACTCCTCTTTTGAATTTTGTTTGCCGATTTGTTTTTATGAGTCCATTTGCCAATTAGAGTTTGGTTGGGTGTCAATATGGACAGTGTCCTGATTGTACATGGCCCTCCTAAAAGCCAAGACGGAATTCCTGCCCATGCCTGATCCCCACAAATCAAGAACAATCCCTTAGGGAGACCTTTGGGACTTGAGTGAGATGGGTTGTCTGCCCTGATATGGCTTGTGTTCTGACACCACCTCCTTGCAGTAAACTCCCCATGATGTTGTTTTATAACATGGTACTAGTTGATGTTGGAAGGTTTTGGGAAGACCGAAAAATGTATGCAGTAAGCTGCAGGAGAAGAACACAATAGCTATTACTCTTGGGGTTCCTGAGCCATCCTGGGCAAACCTCACAACCACTCCTCTAAGGATTTCATGATCGCCACAACTTGCCTCTGATCTTGTTGTGGTCGGGGGGGTGTGTGACTCTGGGATTTCGTTGGACCTATGTTTGTTCAGGCCTGCTGGAAATTCTCCAGCCTGCCATGGAATTCCTACCAGACAGGTGGACATAGGGTCCTTTGCTGCTGCAGTGGACAAGCAAATGTTTTCCTGCTGTAGTGTCTGTGCCAGAGTCACCCAGATGTTTTGACGTGGCTGAGGGATGATCCATGCAGCTGCCTGACTGTTCAGCATTAGCCAGATGACAGCTTGGATGGGGTTCATCACAGGGTTGAGTGGGAGGTAGGTTTTCTCTAAAAGGGAAAAACAAACATTTTGAGAACACGTTAAAGTTTCTTTTTCTGCCGGAAGGAATTCCTTAGGAATTCTTAGGAAACTTAGGAAACTTCTTCTTCCATTTGGTGGCGTCTTCTCTTTGAAGCATCAGATACTTGCTTCTCATCCCCTTCTGTCTGACCTGGATTCTTGGGGACAAAAGGTTTCACCCACTTCTGGGAAATCCACCAAGGGCCTGAGGGAGTAGCTACACATGCATAGCCATGACCCCTATGACCGAGTTCATAGGGACCCTTGGTTTCCCAAGTTTCTGGATCCCTAATCAAGACCAGTGGGCACTGAGACAATTTGAACTGACTGCCACTGTTAAAGTGATGTAACACTGGTGGACTCATTTTCAAATGTACAGTTCAGAAAATTGATGGTAAACATGGCTTTGCAGAGCTTCTCCCGTGGAGACATCCACGGAGCTGAACTGCTCTGTCTTTTCAATACCTGCTTGAGCTCTGGTGTGCACACTCTACCACCGCTTGACCTCTGGGGGAGTGGGCAATGCCAGTCTTATGTTCCACTCCCCACTGTTGGAGAAATTCCAGAAACTCCTTTGATGTATACACTGGGACATTATCTGTTTTAATTGTTTTTGGGACCCCCAATACTGAAAACGCTTGCACTTAGGTGCTGCTTGGCATGTGCAGCCTTTTGTCCTATATGAACAGAGGCATACACTGCACCTGAGAATGTGTCCACGCTTACATGAATGCATTCAAGGCAACCAAAACTTTGAATGTGTGTGATGTCTATCTGCCACACCTCACAGCTGCTAAGGCCCCAGGGGTTTACCCCCATGCCCATCAGTGGCACAGCCTGGAGCTGGCAGCTGGGACAGTTGGCCACAATGACTCGAGCCTGACTCCGTGTTAGCTGGAACTGTCGAATCAGACCTGGCACATTCTGATGGTAATGCTGGTGACTCAGCTTTGCCTGTTGGAAGACATCAGGGAGACGTGCTTGTTTGACTGGGAGTCTGCTTTGCCTCTGCAATCTCACCTGGCAAATCAGTGTGTGACCTCACATGCATCACAAAGAATGGATGCTCTCGGTGAGAGATTAGATAAATCAGCCTTGAGAGCAATCTGAAGAGATGTTCATTCTCTATTTTTTGAGCACAGCCTGCTCTGCCCTGGACACTACTCCTGCCATGTAGGCAGAGTCTGTCACCAAGTTGATTGCCTCAGAGAACCTCTCAAAAGCTCTTACCACTGCAGCCAGTTCAGCCACCTGGGAGGATCCCTCCACAAGCTTGACATCAGCTTCCCAATGCTGAGTCTGTGGATTTCTCCAAGTCATCACTGACTTGTGGGAAGTCCCAGATACATCCGTGAACACTGTGAGAGTGAGTGGTCTTCAACTCCTTTTCTCTTGAGGAATGAGAAAGAATTCCTCGTTGAACAACTTGTGAGACGGGGCATGGACTGATATTTGTCCCCTGTAGCTGTCCAGAGATAATTGGAGACTGGCGCTGCTCTGGAGTAAATGCTCAAACATCCCTTTGGTCATTCTCTCAGGAGAGTTCCTTCCCTCCTCAGAAAGCCTGACTGGGAGGTGAATACATGCAAAGTCACACCCTGCTAATTCGCACAACCTCACCCTGGCCTTCTGAATCAGCTTTGCTATCAGCTCTTGTGGCTTAGTGATGGTCTTGGACCTTTGGTGCAAGAAGAAAACCCACTCTATGAACAAGACTGGATCCTTCTGCCCCTCGATCCATTGGAAAATCAACCCATGCAAATGTGGCAGCTTTCCTAGAATGATGAATTGGAAAGGCACATTTGGTTCGTACCAATGTGCCTGCCTTTCTGACAAGGCCTTCTGTACCTTTTCGATTGCTGTCTTTGCCTCTGGAGTCAGTTCCCTGGGGGAGGCCAGCTCCCTCTCCCCATTCAATAAATTGAAGAGAGGGTCTAGGGTCTAGGTCCTCCTTTGTGAGGCCTAGCCAGGGACTTACCCAATTTAAAGACCCACACAGCGAGTGGAGATCTGCTAGTGTTCTGGGGTTGCAATTGATCTCCAATTTCTGTGGGACAATGGTCCTTGCCGCGATCTCCAAACCCAGGTATTTCCAAGGTGCCATCCTTTGAACTTTGTTGTTCTGCAATTGAAATCCAGCAGAGGTTAAAATCTCAACCACTAGGTCAAGTGTGTATTGGAGTATAGAGTCACTGGGAGCACACACAAGCACATCATCCATGTAGTGAAGGATCATGGCGTCCTTTCTCTCTGCACATACCAGAGACAGTAGCGAGGCTACGTATTGTTGGCATATGAAAGAACTGGATTTTAGACCTTGGGGCAAAACTTTCCAGTGATAGCGTTTCACTGGGGCTTCCTGATTGATGGTGGGAACCGAGAATGCGAACCTCGGGGCATCTTCAGGGTGCAATGGAATTTGGAAGAAACAGTCCTTGATATCTAAGACAGCCAATTGCCAATCTCGAGGGAGCATTGTTGGACTAGGCATCCCTGGTTGGAGTGGACCCATGTCCTCTACAATTTTGTTCGTTTCTCGGAGATCGTGGAGCAATCTCCACTTGTCCTTCCCAGGCTTCTTTATTACAAAGACTGGGAAATTCCAAGGGCTATCTGTCTCTTGTATGTGTCCTTGAGCCAATTGCTCCTTCACAAGTTTCTCAAGCAACTCGAGTTTCTTGATACTCAAAGGTCACTGTGCTACTCACCTTGGGGTGTTATCCAGCCACTTTAACTTGTGGGCAGGGCACGCCACAGTGGCTATTTCCAAAAATCCTGGGGTGTCCTAGGAATGATCAACTGGACTCCCCACTGGGACATGGTGTCTCTCCTCCACAGAGGAGCCTTATAGTCTGCAAGAAATGGGAGAACATTTGCCAATTTCCCATCAGGTCCCTCAATTTGCACAAAATTTTTTGAAATCTTTGCCAATGTGGTTCCTCCTATGCCCTGAAGTTTGCCTGCTGCAGGTTGTAACTCCCAATGTGACGGCCACATGGTCTTAGGTATTACTGTGATGTCTACGCCCATGTCCAGAACCCCTTCTACATGAAGGTGCTCTGACCCATGGGCTCAGTTGTATGCCATCAAGGGTTTATCCTCTCCCACTGCCTCTGCCCAGTAGACTTCCGGTGATTTTCCTTCTACTGTTATTTCTACTGGGATGGGAATGGCCTTGGGCCAAAATTTGCCCCTTTTCTAGGTGGTGGAGCAGACCCAAAAAGATGGTTAAAAGGTTGGGAGAAAATTTCCGCCGGTGTCATTTCCTCACAGTAGGTACCATTACTAAAGAAACCCCCAAAACATACAGTTAGTGTGTGATAGCTCTGAATCCATGTACCTGCCTTCCAGACAAAGTTAAAGATCCATGAATTTCTCACCTTAATAACCCATAAGCCAAACTGGATAACAGCCACAGTAGCCTTAGTTATAGGACCCATGTTTAGATAAGGGCCTGCAAATGGGAGAAATACAGCTGCAACCACATGCCACCCAAACCAAGATAAACCAGACCACATGGTGACACTTAAAGATGTTTCTGTATCAGCACACATACACACACACACACACACACAAAATTAAATTACTTAAGAACTGTTAATTCTTTTTTCCTCTCAGTGCCCTCGAGCTTCACATTGGGGGCCAAAATCTGTCTTGGTTTGAAAAGACAGGAATCTGTGAAGGAAGGCAAGAGCCTCCTGTGAAATTGAATTACCTCTGAATTACCACAATTTCAAAATTTAAAGGCTCTCAGGCAAAGAGATGGGAATGGGAATAACAGTTCTTTACAAGAAAAAAAAGAACTAAATATAAAAAAATGTAATTAGTACAAACAAAACTAGTGATAGAGACAGAAACCTGACACCCTGAGGAGTCAGGGTGTTGGTAATAGTCCAGTTAAATGGTGGCTGCTCCTCCTGGAGTGGCAGATGAATTGCTGCTGAAACAGTGATCTGTAGAAGGGTGTAGTTTTCTCTGAAGGTCTGGTGATGGAGTAGATGGGCCTGGTCTTCCTCTGGGGATCCAGTGGGGAAGAAGCTGCTCCTCTGGGAATCCAGCGAAGGCTGATTTTATGCAGGTAGGGTGGCTTGGCTCCTCCTTCTGGGTGGAGCATCTTACAATGGGCTGATGTAACTTTACCAGTCATGCAGTGAATCATTCAATGGTCCATTAACAGAAGATATCTCCCCAGAGAGAGACATTGCTCTTGGAAGAGATAAGAAAACTGCCCAAGCTCCAACAGATGGCAAGTAGAATACATGCTTATCTTACAATCCAGGACAGGCATGTGCAGATCCCAAGTAATTCCCAAAATCCAACGAACTTCCTTAACCTCTGTTGCAACAAAGTGTGGTCCCTTATCTGATGACATCCCCAGGGGAACCCTAAACCTCAGAATTATATGATAGAGCAAATCTTTCACCACTTTCTTGGCTGAGTTAGTGAGACAGGGGTAAGCCACTGCCCATCCACTGAAGGTGTCAGATAATACCAGTGTGGAACGGTATCCCTCCTTGAATGGGAACTCTGCAAAATTGATTTGCCAGTAATCTCCAGGAAGGTCCCCTGTAAAGACGTTTATTTGTATTCCATGGACGGATACAAGCGAGATCTCTGCGGTTGCTCTTGGGGGACCAGGTTTATTCAGGATGCAAAAAGGCCTTGCCTCGTGCTGTGTAGCAGCACGTGGCTGGGCCTGAGGTGATGGGGGAGGGGAGAGACAAAGAGGGGAGCAGGGGCTCCCAGAGGAAGTTCCAGGAGCAGAAGGAAAGATCCAAGAGGGCATCCGCCCCCCCGGAGACCCTTTATCAAGGGGGGCTCCAAGGTGGGCTGGAACAGGACCTGGGCCAATGGGGTCACAGGCACCTGATGGTTCAGGGGAGGGTTACAGGTGTGGGGTGAACCATACATTCTGGGGGGTGAGATGGAACAGTCCATTTGCTTTTGGACCCCTCTGTAGGTGAGGGTTATTGTCCAGCCAGTAGGGGGCGTTATATTTGTCCTGGCTGTACTATTGTGGTTCTTAATCATATTTATCTACCCTTCCCAACAGTCCCCTGCTTTTGTCACTCCTAACACAACTATTTTACTCACGTCAGGGTTCATTTTAGAGCAGTTCTCACATCTGGTCACATCTTTTATTGTACTGATTGTACTGATTCCTTTTCCTATTACTACCTTTTTTAGATGTTTGAGAAGATTTTCAACCCCAAAACGTGTGTTTTCATGTTCTCTCTGAGCTAGCTTCTGAAGGATCAGGGGTGGGACTACAACCATATTCACTGCTGTAACAGCCGATCCATTTCTGTGATCTCATCTTAAGATCTTAAGTTGATCTAAATTAAATTAATTACTTTGTGATCTGCTTGGTCATATTTTGGGGTGAACCCCGAGAAATCAATCTCTTTTTGTGGAATTAATATGAGAATAACTTTTTCTGCAAATCCTCTTGCTGCTTTATCAGTAAAGTGATTTCCCAGTTCCAGAGTGGTTTTCCATTTCTCGTGACTTCAACAGTGCATGATAGCTACTTCTGCAGGTTTTTAATGCTCTCTAAGAGGCCAAGTATTTGTTCAGTATGCTTCATTTAATTCCCTTGAGCATTTAGATGTCCTCTCTCTGGCCAGATAGCTCCATGGATGTGGCCAGCACTAAATTCATATTTAGATCAGTCCATATATTTCCCTTCTTTCCTTGGCTTGCTCAGGGCAGCGATGTTCTCCTCAGTCTTCTCATGCTATTCCTTGGAGCCGCTCGAGCAAGAGCGGTCTGACTGTGCTGACTGTGCTGACTGTGCTGGAGTATCAGATGTGCTCCCACCCAGGATGCTGGCTCTGAAATCGCTGAACGTGACTGCCAGTGCCGTGAGAGCCGGGCTATGTCCGGGCTGGCTTCGGTGGCGTCATGTCGTGTGGCAGCTCCCGGGAGTTCCCGGTTGCTGTAGGACTCCCGGGGCTGAGAGCGGAGCGATCCCTACTCCCTGCAGAGGTTCCATCCCTGGCTGCTCGGCAGAAGGCTCTGCCTGCCGGCTCCTGCTCTGGCTGGGGCTGGGGACTGCACATGCCGCTGTCCCCTTGCCCTGGCCCCGGCCCTCGCTGTGACCGTGACGGTGACGGTGACAGCGCTGGGGACAGGGGCGCGACCGGCGGGGCTTGAGGAGTCGCAGCCGGAGCAGGACCCGCCGTGTCTCTACCTGTTCCTGGAGTGTCCCTAGGGCCTGTCCCCCCCACCGGAGTGTCCCCAGCGGCCATGGAGCCCCGTGAGGTGTTGCAATACCGGGGTGGGGAGGTGGGAGAGGATGGGGGGACATGGTCTGACAGGAGGTGACGGAGGGGTAGAGGGGATCTAGAAGGGCACAGGGTCCATTGCAGGAGGTCACAAGTACCACGAGGTCTTTGCCACCTCCCCTGTACTCTCACCAACAGCTGGAGCTGCTGGTGGCTGTGGTGGCCACCCTTTAGTCAGCCGGCAGCCACTGTAATTTTGCCAAACAGGGACATGCTGCTGGCAGTGGCCCCAGGGTCTCTGCATGCAGCCCTGAAGACCTTCACCTGGCATCTTCATAGGACCCTGAACCACTGTGGTTTCATCTCCCTGGGCCAATCCCTAGCCAACTTTGAGGCCAACCCGGAGGCCACCTGGGCCCATGCCCATGTGAGAGCCATGGTCAGCACCTAGCGGCACACAGTGGACACTCTCACAGAGAGCTGGGCTCAGCTGGCTGAGGAGGCCACCAAGCTCTGCAATGACTGGGAGGCTGCAGCGACCAGAAGATGACAGGGAGGTGAGGTGGCCCTGACGCAGCTGGAGAGCTTGGTGGCCACATGTGACAGAGCCATGGGGATCCCCCTGGAGTTGTGGTGCCCGCTCAGGGACATCGAGGCCTCCCTGGGGTGGAAAAAACAGATGTCTCCTGATATCCCTGAGGCCTTGGTGGCCACACATGAAGAAGTCACCAGGTTCCCCTGGGAGCTGCACTCCCAGCTCAGAGAAGCTGAGTTCAGCCTGCAATGGATTATGGAGGGGTCCCCCAATGTCCCCAGAGCCTTAATAGACAAAGTGCCTGAGTTTGAGTGGCTATGGGAGGCCAGCGCCTGCCTGGCCATGTGTCATCTACTGTTGACACTTTGAGGCATCCGTGCACTCCTCGAGTCGCTATAGTAGCCACAGTGGCCCTGATGGCCACTCGGTGGCTGAGCAGTGCCAAAAAGCCATCAAGGACTTCCCGAGCCTGCTGCAGGGGCAGCAATGTCACTGCTATGACATCATAGGAGCATTGACATCATGAAATGGTGGTGAAATCTCTGCTAACACGTTTCCTCTCCCCCTGTCGTGGTTTACAAGACAGGTGTCTGCGAGGGAAGGCAGAAAAGCCTCCCTTGGAATGGAGAATGTAAACTCCCTCCCTCTAAGTTACTGGAATTTTGAAATCAAGGGGCTCTCAGGCTAACATATGGGAATAGGAAGAGCAGTTCTTTACTAGCATGTATAATAAAGCAAAGTAGCAGCAACAGCTACGGCACGAACAGCAAACAGAACAGGAACCCAGTCCCGGCCTTCCGGCCACGGCACTTTCCCCTTTGGTGCTGTTCCAGGCACAGCCGGCAGGGGCGCTGGTGGCTCCCGGTGGGCAGGGCAGGTGCGATGATCTCCATGCGCCTGCAGGGGGCGCTCCAGCTCAGGCTCGGGGAGCACGCGGCAATGGCGGCTTTGTCCGAAGGTGGGAAGGGATTGAGGAGAGGCTTTGCTTCACAAACCCTGGGGACGCCGATCCCTGTGCCCCAAGAGGACTGGAGCAGCAGCAGGCTGGAAGGGCAGGGATGAGCAGGAATCCTGGGGCGGTGGACGAAATGTATCAGAACTCCACGGCATTAGCTGTGTGATAGATGAGTAATGCAATGGTTGACTCTCACAATTAAAAGGCAAATAGCATGTATATATATTAAGATAAGTTTTAGAGATTTATCGTTATGTTTTACCCCGCTTGCATTGTTATCCGGATGGCCTGGGTTCGGGACATTTGGGAGGGTTGGCTCATTACTATGGCAGCACCTGACCTCCAATCAAGATTTAAGGAAGTGACCTCCACCACTGGACAGTGAAGAAAGAGTTGATGGGCAGAACTTTGGGAGGGGCTAAAGGGTTAAGAGGTGAAATCTCCATGGTGTGGATGAGCAGATGGTGAGAAAAATCCTCTGCTCCCTGTGCCATAATATTTTCTCTATTCAGTCTTTTGTTGTATTTTTGATAAGGTTTTAATAAACCTTTTAAATTCCTGGAAATGAGCATTGTTTTTCTTACAGCTGGAATCTGCAGGATGTCCTGGTAGGGCAAGGGGATGTGGGGTCCAGCAGCAGAAGAAAGGTTTCCTGCTGGGTTATGGTGGTGGCAGCGAACTCCTTTCCCCAAGCCACAGGTCCAACCGTCCTCCTACAAACCTGAAGCAAGACAGAGAGAGAGAGAGAGAGTGGCTGCCCCCAGCCCCATCCCCTTTTACCTGTCCCCATTCTCGGAGTATCTCTGCCCCCCACCCTGTGAGAAACTCCCAAAAACCAAAGGAGTTCCCCCTCCACGCCTGTCTCATGCAGCCAGACATCAGTGCCTCTCAGCAACTCCATGGGAAGAAATTCTACAGGTACTAAGGAAAGAGCAGAAGAAACCCAACCCCCAACCCTCACCTCTCTGCACAGGATTTGAGACATATTTGGGGAATTTTCTTTGCAGTTGTCCCAAATCCTGATGGGAATTCCTGGGGTGACATCCCTAGGGACACCTTGGGACATTCTGAGGACGCTGTGGGAACACTGATAGGTGTGGGGATGGGGATAGATGGGGGGTGAATGAGCTCCTTCGTATCTTGTAACAGAGGCAGCTTTCTGCCATGTCTGCAGCAGAGGCAGGTTATAAATGACAATAGAATAATCAGCTTTTCCATTTCTGTATTGGCTTTTGCAGGTTGTTATTGATGACAAGTATTTTGCTCTGTGTTATGGATATATATTATAATATTGGCTTTTTGTAAGTATTAAAATGGATTTCATATGTGTAGTGTTAAAGTAACTTTGTTATAAAGATTTAGTTTTTATTTCTGTTGCTAATTAAGCTTAGTGAAATGGCTGATAGAAGTATGCTTGTGTTAAAATGCCTGCTGGGGTGGGATAACATCCAATGAGCACAGGATGAGGACACCTGGCTACAGATCTGCCAACTGTCAGCACTCACTGTCTGGAGACAGTGTGGACCAAGGCCCAAAAACTGGAGGTGATGATAACAAAAGGACCAAAACCACACCCAGGGAATCTGCCGGCTCTAAAAAGGCAGATGCGAGGAGGAGCCATGCTAAACAGTTCTTGGAACATGTAAACATGTTTGGGGAAAAGTTTAGTATGCATAATTGTTTATGAATATGTAACAGGCTGGTGCAGTAGAAACGGTATTAAAAGGTTGTTTCCAAACTAGCATTTGTGCTCTTGGCTGAGTGCCAAGATGGACCCGTAAATCTGCTTTACTGTCTCTGTCTCCTCTTGTCCTTTATTGAACTTCTAAATTTTCAGAGGATAGTGAACGTGTTTTTCACTCCAACTGATCCCAAATCCTGCTGGATCCCAAGAAATGATCCCAAATGATCTCAAATTCCAGTTCCTGGATCCCAAAAAATCCCAGATGCCAAGTCCTGCTGGATCTCCAAAAGCAATCCCAAAAATCAATTCCAAATCAGGATCCTGGCAGGGGAAATCAGAGCCCTGGGTGGGGTAAATGGGCCCTGAGGTGGTTACTGGGGTCCTGGCAGGGCAAATTTTGCCCCTTGGGTAAAAATCAGGGTTTTGTGGCAATAAACATGGTCCTGAAAGGGGTGAATGGGGTCCTAGAAGGATAAATGGGCTGCTGAGGGGAAAATGGGTCCTGAAAGGATAAATGAGGGCCCTGAATGGTTCAGCGGGGTCCTGAAAGGATGAAAGGGGGTAAATCAGGATCCTGGCAGGGGAAATCAGGACCCAGAGGGGCCAATGGGGTCCTGGCAGGGAAATGGAGCCCTGGAGGATGGATCTGGGCTTCAAGAGATTAAAGCCGGCCTTGAAAGGGTCCCTGAGGTCCTGGCAGGGCCAGTTCTGCCCCTCATGGGAGGATCAGGGTGTGGGGCTCTCCCTCCTCCAAGAGCCTCAACGCCCTCAGCCCTCAGAGCTCTGGCCACAGCCTCTGGATGAGGACAGGGATGGAGCACAAGGTGGGAACTCCAAAACCCCAGGGTCACTCCCATTGGGTGCCTAAGGGGATTTGGGGGGGATTTTGTAAAGTTTGGGAATGCCCAGGGCCATGGGTACAGCTGGGAGGGAAAAGGGGAGTGGAAAGTTCTGGAGTCTGAGGAGTTCCGAGGGGCCGGTGGGGGGGGGAAAGGTGGATGGGACCCCCCCAAAATCTCACATGGGTGCCCGGGAACCCTGACACCTCCCTGGAGCCTCTCCTGGGACACCTGGGAAACCCCAAATCCTTGGGAATTTTCACCTGGGACCCCGCAAACTCTGTGTGGGAGTCCCTTGGGACCCTCACCTGGACACCTGGGACCCCCCAGATGCTCACCTGTGCATCTGAGAAACTCAAAATCTTTGGGAATTCTCAGCTGAGAAGCCCCAGACCTCTGCAGAACCTCAAATGGGAGCCCCAAAACTTCAACTGAGAGCCCCGAAACCTCACCTGGGCCCCCCAAAACTTCACCTGGGGCCGGTTCAATCTCTTGGGAGCCTCACCTGGGACCCCCTTGACCCCTGTGTCCACCCTGACTCCTCTGTACTGTGTCCCCTGCCCACCTGGGACACCCCAAAACCCCATCTGGGATCTCCAAACACCTACCTGGAGCCCACCAAAACTCATCCAGGGCCCCCAAAAGCCCCGTCTGGGTCCTCCAAGCTTCACTGGGGCTCCCCACCCCCCAAAAACCTCACCTGAGCCCTCCCCAACCTCACCTGGGCCACTCATGAATACCCCTTAGGACCCTCCAAAAACTCCCCCAGAAGCCCCAAATCCCACCTTGGACTTGCCAACCCCC
Source organism: Taeniopygia guttata (assembly GCF_048771995.1). Lineage (NCBI taxonomy): Eukaryota > Metazoa > Chordata > Aves > Passeriformes > Estrildidae > Taeniopygia > Taeniopygia guttata. The sequence goes on along the minus strand of NC_133060.1, from coordinate 4,322,404 downwards.
CCTCCCACAACCCTCCATCCCCTCCTCTACCCTCTGACCTGATTTCCTGTCCCCAGGTGTCCCCCTCTGCCCTCCCCCGTGAGGTGGACACAGCGGTGGCCGCGCGGCGCAGGGCCCTGGTGGCCCTGGTGGCCTTGGCCGAGGCCTTGGGGACACCAGACAGCGTCCCCGCTGCGCTGGCCGAGGCCGAGGCTGCCCTGGGCCAGGCCCAGGGGGCCAAGAGGGGGCTGGAGAAGGCCCTGGAGGCTGCAATGGCTCCAGCGGTGGCCCTGGGAACCCTGGGGGACGAGGACGAGCAGTGGCTGCAGCAGCACGGGGCCAAGGCTGAGGCGGCGGCGGCAGCACTGGAGCGCGAGGAGAGACGGGCACGGCGGTGCCAGCGCTGGCTGCGGGCTGGGCACGGGCTGGCCGTGGTGCTGATGGTGCTGTGTGGTGGTGTGTGTGAGTAAAAACCTGTATGGACCAGTATGGACCAGTATAGACCAGTATAAACCATTATAGAGCAGTATGGAGCACTTTGGAGCAGTGGGAGGCAATATGGACCAGTATAGACCAGTATGAATCAGCATAGGCCAGTATATACCAGTTCAGACCAGTATACATATTTATAGAACAGTGGGAAGCAGTTCAGACCAGTTCAGACCAGTTCAGACCAGTTCAGACCAGTGTGAGTTTTTACAGACTAGGAGGCACTTTCTCCTGCCCTTACCAATATAGACCAGTGTGGACTAGTACAGAGCTGCGGGGACCGGCTCAGACCAGTATGAACCAGTAAAAACCAGTTCAGACTAGTATGGAGGAATATTAATATCAACAGACCAAGAGAGACTTTCCCCTGCCCTGACCAGTATAGGCCAGTTCAGACCAGTATAGACCACTATGGACCAGTGTAGAGCAGCAGGGGGCAGCAGGGGATGCAGGGAACCAGTACAGACCAGTTCAGACCAGTATGGAGCCCTACCAACCAGTAGAGACCTTCCCTGCCTCAGGATGGGGACACTGGGATGGAACTGGGACAGGACTGGGGAAACTAGGACAGGACTGGTGACACTGGGCTGGTGACATTGGTATGGGGACAATGGGGCGCTGGCACTGGGATGGTGACATTGGTATGGGAGACAATGGGGTGGTGACAGTGGGAGCACTGGGATGCAACTAGGGACACTGGAATGATGACATAAGGGTGGTGGCACTGAGACAGCCCTGGTGACAATGGGGTGGTGACAGTGCAATAGTACTAGTGGCACTGGGATGGACCTAGCAGCACTGGGACACAACTGGAACACTGGGATGGGGCATTGGGATGGAACTGGGGACACTGGGACACAACTGGGAACACTGGGACAGGGACACTGAGATGGGATGGGGGACAGTGGGTCAGGACTGGGGAAACTGGGGTGGGACTGGTGACACTAGGATGGTGGCACTGGGACAGGACTGGTGACACTGGGGTAGTGACATTGGGATGGAACTTGTGGCACTGGAATGGAACTAGTGACATGGGGGTGGTGACACCAGAGCAACGCTGTTGGCACTGGGGTGGTGTCCTAGGGTGACTGTTATGGTGTTTGTATCTCCAATCGTGTGTTCTGTTTACGTTTGATATTATGTTCTGTGCTTTCAGAACTGACTATGAAAGTGAAGGTTTGTTTTGCTGTGTTATCATCTGGTTCACCTCCCCCCATGTCTGCTGGAAAGCTAGAAAAGGCTAGGGCTGGCTGGCTGGCTTTGCTTTGCTTGCTTGCTTGCTTGGCTTGCTTGCTTTGCCTGCTTTCTTGCTTTCTTGCTTTGCTTCCTAGTTAGGTTAAGCAGTCCAATTCTTTCCCTGGACTGTTGTTTTTTTTTTTTCCTTTCCTCTTTCTGAATATCATTCAACCTGCTCTGGACTGGGATCTGGGAAACACCAAGGAACACCAGGAGCCTGCATTTGGAGATCTGCAGCAGCCATCCCCAGTGCTGGAGAGCAATCCCCAGCGTCCAGACCCGGGCGACCACTCCCAGGAAAGACCTTCTGGATTTGTTCAGCTCTTCAGAGGGGTGAAAGAGTCTTGTTGTCATCTTGTGTTAATTGTTTTGGTGCTGGGGAGTGCTTTGTTGTTGAATAAACAGGTTCTTTTCCACTTCCCTCTCAGAGGAAATTTTTCCCTGAACCAGGTGGGTGGGGAGGGGCCGTGGGGGTTTCCTGGGGGCTCCTTTCAGGGGGTTTTCCCCAAATTTGCCCTAAACTAGGACAAATATTTTGGCGCCCAACTCGGGGCTCGAGAGAGTGGAAAAAAACCCTGTTGTAATCATATTTTTGTTCCAATTATTTTGTCTGGGTATGGAGCAGTTACTGGTTATGATGTTTGAATTAATATTGTCTCTTGGGGTGAAGGCCTGCATGTGTCTCTTGTCCCTGGGGGTTTTTCAGATCTTAATCCCCCTGTGGTCCCTAGGTTTATTTTTTTATCCAGGAATAGCTCCGGTATTGTCCCTAATACGTAGGTTTTGCAGTAGAAGGGCACTGACCAGAATATCCATCGTGCTGTGCTTGGGTGTAATAGCTTCCAGAGGGTTTATAAAGGTGCTGAGGTCTGTTCCTGGAATGTATGGTTCATGGTTATGGTTGTACAGCCAGTTTGTTAGAGGGGAAGTAGGGGATGAGGCTTTTCAGCCTTTGCTTTCCTTCTTCTCCTCTGAATTTGTTACCTCCCTATTAGAGAATGTTCAGTTTCCCCTGACTGTTAAGGAGACCATCTTCCTGGTGTTTAATCTGGTAAGCTTTCTCTATACAGTCTGCAGTCTCTCTAGAATGAGGGCTGAGATTTCTAGAGGGGCTGATGAGACCTCTGACCCAGGAGTAGACCCAGGTGTGAGAAATCTTGAGTGGTGTGGGAAATGGGAGGATATGGGCCAAATCTTAAAGGAATTTTCTGACCCTATAGCCTGGGACTTTCCAAGTGAAAAAATTCAGAATCCGGCTGAGGTGGCGAAGTACCTGAAAGAGAAGTGCCATGATAACTCTAAGGAGAAAAAAATCATTGCAGTGAGCTGGGCCCTGGCATATGCTTATCGCACCCTGTTAGATACTGTAGGGCAGCAGACAGAGGAAGGGGGGCAGGGAGATAAATCAGCAGCTATCCCAGTCACTCAGGCTGCAGCCAACACCCCCGGCTCAAAGCCAGCAGCTAAACCAGACAGTGAGCCTAGGCTAGCAGCTAAACCAGACAGTGAGCCTAGGCCAGCAGCTAAACCAGACTCAGCAGCCAAGCCTCAACCAATGGCTGTTGCTACTAGCACAAGAAGTGGGAAGCGCACAGAAAAGACCAATCGACCAGTGGATGATGACGATGATGATGATAATGCAGGAGAGGGACCCTCAATGCCTGCTGACATAAAATCAGAAGTCAAAGCAACTGGTACAAGATCAGAGGCCAATACTGAGTCCTTTTCCCTAAAGGACCTTCGTGGCCTGAGGAAGGATTATACCTGACGACCTGATGAGTCTGTAATTAGTTGGTTGGTCCGTCTTTGGGATGCTGCAGGCGAGGCTACAATTCTGGATGGTACTGAGGCAAGACATTTGGGATCCCTGTCACATGATCCTGTTATTGATCAAGGAATGATGAGGGGGGCTAACCCTCACAGCCTCTGGGCACAGGTTCTGGAAAGTGTAGCACAAAGATACCTGTGTGCAGATGATCTTTATATGCAGCAAACCCAGTGGAAGACTATAGAACAAGGGATCCAACGTCTGAGAGAAATGGCAGTGGCAGAGATTATCTTCTCAGATGAAATAACAACTAGGAATCCAGACTTGGTACCATGTACATCTGTGATGTGGTGAAAACTTGTACGGCTTGGGCCACATGACTACGCTTCTGCCTTAGCAATAATGAAGCAAGATGAGAGGGATGAGACCGTGCTCGAAATGGCAAGGAAACTCCGAGCATATGCAGATGCTGTACATGGCCCAACCCATGCCAGAATTGCAGCAGTGGAAACACGTCTGCAGAAATTAGAAGATAAGATAGAGGAGAATCATAAGAGACTCAGGGAGGAGATAAAGGAGGACCTTCTCCAAATCTCAGCAGTACAGATCAGAGGTTCTGGTATCCAACGTAGACGTTCCTCAGATGGGGAGAGAAGGTACACCCCACGAACTGAGCTGTGGTTCTTCCTGCGCGATTGCGGAGAAAACATGAGGAAATGGGACGGAAAACCTACTGCTGCTCTGGCACAACGGGTGCATGAATTGAAGGAAGGTAAGACTCAGAGAGGAAGTGCCACCAAAAGGAGAGCAGCTCCAGTTGCCCGTAGCCAAACTGCCAGGCATCATGATGATGATGACATGTCTGATCCCCTTGAAGGAACCTCTAAGACATACGCCCAAGGCAAGAAGGATAAACCAGGCTTAGAGGGGCCCTGCCTCTAGCCAGGTAGAGGCGAGGGAGAACCGTGTTTTCTGGACTGTGTGGATTCGCTGGCCTGGCACATCGGAACCACAAAGATATAAGGCTTTGGTTGATACTGGTGCACAATGCACGTTAATTCCATCAAGACACGTAGGGGCAGAATCTGTCTCTATCGCTGGTGTGACAGGTGGATCACAGGACTTTACCGTGGTGGAAGCTGATGTAAGTCTGACAGGAAATGAGTGGAAGAAACACCCTATTGTGACTGGCCCAGAGGCCCCATGTATTTTGGGCATAGATTACCTTCGAAGGGGATATTTTAAAGACCCAAAGGGACTCAGGTGGGCATTTGGGATAGCAGCTGTAGCGACAGAGGGCATCCAGCAACTGAACACCTTGCCTGGACTGTCTGAGAATCCAACTACAGTAGGACTGTTGAAGGGAGAAGAACAAAAGGTACCAATTGCCACTTCAACAGTGCATCGTCGACAGTACAGAACAACTCGAGATGCTGTGGTTCCCATCCATAAGATGATCCGAGAGCTGGAGAGCCAAGGGGTGGTCAGCAAAACCCACTCACCCTTCAACAGCCCCATTTGGCCTGTGCGTAAATCTGAAGGAGAATGGAGATTGACTGTGGACTACCGTGCATTGAATGAAGTGACTCCACCACTGAGCGCTGCTGTGCCGGACATGCTGGAACTCCAGTACGAGCTGGAGTCCAAGGCAGCGAAGTGGTACGCCACTATTGATATTGCCAATGCATTTTTCTCCATTCCTCTGGCAGCAGAATGCAGGCCTCAGTTTGCCTTTACATGGAGGGGAGTGCAGTATACCTGGAACCGACTGCCCCAGGGGTGGAAGCACAGTCCTACCATCTGCCATGGTCTGATCCAGACTGCACTAGAAAAGGGTGAGGCTCCAGAACATCTACAATATATTGATGATATCATTGTGTGGGGGAACACAGCAGCAGAAGTGTTTGAGAAAGGAGAGAAAATCATCCGAATCCTCCTGGAAGCTGGTTTCGCCATCAAGAAGAGTAAAGTGAAGGGACCTGCTCGAGAGATCCAGTTCTTGGGAGTGAAGTGGCAAGATGGACGGCGTCAGATTCCTACAGATGTCATCAACAAGATCACAGCCATGTCTCCACCAACCAACAAGAAAGAGACACAAGCTTTCTTAGGCGCCATTGGTTTTTGGAGAATGCACATTCCTGAGTACAGTCAGATCGTGAGTCCCCTCTACCTGGTCACCCGCAAGAAGAATGATTTCTGTTGGGGCCCTGAGCAGCAGCAAGCTTTCACCCAGATAAAGCAGGAAATTGCTCATGCAGTAGCTCTTGGCCCAGTCAGGACAGGACCAGATGTGAAGAACGTGCTCTACTCTGCAGCCGGGAACCATGGTCTGTCCTGGAGCCTTTGGCAGAAGGTGCCTGATGAGACTCGGGGCCGACCACTGGGATTTTGGAGTCGGAGCTACAGAGGGTCTGAAGCCAACTACACCCCAACAGAGAAGGAAATCTTGGCCACCTACGAGGAGTCCAGGCCGCCTCAGAGGTGATTGGCACAGAAGCACAACTCCTCCTGGCACCCCGACTACCGGTGCTGGGGTGGATGTTCAGAGGAAAGGTTCCCTCCACCCACCATGCCACCAGTGCTACATGGAGCAAGTGGATTGCTCTCATCACGCAACGTGCCCATATTGGTAAGCTGAATCGCCCTGGGATTTTGGAAGTAATTACAAATTGGCCCGAAGGTGAAAGTTTTGGTGTCGCAGATGAAGAAGAAGAACCAGTGACACGGGCTGAAGAAGCTCCACCATATAACCAACTGCCAGCAGAGGAAACACGCTATGCTCTCTTCACTGACGGTTCCTGTCGCATCGTAGGGATGAATCGGAAGTGGAAAGCAGCTGTATGGAGTCCCACACGACGGGTTGCAGAGGCCACTGAAGGAGAAGGTGGATCAAGCCAGTTTGCTGAACTCAAAGCTGTTCAACTGGCCCTAGACATTGCAGAAAGGGAGAAGTGGCCAAAGCTCTACCTCTACACTGATTCATGGATGGTAGCCAATGCTCTGTGGGGGTGGCTAGAGAGGTGGAAAGAAGCTAACTGGCAGCGTAGAGGAAAACCAATTTGGGCTGCTGAAGAGTGGAAAGATATCGCTACCCGGGTAGAGAAGCTACCTGTGAAGGTTCGCCATGTAGATGCCCATGTCCCCAGAAGTAGAGCTAATGAAGAGCAGCAAAACAATCAGCACGTAGATCAGGCTGCAAAGATAGGGGTGTCAAAGATAGACCTCGACTGGGAACACAAGGGAGAGTTGTTCCTAGCACGATGGGCCCATGATGCCTCAGGCCATCAGGGTAGAGATGCCACTTATAAGCGGGCACGAGACCGAGGGGTGGATTTAACCATGGACAGTATTTCTCAGGTTATCCATGACTGTGAGACATGTGCTACCATCAAACAGGCCAAGCGGGTGAAGCCCCTGTGGTATGGTGGGCGGTGGTCCAAGTACAAGTGTGGGGAGGCCTGGCAGATTAACTACATCACACTGCCCCAGACACGCCAAGGCAAGCGCTACGTGCTCACAATGGTAGAAGCCACCACTGGATGGTTGGAAACCTACCCTGTGTCTCATGCTACAGCCCGTAACACCATCCTGGGCCTTGAAAAGCAGGTCCTTTGGAGGCATGGTACCCCTGAGAGGATTGAGTCAGACAATGGGACTCATTTCAAGAACAACCTTATCAACACCTGGGCTAGGGAACATGGCATTGAGTGGGTGTACCACATCCCCTACCATGCACCAGCTGCAGGCAAAGTGGAGAGGTACAATGGACTGTTAAAAACAACCTTAAAAGCATTGGGTGGGGGATCTTTCAAAAATTGGGAGCAACATTTAGCAAAGGCCACCTGGTTAGTTAACAGCCGAGGTTCCACCAATCGAGCAGGTCCTGCCCAGTCTGAGCCCCTGAATATAGTAGACGGAGATAAAGTCCCAGTGGCACATGTCAGAGGTTTGTTAGGAAAATCAGTGTGGATCAATCCTGCCTCGAGTACAGACAAACCCATTCGTGGGATTGTCTTTGCTCAGGGACCAGGTTGTACATGGTGGATAATGCAGAGAGATGGAACAACACGATGTGTACCTCAGGGAGATCTGATTGTGGGGTGAAACTATTGTGCAAATATCACTGTTTGCTGAATGTTACTGCCAATGTCTGTGCCTGAAACACACAGACATGAGAAAGAAGGAAATGAGTAAGTGAAAGATACAAGTTTTAACTTGATGGAGTTTTTACATGATGTTGAAGATATGGAGATAAGGGGTGGAATGTCCTAGGGTGACTGTTATGGTGTTTGTATCTCCAATCGTGTGTTCTGTTTACGTTTGATATTATGTTCTGTGCTTTCAGAACTGACTATGAAAGTGAAGGTTTGTTTTGCTGTGTTATCATCTGGTTCACCTCCCCCCATGTCTGCTGGAAAGCTAGAAAAGGCTAGGGCTGGCTGGCTGGCTTTGCTTTGCTTGCTTGCTTGCTTGGCTTGCTTGCTTTGCCTGCTTTCTTGCTTTCTTGCTTTGCTTCCTAGTTAGGTTAAGCAGTCCAATTCTTTCCCTGGACTGTTGTTTTTTTTTTCCTTTCCTCTTTCTGAATATCATTCAACCTGCTCTGGACTGGGATCTGGGAAACACCAAGGAACACCAGGAGCCTGCATTTGGTGATCTGCAGCAGCCATCCCCAGTGTCCAGACCCGGGCGACCACTCCCAGGAAAGACCTTCTGGATTTGTTCAGCTCTTCAGAGGGGTGAAAGAGTCTTGTTGTCATCTTGTGTTAATTGTTTTGGTGCTGGGGAGTGCTTTGTTGTTGAATAAACAGGTTCTTTTCCACTTCCCTCTCAGAGGAAATTTTTCCCTGAACCAGGTGGGTGGGGAGGGGCCGTGGGGGTTTCCTGGGGGCTCCTTTCAGGGGGTTTTCCCCAAATTTGCCCTGAACTAGGACAGGTGGTGACACCAGGACAGAGAAACTGAGCTGGAACTCGAGACAGTGGGAGGTGACTGGTGACACTGGGACAGGGATACTGGGATGGGACTGGGGACACTGGGATACAACTGGGAACACTGGGACAAGGACACATGGACAGGATGGGGGACACTGGGACAGGACTGGGGAAAGTGGGAGGGAACAGGTGACACTAGGAGGGGACAGGGAACACTGGAATGGTGACATTTGGATGGATTTGGTGACACTGGGATGGGAACAATAGGGTGGTGGCACTGGGCTGACACTTGAAGCCCTGGGATGGAACTGGGAGCACTGGGATGGAACTGGGGACACTGAGATGGTGGCACTGGGACAGGACTGAGGACACTGGTCCTGCAGCTGGGTTGCTGCACCCGAGTGGTGACAGTGGGACAGAAGTGGTGGCACTGTGATGGAACTGGTGACACTGGGGTGATGACACTGGGGCAGCCCTGGGGATGCAGGGCTGGTAGCACTGGGATGGGACTGGTGCCACTGCTCTGTCCCTGGTGCCACCAGTCTGGTGCCACTAGACAGTTGGCACTGCCATCTCCCTGGTGCCACCTGTGTGGTGTCCCCGTGTCCCCACAGTGTCCCTGGACTCAGCCCGCGCCACCCTGGGGGTGAGTGAAGACAATCACCTGCTGCTGGCCCTGGCCGCGGTGGCCGTGTCCTGTGAGGTGGCCTGGCGGGGTCTGGGGACATCACGGCGTCACCTGGCCACCGCCGTGAGCCACCAGTGGGACATGGCCCTGCGTCTGCGGGACCGTGCCCGGCGGGTGGCAGCTGCCAGGGCAAGTGCCGAGGCCGCCGCAGCCACCAACAAGGCCACTGCAGATGTCCTGGGGCGGCTGGAGGAGGTGACACAGGCACTGGGGACGTTGGTGACGGCTGTCACCCAGGACAGGGAGGTGACACCTTGGGGGACACAGGGACAGGGCTTCCCCAGAGCTGCCCGGGCACTTGGGGACATCCTAGTGGGCTTGGGGACATTGCGTGAGGGGCACGAGGAGGTGACACCAAGGCTGGAGGCGGCCCAGAGAGCGCTGGTGGGGCAGGGATAGGGACAAGGTGGGGACACTGGGGTGGCACTGTCACCGCTGGGGTAGGGGGACACTCCGAGGGACATTGGGGACCTTGGGGATACCCCTGTGTCCTTCCCTTGGAAACCCCCAGGCCATCCTGACATCCCCTGTCCTGTTTTGGGTCATCACATTGTCCTTGATGTCCCCACAGTGTCCAAAACAGAATCCCTGTATCCCCAGTGTTCCCAACAGGACATTGGGAGATATTTGGGCCCTGTTGGGGACATGGGGGGGACATCGAGGCCTGTTGGGGACGCTCAGGGGACATCAGATTCCTGTTGGAGATACTGGGGGGACATCTGGGGTCTGTTGGGAGCCCTGAGGGGACACTGAGGACATTGGGCTCCTGTTGAGGACATCAGGGAGGACATTGAGGCCCTGTTGGGGACACTGAAGGAATGCTGGGGGTGTGTTTGGGACAGCAGGGCCCTGATGGGGACTCTGGAGGGGCATTTGGTTCCTGTTGGAGACACTCAGTGGACACTGGGGCCATGTGGGGACCCTGAGGAGACATCGGGGTCTCTTGGGGGCCATCAGGGAGATATTGGGCACCCCGCGGGCGGGGGTGGCGTGGCTACGGTGGTGATGTCACCTCATCACCTCTTCCTGTTTACTGTTGGCTGTGCCACATTCCTGCGTGTCACCCGAGTGTCCCCCGGACGTTACTGGGCATGTCCCCACAGTCCCTGCACACGGCCCTGGGGACCTTCCTCGGTAACACCCGGGACACCCTGAACAACCACGGTGTCACTACCCTCGGCTACACCTCCCTGGACCAGGCCCTGGCCACCCTCAGGGGCACCTCAGGGGCCACCTGGGCCCATGTGAGAAGGGTGGCCAGCGCCTGGCACAACTTGGTGGCCATGCTTGGGGACTGCTGGGATGAACTGGCCTGGGAGGCCATCGAGCTCCGCGATGACTGCAGGGATGCGGCCAACAGGGAGGCCACCACAGAGGCCACTGTCACTGCCCTAGCTGAGGACCTGCAGGAAAAGGAAACCCACTGGGGGCAGTCTGTGAGCAACCTGGAGGGCAAGGCCTGGCCGATCGTGACCTGGTCTCCCATGGCCTTGGAGAAAGAGAAGGTGGCCTCAGTGGTGGCTGTGCATGAGGCCCAGATGAAGGAAGAAACCAAAGCGAAGGAGGAAGCCACAAAGGCCAGGGAAGAGGCTGTGGTGGCCACCAGCAAGGCCGGGGCAGCCAGCAGGAGGGAACAGCGGGCAGAGGTGGCCTTGGAGCTACTGGAGCGCTTGGTGGTTGCCTGTGACAAAGCCATCACGTTCCCCCAGGAGCTGCAGCGACGGCTCGGGGACATCGAGGCCACCCTGAAGGGGACAAATGAGATGTCCCCCAATGTCCCTGCGGCCTTGGTGGCCGCAGTGGCCAAGGCTGAGCGTCTGTGGGAGGCCAGTGCCCACCTGGCCAAGAGTCACCTGCTGGGTACACTTGTGGACATCTGCAGCCTCCTCTCAAGTTGCCATGGTGGCCCTGGTGGCCCGGGGGGCTCTGGCGGCCCCGGTGGCTCTGGTGGCCCAGGGGGCTCTGGCGGCCCCGGTGGCTCTGGTGGCCCAGGTGGCTCTGGTGGCCCTCATCATGCCAGTGGCCCTAACTTGGCCGAGCAGTGCCAAAAAGCCATTGAGAACATTCCAAAACTGCTGCGGGGACAGTGATGTCACTGCTGTGAGGTCATCAAAGGTGGGGAAATCATCAGGGACACTCTGGGTCACACATGGACGCTCAGGGCCATTCTTGCAGCTTGGGGGAATGATGAAGCAGCTTTCCTGCACTGTGGGTGCAGCAGATCATTTCTCAAGCTTCCTCAAAAACCTTCAGGTCCCTTTCCCTCCATGGGCAGTTTCACCTCAGATGCCCAATTTCCCTGGACTGCTGACAGATTGGGCCTCGGTTGTTCAATTGCCCTTTCCCGGTCCCTCCCCCAGGGAGCTCTGTTCCCATTATCCTCCCCCTACTCCTGCTTGCCTTGCCCTGACAGGGGCTCACTTCCCTCTGGGGGTGGGTCCTTGCACGTCTGGTTCCCCTCGGCAATAGCGGCTACCATTCTTTTCCCTTTCCCCATGGCTTTCTCCTCATCCCACCATACACTGACCTTCTGGGCTTCTTTTAACAGGTCATTCAACCCCTTATCCTGGCATTCCCTTTCGAGCTTCTCCTTATATCCAGCCCAGCATGAGTGACAAAGTTTATCTTCAATAAAGCTTGTCCAGCTATTGTATCAGTCTACACCCGAGTATTGTCTCGTATTTCTTTTTAACCTCTCCAGCCATTCAGGTGGAGTCTCATCCTTCTTTTGTTGTTCAGCAAATGCCTTGTGGGTGTTCTGAGTTGTTGGAGCAGCCTCCCTAATGCCCCTGACAATTAATGCTCTATAATCTTCCATGTTCTGCCTTCCCCTGGGGTTAAGGTGATCCCAATTAGGGCATTGCAAGGGCATTTTCTTCTCCCCAGCGGCCCATGGGATGCATGTTCCCTCTCCCAAATGCACATCCCTGCTGCTCAGATCATTTGTCTTTCCTTGGCTGTTTATTACAGATTGCACTTCGTCCCAGGTATAAACACTGGGTTCCAAAAATTGGTCTACTTGTTCTGCTAACCTGATAGGATCTTCTAGCAGAACTTTTAATTCCTTTTTAAATGCTCTCACTTAAGTGGAATTAAGTGGGACAGTCACAAACCTGATTCCCCGTGTGCCCCTCCCAATGGCACTTCCCAGAGGGGGTTAGTGCCACTGCTTGGATCTCATTTTTCCATTCCTCTCACTGGATGCTCTGCTCCAGGTATTCTGGCTGGGTCCATCAGGGGGTGCAGGGGGTGCAGGGGCTGCCTGCAGATACGGTGGGGGCAGATACTCTAAGGGGTCCCAGGTTTCATTTCTTTTAATTTAAATACGTTGGTCTCCCCCAGGGAAGCCTCGCCCTTCCAAGTGGCAGCAGAGTCACTTTTTTCCTGACTGACTGGTTCTTTGGCATTCACATGAATATTCAAAGTTGGCATATCCACCCCTCAAAGGAACTCATTTTGGCCAGATCAATGATGAATGATCAGATCTTATCTCCTGATTAGTCTAGTTTCTCATATAATAATGTATAGTTTTGATTTTATTTTTATTCTTTTTGTCAGGGTTATGTTCCTTCTGTGCCAATTTTATTCCCAGGAGGCTATCTGGAGGAGTATCCATCAGTGTTTCCCTGCTCTCCTTTTCCCTGGGGGTTTTCTCCTTGTTTGCTTTGAGTCCCATTTTCTCACATTATCCAGGCACCAGCACGGTCCGCACACCTTTTTTTTTCCTTCTTTCTTAACTTCCAAGCAATTCTGTCTACTCCTTTCACACATATTTTCCCAGTCCTCCTCAGGTATTGTTTAGGCTCGGGGAACTAAATGACGTTTTCCCACACACTATTTCCTACAGAAATTTTAAAGAATTAATGCCAGATTCCTGGCTCGCAGTTCCACTTTTTCATAGTCCTTGCACCAGGCACTCTTTGTGTGGGTGTGCAATGCCACCTCTCATGACAGATCTTACACTCACACCATACCCAATGTTCACATCTCAGTCCACACAAAATCTTTATTAAAAATTGTATTCACATAGACAACAAACACTTTGCTTTTCCCTCTCCACCTCGGTCACCTGAAAAGTGGAAGCACCTATTGAAGCTCCTTGTTTGTTTTGTGCCTCAGTACATCTGCAGTTCATCTCTCACTCAACAGTTAAACCCATCAATCACAGAAGACACAGGACGTAAACATTCACTTCCCACTCTCCTCCTTTCCCATTCACACTTTCACACAACACTGAGGTGTAGCAATGGGGAACAAAGAGACACGGATCCCCTTACGCATCAGAAGGGATCACTATATTGTTGAAATCACTCCTTGTTTATACCTTTAATCTCAACCTGACACAACCAGAACTCAACAGATTAACGGCACTGATTGGCTGGCTCAGCTGCAGTGCTGCTGTACACATGTCCTATCACCCAGTTAGGTTCCAATTCATTGCTGTCCACACGTTCATCCCAATAACTGCCTCTCACCCCCACAGCTGACCTCCAACCATCCAGCCTGCAGCCATGCCTGCCCCACAGGGCCTTCTGTGGGCATAAGCCTTAATAACTCGAAGAAATATCACCCCATATATGTTGCCTTTATAAGGGGCAACGTGCGACCTGGTTCAGGTGAGGCAGCACGGCGGCCTGGTCTCGCCCAGGCCACTCGGGCTGATCAACACACGCAGATACCAATGTGGCAGACGGTCGAAAAGCCTTTATTATCTCATCTCGTGGGTTTAAATAGTCTTGGGGGTCTTTGCTACGTCAGAGGGGGGTTGGGGGGTCTCAGGGGTTAGTCGGGAGTGGAAATTTACCGGGGCAGGTGTGGCTACATGCTTCTGGGGCTTCAGGGGTTAATAGATAAGTGGGGAAGAGAGAGGGGGAGGGGTCTATCTTTCCGTGACATCGCGTGGTCTTCCGCTTCGCCTGTCCCTTACCTACCACATCTCCCCCCTCCTTATCACATACAAAATGAGGTAGTCGTAGATATAGGCACTGGAGTGAGGTACAAACTTGCAACTCGTTAAGGAAAGAGTGGTTTGGTAAATCTGGGTAAATTTTTCAAGGCAGGTGTTGAAGGCTTTAGCTACTGACTGTGTTTGCAGTTTTTTGGTTTACAGCATTTGTTGGTGGCCTATGAACAGAATGTTTGCCCTTTCCAGACGGGCCTGAACAAACGAGACTAGTTTGTTCAGCAGGCATGGTCCTATGGTAATAGCCAAAGCAGTATTGCCAGTGGACCTACCAGGGCGGAAATTAAAGTGGTGAGCCAAGGTGATTGATTGAACCAGGATTCAAACCAGCTCTGCTGGGTCTCCCTGTCTCTCTTTCTCTGAGCCAGTCTGTCTCGGAGTTCTGCCATGGAGTCTTTAACGACTCCCGTATGATCTGCGTAAAAGCAGCATTCCTCTTTCAAGGCTGCGCACAGTCCTCCCTGCTGCATGAACAAAAGGTCCAGACCCCGCCTATTTTGTAAGACCACTTCTGAAAGCGAAGAGACTGATTTCTCTAAATAGGAGATGGACTTCTCGATCCTCTGCAGGTCCTCGTCGATGGTCATTTGCAGCTGAGAGAGTCCATGCTGCTGGGTTGCGATGGCTGAGACACCCGTGGCTGTGCCAGCTGCTCCCAAGCCGAGCAGCATTGCGATAGTTATACCTGTGATGATTTCCCTTTTGTGGAGTCTGTTAGGTTCCTTGAGAAGATGGTATATCTCTTCGTCTGAGTGGTACAAGACCCTGGGGACAATCAGAACTTGGACACAGAAATCGGTAGAGTCATTGAATTTGGCAAGGAACACACAAGGACTCACTCCGGACCTTTGGCAAACCCACATTCCAGATGCAGATGGGATCACCCACTTGTTAGTTTTTCTGTTGGGTTTGACAACTTTGGTGCAGAAGTTGCCTTTCTGCTTTGCTAAGGTTGCATTCCCAAAACATCTGCCCTGTCCTGTGATTTGACTCAGGGTGATTCCTCTGTGGGGAGTGTCCCATCTGCACTGGTGGGGGGCACTGGCTGTGGAGTAACTGAAGGGGGTGTCCAAAGCAATGCCTTCATAAAAAGGGGGTTTGATATCATAGCAAAGCCAACAGGAGTTAGTTAGGTTCGGTTTGGTTTCGTTTAGGGTTAGAAAGGTAGCTTCTAGCATACGAAAGATTGGGTTTGGGTCTGACTCAGCCGTGCGGCCTATCTGGGGGGTATCTGCAAGGCTGGTCGGGGTGTCAGTGGCTTTTGGGGTCAGGGTTTTGGGGTGGGTTGTGTTTTTCCCTCTCAGCACATTCTTAAAAATTTTGTTGGGTCCCACTGGTCGAGGTGCTGGCGGCTGGAGCCTGATAATTCTCACATTCACCCACCTTTTCGGTCCTCTGAGGACCACTGTCCATGTTCTACCCATGGCCCAGCTAGGGTGATCTGGCTGTAGGACAGTCATGTTATAACTTACGCATCCCCGTAGTCTAGGCTGTGCATTGTGGTCTCCGCAGCCAAAGGGTGCCCAGGTGAACTGTAAGAATTTGTCGGGCTCCTGCGGTTGCCACCCGTCTTCCCATGGTCTGGCATCTGTAACAATGGTTTTGCAGCCCCAATATCCACAATGTCCCCACCCCGGGTAGTCACAGTACCTTTTCCCTGGGTTGGACGCTGGGCACCAGTAAGATATGTACATGAGTATGATGTGTGGGCTTGAGGGCCGTAGTTTCGGTTGCCCTGGAAACAGATCGGCTATGTGGAATACGAAGGATGGAGCGTTTGCGGTGGTGACCTCTTTGAACACCTTGTCACTTGAAAGATGTTGCATGACCCATCTGAACGGCTGGTGAGGGTAGTGGCCTGGGTCGGCTTGCCCCCCGGCCACAAGCCCCACCAGCAGGATTGCACAAAGACATTGCGCAAGTCTGGGTCTCACCGCCGTGGGATGCTCAGGTTCTGTCTGGTGGCTTGGTGGTCCATCATCTCTCTCTGGGGCAGGGGTGTGTGTGTCACGGGGACGGTCCACGAGCGTGTCCTGCAAACAAGACTCACAGCTTCTCATTAGTTCTGTTTTGAGGGTCAGGTTTGATTGGTAGCAGTGGGTGTGCAGCAGTGGCTCTCATAGTGTCATCACGTGGGGGTCCCGACTGCCACAGAGGCAGCACGTCCCCCACACCCCCGGGGGCTCTCTCCCCACTTTCATGGCTAGGGTTACCCAGGGGTCCCGTATCGGGGCGTCTCCTGCTGACTCTGCGGCACAGGCGCTGCTTGCGGTGGGAGGAGGCTGAGTTCGCCCGCGCGCCCCCCCCCCCCCCCCCCCCGTTCCGTGTTTCCGGGGGCTGGGAACCACATTCCTTAGCGATTGTGACCGCTTTTCGGTGCGGCTTAGAACTCTATTCGGTTTTGTTTTAAACTGTGCTGGTTCCGTTTCTTTGGTTTCGGAGTCCCGGCTGGCCCCCGCCAGCTCGGAGGAGCCGGCAGAGCTGTCGCCAGGCTCCGCACCGGAAGTCAAATGCCAGGGCACTTCTGGGGCTCCGCGCCGTTTTGTCCGGCCCCGAGCTCGCTCCTCCCCGCGGGGGAGGGGCCGCTCCCGCCCCCCCGGCTCGCCGCGCCCCCCGCAGGGGGTGGTTTCTCTCTTATATGGTGGCGGCGCCCGGCGCGGCCGCTGATTGGCTCTCTGCCCTCTGCCGCTCTCCGCCTCTTTCTCCCGCGCACACGCGCCCCTGAAATCGCGCGGTTTCCGAGTTTTCGCGCCAAGATTACCCGGGCCCCGCCCCCCTCCACGGCACTTGGCGCCATTTTCAAGGCGGCAGCATGGCCACGCTGCCGGGGCTTTCTCCCAAGACGCAGCTTCCGCGATTCTGGCTTCTCCTGCCAGCTCCCGCCAGAAGCGCTCTGCGCGCCGCTGCGTCTCTGACAACGGATCGCGGACCGGCGGCGGCGGCGGGACGGATTGGGAAGCCGTGGTTTCTCGGGGTTTTTTTGCGGCGGGGGTTTTTTGGGGGTTTTCCGCGGCGGGGGTTCTTCGAGGGGCTTCCGCGGCGGGGTTTGGCGCCGCTCCGCTCGGCGTGCCGGCGGGGAAGCGGCGCGGAGCTGCGGCCGGGTCCGGGTCCCGGCGGGAGCGGGGCTGCGCTGCTCGGAACGCGCCGCTCCAGGCTCCGGCGGCAGCGCTCCCCTGTGCCGGGCTGGGCTCCGCTCCGCGGCGGGGCCGGGCTGGGCTCTGATCCGGGGAAGGGGGTGCCGCGCTGTGCCCCCCCGGGTCTCCGTTCCCGGGCGGATCTCCTTCAGGGACGGTCTGCGCTTTCGCCCCCGTCCCGAGCCCGGGTCTAACTAATAAACACGTACGCGCTGCACTCCGCGTCTCCTGTTTTTCTATTGCCTTGCGCGGGGTTTTTTCTACCTTGCCCCGTGCCGTAACGCTCTCGCCACTGCCTGAGGATTTCGTTTCCCCGGCCAGCGTGGCTGTACACTGTTCCCATATTCCCGGATGCATGGCATCCACTGAGCATTCGGTTGCTCCAAGCTCAGGCAGCCTTGCTATAGCAAGATAAAAGTCCCTGAGCTTAAACTCAATACTCCATTGCTTCATACTCACGACCCATGCGACGCTGTCCATGACGCTCGCGGATCCTGGGGACGTCTCCCCTTGCGCCTAGATACGGTTTGACCGTTCCGGCCGCTGCTCCTGTCCAGGTGTATCCCGTCCGCCGGGGGAATTTTTCCCTTTTTTTTTTTTTTTTTTTTTTTTTTCTTCTTTTCTCCCAGGTTTCGGCACCAGTATGTTGCCTTTAAAAGGGGCAACGTGTGACCTGGTTCAGGCAAGGCAGCACGGCGGCCTGGCCTCTCCAGGCCGCTCGGGCTAATCAACACACGCATACACCAATGTGGCAGACGGTCGAAAAGCCTTTATTATCCTATCTCGTGGGTTTAAATAGTCTTGGGGGTTTTTGCTACGTCAGAGGGGGGTTGGGGGGTCTCAGGGGTTAGTCGGGAGTGGAAATTTACCAGGGCAGGTGTGGCTACATGCTTCTGGGGCTTCTGGGGTTAATAGCTAACGTGGGGAAGAGAGAAGGGGAGGGGTCTATCTTTCCGTAACATCCCGTGATCTTCCACTCGCCTGTCCCTTACCTACCACACATCCCAAAATTGCCATGAATCCCATAAGATCCTATCCCAAAAACCCTACAAATCCCATCAAAACCCATCCCAAAAATCCCAAAATCCCATAAAAATCCACCCCAATCGCAAATCTCAAACCCACCCCAAACCCATCCATGGGGTTATTTTTGGGTTATTTTTGGGGTGTTCTTATGTTATTTTTGGGGTGTTTCTGGGGTGTTTTGGGGTGTTTCTGGGGTGTTTTTGGGTTATTTTGGGGGTGTCTTTGGGTTATTTTTGGGGTGTTTTTGGGCTATTTTGGGATGTTTCTGGGTTGTTTTTTGGTTATTTTGGGTTTTGGGTTATTTTGGGGTGTTTTGGGGTGTTTCTGGGTTGTTTTTGAGTTATTTTGGGGTGTATTTGGGTTATTTTGGCTGTATTTGGGTTATTTTGGGGTGTTTTGGGGCTATTTTGGGGTGTTTTGGGATGTTTCTGGGTTGGTTTTTTTTGTTATTTTGGGTTGTTTTGGGTTTTTGGGGGTGTATTTGGGTTATTTTGGGGTGTTTCTGGGTTGTATTTGGGTTATTTTGGGGCGTATTTGGGGTGTTTTGGGGTGTTTCTTGATGTAAATCAGCTGGCCAGGAGACCCTGTGCTCCTCCCTTGCCAAGGCCTTTGCTGACAGCACAGCCTGGGCTGTTTTGGGGCTGGGGTCGCTCCCAGGGGCTCAGGGCCCCAGCGGGCGCGGCCCAGCCTGGCAGCGAGGGGGTGGCTCCGCTCCGGCTCCGGGAGTGCCGAGGGGACACTGGGGGGGACACAGCGGGGACAGCTGGGACACTGTGGGGACACTGTGGGGACACTGTGGGGACAGCTGGGACACTGCGGGGACACTGCGGGGACAGCTGGGACACTGCGGGGACAGCTGGGACACTGCGGGGACACTGAGGGACACTGCGGGGACACTGCGGGGACACTGAGGGACACTGCAGGGACACTGAGGGACACTGCAGGGACAGCTGGGACACTGCAGGGACAGCTGGGACACTGCGGGGACACTGCAGGGACACTTGGGACACTGCAGGGACACTTTGGAGGCTTTGTGGGAGGACTGGGGACACTTTGGGGACACCTGGGCACACCTTGGGGACACTTTGTCAGGACTGGGGACACTCTGGGGATAGTCTGGGGGCAGTCGGGGGGGGTGGGGACACCTTGGGGACACTTTGGAGGCATTGGGGGAGGACTGGGGACACTTTTGGGGGATTTTGGGGACACACTGGGGACATTGCAGGTGGTGGAGACACTTTGGGGACACTTTGGAGGTGTTCAAAGAGAATCTGGGACACCTGGGGACACCTGAGAAGGGTTGGGGACACCTTGAGGACACTTTGGGGGAGTTGACATTCTCGGGACATTTGGGACAGTTTGGGGACATTGCGGGGACACTGGGGACACTTTGGGCCTGTTGGGGACATTGGGAATGGTTTGGGGGGTTGGGGACACTTTGGGGACGCTTTGGGGGGTTGGGACATTCCTGGAACCCCTTGGGGACACTTTGGGACACCTTAGGAGAGGCTGGGGACACTGTGAGGATAGTGTGGTGGCTGTACCCGCCGTCCCTGTCCCAGTGTCCCCTCTGTCCCCAGTGCTGGTGGCCTCGGGGCGGCTCCGATGGCAGTGGGAGCCAGAGGGGACAGCAGGGGACAGCGGGTGAGTGACACCGGGAGGTGGCACTGGGGACATCAGGGTGACCCAGGGGACACCAGGGGTGCCCTGGGATCATTGGGGCCCTGGGGACGTTGGGGGGTGGCTCTGGGGACAGCGGGTGAGTGACACTGGGGGCACTGGGGGTGGCACAGGTGACATCAGGGTGGCACTGGGGACACTGGGGGTCTGGCATTGTGGACACTGGGGACAGTGGTGAGTGCCACCAGGGTGGCCCTGGGAACACTGGGGTGGCACAGGTGACATCAGGGGTGGCCCTGGGGACAGCGCTGACCCGGTGGTCACACAGCGGCTCTGTCCCTTCCCTGTCCCTTCTGTGTCCCCTCTGTCCCCAGCGCGGTGGCCCCGCAGGTGACATCGGAGCAAGTGACAGGGTGGCAACGAGGAGACACCGGGGGTGGCTCTGTCCCCAGGCTGTCACCCTCGTGTCCCCCCCAGGCCACCAAGGGCAGGGACAGGACCCGGCCACGCCCAGGCACAGGTGGGTGTGTCCCCAATTGTGTCCCCAAATGTTCCCCCAATGTCCCCAAATGTGTCCCCAAAGTGTCCCTAAACCTGTCCCAAATGTCCCCAGTGTCCTCTCAGTGTCACTGAATGTCCCCACATATTTCCCAGTGTGTTCCCAAGTGTGTCCCTGAGTGTCCCTAAATGTCCCCAAAGGATCCCTCAGTGTCCTTCAATGTGTCCCCAGTGTCCCTAAAAATGTCCCTGAGTGTCCCCAATGGCCCCAAATGTCCTTCCCAAAGTCCTCTAAAAGCTCCCAGCTGTGTCCCAGGTGTCCCTTCACTGTCCCCAAAGTGTCCCCAGATGTCCCTCAGTGTCCCCAGAGTGTCCCTGAGTGTCCCCAGATGTCACTCAACGTCCCCAGTGCCTTCAGTGTTCCCTCAATGTGTCCCCAAAGTGTCCCCAACGTGTCCCCGCAGTGTCCCTGGCCCCAATGGTGACGCAGCTCCAGGCCCTCGGTGCCGCCATCCTTGGGGACATCGGGGACCCCGCGGTGCCAGCGCCCCTCTGGGCACACCGGTGACATCACTGCGGACACAGGTGACATCATCAGGGAGCGGTGGCACTGTGGGGACAGAGATGATGTCACTGTGGTGGTGGTGATGTCACTATGATGGTGATGACGTCACAGTGATGGTGATGATGTCACGGCTCTGCCCCAGCCCTGGCTCGGTGTCACTTTGTCCCTGCCCAGCCCCCAATGTCCCCAAAGCCCCCACAACCACCAGAGGGTCCCCAAAGAGTCCCCGATGTCCCCAAGGAGGTTCCTTGGTGTCCCCAACCCCCTCAATGCCCTTCAGGTGGCCCCGAGATTCCTCCACATGTCCCAGGAATGTCCCAGGAATGTCCCCAGTTCCCCCGAGGTGTCCCCGAGGTGTCCCCAACACTCCAAAGTGTCCCCAAACTGTCGTCAACCCTTCCCAGTGCCCCCAAGAGCTCCCAAAGTGTCCCCAAACTGTCCTCAACCCTTCCCAGTGTCCCCAAGGGCTCCCAAACTGTTCCCAAAGTGCCCCAAAGGTGTCCCCAACACCCCCCGAAGGTGTCCCAAACACCCCCCAAAGTGTCCCAAGGGTGTCCCCCGTACCACCCACAGCGCCCAGTACAGCTGGGGACAGACATGGGGACAATGGGGACATCGCTGAGGACAGCCCAGTCCCTCCCAGTCCCTCCCAGTTCAGGGTCCTGAGGGGCCGTTGGGTCCTGGCAGGGTAGTCGAGGTCCCCAAAGGCCCCAGGCCCATCCCGGAGGGGTCCCAGTGTCCCTAGGGGGTCCCGTTGTCCCCAAGGGGTCCCTGCTGTCCCCAGGGCCCCCCGGTCTCTCCCAGCCCACACCAATCCCGGGTTTTATTCCCGTTTTTAACCTTTTCCTGCTCTTTCTGCCCCCGTCCCCATGGCAACACTGCTCCCGCCCCTTCTGCATCGCCATTGGCTGCTTCGCCCCGCCCCGCGAGCGCTGATTGGGCGAGAGCAGCACAGGGCGGGAACACCAAACCCGGAAGCGCCTTCACCCGTTGCCATGGAGACACTGCTTGCACGTTCCCATGGTAACAGGAGTCCCGCCCGTCCCGTGCTGCCATTGGCTGCTGTGCTCATGACGAGAGCGCTGATTGGCTGGGCATGCAGGGGGCGGGGCTAAACGCGGAACTGGGCCCCAACCAGTAGAGACTGAACTGGGATAAACTGGGAACTGGGCCTGAACCAGTAGAGACTGAACTGGGAGTGATTGCAAACCAGTACAGGGGCTAAAATGGGAACTGGGATAAATTGGAAACTGGGCCCCAACCAGTAGAGACTGAACTGGGATAAACTGGGAACTGGGCCTGAACCAGTAGAGACTGAACTGTGAGTGCCTCCAAACCAGTTCAGGGGCTAAACTGGGAACTGGCATAAACTGGGACCAGAGCCTGAACTGGGACCAGAGCCCCAGACTCATCTGGGAGCTGCAGTGGTCACTCACAGACCCAGCACTGGTTCATACTGGTCCATATTGCTCCATAGTGATTTATACTGGTCTGTACTGGTTCCTGTTGGTTTGTACTGTTTTATAGTGGTCCATACTGGTCTAGCCCGGTCACTGGCTGTACTTGGGCCCCTCTGTGTTTGCTGTGATCTCCCAGTGGAGCCTGAGCTGGAGGCACTGGTGATGGTGGGAACGGCCGCAGCCTGAGGGTCAGCGGGAACGGCCACAGGGGAACGGCTACAGCCTGAGGGTCAGCGGGAATGGCCACAGGGGAACAGCTACAGCCTGAGGGTCAGCGGGAGCGGCCACAGGGGAACGGCTACAGCCTGAGGGTCAGCGGGAGCGGCTGCAGGGGAATGGCCACAGCCTGAGGGTCAGTGGGAACGGCCACAGGGGAACAGCTACAGCCTGAGGGTCAGCAGGAACGGCCACAGGGGAACAGCTACAGCCTGAGGGTCAGCGGGAACGGCCACAGGGGAACGGCCGCAGCCTGAGGGTCAGCGGGAACGGCCACAGGGGAACGGCTGCAGCCTGAGGGTCAGCGGGAACGGCCACAGGGGAACGGCTGCAGCCTGAGGGTCAGCGGGATCGGCTGCAGCCCAAAGGTCAGCAGGAGCGGCCGCAGCCCAGGCCCAGCCGGATGTGCCGCTTGTGCTTTGGCTGTGCCACCAAGCGCTTCCCGTGGTCCGGCGTGGTGCTGGGCCTCACTGGCGCGTGGGCCCTGTGGCCACTGCGGCACGGGAGCTTGCTGCCATGTGGGTCCACCGGCATCCAGCTGGGTGGTGTAAGGTTGGTCAGCAGTGGGATGTCCGGCGTGGTCACCATGGTGGTGGCCAGCTCAGGTTTGATGTAGAAGATGGCGGGCGGGTCCAGCAGCATGGCCGGAGGGGCATTGGTGTCTGACATGATCTGTGTGGGGCCTTCATTGTTGTTGTCACTGTCATCGTCATTGTTGTCATCGTCGCTGTCCTCCACGTGGACCTTGAGGATCTTCTGGGATGGCAGAGACAGGGTTGTGGTGGTGGCCATGTGGAGCTGGAGGAGCTCCTTAGTGGTGGCGTGGGTGGCCCAGGAGGAGGAGGAGGAGGAGGAGGAAGGGTCACTGTCACCATGGATTGTCACAATGTCACTCTGGATTGTCATATTGTCACCATGGATTGTCCCGTCCCAGTGTCACCATGGATGGTCCTGATGTCACCACGGATTGTCCCGTCCCCACCATGGATAGTCCTAGTGTCACCATGGATGGTCCTGATGTCACCATGGATTGTCCCCTCACTGCCGTGGGAACCCCGTGATGACAGCGTTGATGACGAGGGTCCTTCTCCCCCGTGACTGAGCCGCAGGGCCACATCAGAGGGTCTAGCAGGGAGAGGAGGATGATGAAGATCTTTCTCCTTCATGGTTGGCATGCAATGACCCATTCGGACTGCAGGTGATTGCAATAATGACAATGGAGACCCTTCACTACCATGGACGGCCCTTGATTGACAGTGGAGACCCTTCATGTCCATGGTTGGCCTTTGATGACAATGGAGACCCTTCCTATCCATGGTTGGCCTTTGATGACAATGGAGACCCTTCATGTCCGTGGTTGGCCTTTGATGACAATGGAGACCCTTCATGTCCGTGGTTGATGATGATGATGATAAAGCAAAAGACCCATCAATACCGTGGATGGACTCATCTCCATCATGGACATTCCACAACGATGATGACCCTTCATGAGCACAAATGGTCACTGACGATGGCAATGAAGACCCTTCACAACCACAGATGGTCCATGATGATGACGATGATGAAGGCAAAGACCCATTGAGACCATGGATGGACCCTTGAAGACCACGGATGGACCCATCTTTGATGATGACAGTGACGGTGAAGACCCATCAAGGCCACGCATGGAATCACGACCATCACAGACATTCCACGATGATGACCCTTAATGACCGCAGACGTTCCTTGACAAGGGCGACGATGACCCATCACGGCCATGAAGGTTCTGTGACGATGCCAATGCTGATGACCAGTCACGAGCATGAACGTTCCATGATGATGGCAGTGCCTCCCCATGACCCCAGCCAGCCCCATCCCCCTCCAGTTCCTGCAGGATCTGCAAACACGGCTCCACCACGTGCCACATCTGCAGCACAGTGGCCACCATCAAACCCCACCTGGAACCCTCCAGGACCCCCCAGATCCTCCCCAGGATTCCCCAAAAGCCGTCCTAGAACTTCCAGGATCCCTTGGGACCTCCCAAACCCCACCCAGGACCCCTTGAGGTCCTCTAGGACCCCCCAAATCCCCCCCAGTACCCTCCTGAACTCTCAGATTCCCTCGGGAATCCCAAATCCTCCCCAGGACCACCAAACCCCCCAGGGCCCCATTTTTATAATGCCTGAAATTGGGATTAAAAGTTGACTTTCCAGGAAATTCATGGGGTTTTGCTGGGAAAAAAAGGGAATTCACTGGAAAATCAGCGTTTTATCCCAATCTGAAGCATTAAAATCCAGGAATTTCCTGGAAAATTGACTTGTTAGGCCAATTTGGGACATTAAAAACTGATAATTCCTTGGGAAATCAATTTTTTTTATCCCAGTTTGGGGCATCTGGGGAGTCCTAAGTCCCACTTTTGGGGATTTCTATGTAATTCCCAGTATTTTAGGGGTTCCCATGGAATTCCTGGAATTTGGGGGAGCCTGGTCTCATTTTTGGGGTGTCCCTACCCCTTCTTCCCCTCCCCCTCTTCTCCATTTCGGTTTCCACCTCAATGGCCACGCCCCTTTCTCCAATCCAACCAATCAGAGCTTGGGGCGGAGCCTGGGGGCAGGGCCTGGGGTGGGGGGTGGTGAATGAGGTCCCGGAAGGTAATTGGGGTCCTGGAAGGGGAAAGGTCGCCTTGAGGGGGGGGTGGGCTCAGGGTCCTGTCTGGGGAAATGAAGGTCCTGAGGGGCTAAATGGGGTCCTGGAAGGGTAAATGAGGGCTCTGAAGGGTTCAATGGGGTCCTACAGATGGAATTCACAACCCTCGTTTAACCTGCCAAGACCCCCATTTACCCCCTTGGCCCCCCAGTTTACCCTTTCAGGACCCTAAATGACATCTGTAGGACCCTCATTCCCCTGCCAGGACCCAACTCACCCCCTCAAGACCCTGTTTTCCCTTTCAGGACTCCACGTGTCCCCACCACCATGGAAACAGCATCCGAACGTGACTGGGCCTTGCTGGGTTGGTCCCTGTCCCCAAGTGTCCCCAGTGATGTCACCCCAGGAATCCCCATCAGGATTTGGGGCAGTTTTAATAAAAACTCTCAGAAAATTCCCCAAATTTGACTCAAATCCCACCCTGAGATAGCGGGCGGGGACAAATGACACCAGTGATGTCCCTGATGATGTTACCACCCCGATGACATCACAGCAGTGACATCAGTGTCCTCACAGTAGTCTCGGGATGTCCTCGATGGCTCTTTGGCACTGCTCGGCCACTGCACGGCCACTGGGTCCACCATGGCAACTTGAGAGGAGCCTGCGGATGTCCCCAAGTGTCCTCAGCAGGTGACACGTGGCCAGGCGGGCGCTGGCCTCCCACAGCCGCTCAGCCTCGGTCACCGCGGCCACCAAGGCCGCAGGGACATCGGGGGACATCTCATTTGTCCCCTTCAGGGTGGCCTCGATGTCCCCGAGCCGGCGCTGCAGCTCCCGGGGGAACGTGGTGGCTTTGTCACACACTGCCACCAAGCGCTCCAGCAGCTCCAGGGCCACCTCTGCCCGCTGTCCCCTCCTGCTGGCTGCCCTGGCCTCGCTGGTGGCCACCCCGGTCTCTTCCGTGGCCTTGGTGGCTGCCACCACCTTGTTGGTGGCCGCTGCCACCCGGGCCTCATGCGCAGCCAGCGCTGAGGTCGCCTCCTCCTTGTCCAGGGCCAGCAGCACCGGCCGGGCCGCGGCCACCAGGTTGTCCGTGGCTGTCCCCCACTGTGTGGCCTTGACCTGCAGATCCCCAGCCAGGGTGGTGGCGGTGGCCGCTGTGGTGGCCTCCCTGGTGGCCGCGGCCCTGCAGGCGTCGCGGAGCTCGATGGCCTCCCCGGCCAGTCGGTCCCAGCCGTCCCTGAGCACGGCCACTGGGCCCCGCCAGGCGCTGGCCGCCCTTGTCACATGGGCCCAGGTGGCCCCTGGGGTGGCCCCGAGGGCGGCCAGGGCCTGGCCCAGGGAGGGGACAGCCTGGTGGCCCAGGGTGTCCCGGAGGTGATTGATGAAGGTCCCCAGGGCGGTGTGCAGGGACCATGGGGACACAGCCAGCAGCACGTCCCCGTAGGGCCCGGCCACAGTGGCTGCCACCTCACCCAGGACGGCCACCACGGCCACCAGCGCCTCCAGCAGCTGTGGAGGGGACAGGGGAGGTGGCAGGGACCTGGTGGCACTTGTGGCCTCCTGGTGTAGCCCCAGTGCCCTTCCAGGGTCCCCTTTGTCCCCTCCCTGGAGGGCTCTGCTGTCCCCCGTCCCTGTGTCACCCCTGGTCCCCTCTGCCCCCCTCGGTCCCCTCCAGCCTCTGTCCCCTCCCCCTCCCCGCCGCACCCCCGTGTCCCCCGGGATTGCCGCACCTCGCGGGGCTCCATGGCCGCTGGGGACACTCCGGGGACGCCGCGGGGACACTGCGGGGACACTCCGGGAGATGCTGGCGGGGAGGGGGGACAGGCCCGGGGGACACTCGGGGAACACGCGGGAAGTGGCGCGGCCGGATGGGGGCAGGGCGAGGTGACGTCCCCGCCCCCCCTCCCCCCGAGCGGCCCGGGCGGGGTCCCCAATGTCCTCCCCATGTCCCCTACGGGACCCCGATGTGCCCTCAGGGTCCCCACATGGCCCCGGTGTCCCTCCCATGTCCCAAACAAGACCCAAGTGCGTCCCCGATGTCCTGTTGGGGACTCTGGGGACACGCTGGGGTCCTGTGGGGACATCGGGGACATCGTGGTGACCCAAAACAGGACAGGGGACCTCAGGGTGGTCCCGGTGTCCCCAAGGGAAGGACACGGGGTTGTCCCCAATGTCCCTCGGAGTGTCCCCCTACCCCAGCGGTGACAGTGCCACCCCAATGTCCCCACCCTGTCCCTATCCCTGCCCCACCAGCGCTCTCTGGGCCGCCTCCAGCCTCGGCGTCACCTCCTCGTGCCCCTCACGAAATGTCCCCAAGCCCACTAGGATGTCCCCAAGTGCCCGGGCAGCTCTGGGGAAGCCCTGTCCCTGTGTCCCCCAAGGTGTCACCTCCCTGTCCTGGGTGACAGCGGTCACCAACGTCCCCAGTGCCTGTGTCACCTCCTCCAGCCGCCCCAGCACATCTGCAGTGGCCTCGTTGGTGGCCGCAGCGGCCTCGGCGCTGGCCCTGGCAGCTGCCACCCGCCGGGCACGGTCCCGCAGGCGCAGGGCCATGTCCTGCTGGTGGCTCGCGGCGGTGGCCAGGTGACGCCGTGATGTCCCCAGACCCCGCCAGGCCACCTCGCAGGACACGGCCACCGCGGCCAGGGCCAGCAGCAGGTGGCTGTCCTCGCTCACCCCCAGGGCGGCGCGGGCCGAGTCCAGGGACACTGTGGGGACACGGGGACACCCCACAGGTGGCACCAGGGACACGGCAGTGCCACGCGTCCGGTGGCACCAGTTCAATCCCAGTGTCCCTGTGCCTCTGCCACCAGTCCTGTCCCGGTGTCCCCACTTTCAACCCATTGCCACCCGTTTTGTCCCACTGTCACCACCCGAGTGCCACCAGCCCAGTGTCACCAACCCAGTTCTAGCCCAGTGTCCTTAGTCCTGTCCCAGTGCCACCAGCTCACTGCTCCCACTTCCACGCCAGTGCCACCACCCCATTGTCCCCATACCTATGTCACATGCCAGTGTCACCAGTACCACCCATAGCAGCAGCTCAGTGCCACCAGTTCAACCCCAGTGTCCTTCACCCTGTCCCAGTGTCCCCAGTCCCTTCCTGATGTCCCCATCCCCGTGTCCCCTCCCAGTGACCCCAGTCCTGTCCCACTCTCCCTGCCCCAGTGTCACCAATCCCCTCCCACTGTCCCCAGTTCCAGCCCGGTGCCACCACCCCAGTCTATCCCACTGTCACCACCCCGGTGTCCCCAGGGCTGCCCCCGTGCCACCAGCCCAGTGTCACCAGTTCCATCCCAATGCCCCCATCCTGAGGCAGGGAAGGTCTCTACTGGTTGGTAGGGCTCCATACTGGTCTGAACTGGTCTGTACTGGTTCCCTGCATCCCCTGCTGCCCCCTGCTGCTCTGCACTGGTCCATAGTGGTCTATACTGGTCTGAACTGGCCTATACTGGTCAGGGCAGGGGAAAGTCCCTCCTGGTCTGTAGATATTTGTACTGGTCTGTACTGGTCCATACTGGTCTGAACTGGTCCCCACTGCTCTCTACTGATCCATAATGATCCTCATTGCTCTGCAGTGCCTCATACTGGTCTGTACTGGTTTGCTCTGGTCAGGGCAGGGGGAAGTCTCTACTTGTCTGTAAATATTCATACTGGTCTATACTGGTCCAAACTGGTCTGTACGGGTCCAGGCAGGGGGAAGTCTCTACTGGTCTGTGGATACTCATACTGGTCTATACTGGTCTGAGCTGGTCTGAACTGGTCCATACTGCCTCCCACTGAGGCAGTGCAGACCCACAGCACACAGTACAGCTGCAGTGTACTATCAAGATGTATACTGGTCTGACCTGGCTTATACTGGTCTGAACTGGCTTATACTGGTCTGTACCAGTCCATACTACACCATACCGGTGCCTAGCATTCCATACTGCTCTATACTGGTCCGTACTGGTTTGTATGGGTCCATACTGGTCCATACAGGTTTATAATGGTCTATACTGGTCTGTACTGGTCCATAGTGGTTTTTACTGGCACACAGCCCCACACAGCACCATCAGCCCCACAGCCCGCCCGTGCCCGGCCCAGAGCCCAACTCATCCAAACTGGTCCGTACTGACTTATACTGGCCCATACTGGTCCATGCTGCCCCATACCGGTCCATACTGCTCTATACTGGTCCATACTGGTCTATACTGGTCCGTACTGGTTTTTACTCACACACGGCCCCGCACAGCACCATCAGCCCCACGGCCAGCCCGTGCCCAGCCCGCAGCCAGTGCTGGCACCGCTGTGCCCGTCTCTCCTCGCGCTCCAGCGCCGCCGCCGCTGCCTTGGCCACGGCCCCGAGCTGCCGCAGCCACTGCTCGTCCTCGTCCCCCAGGGTTCCCAGGGCCACCGCCGGGGCCACCGCAGCCTCCTGGGCCCTCTCCAGCCCCCTCTGAGCCTCCTGGGCCTGGCCCAGGGCAGCCTCGGCCTCGGCCAGTGCAGCGGGGACACTGTCCGGTGTCCCCAAGGCCTCGGCCAAGGCCACCAGGGCCACCAGGGCCCTGCACCGCGCGGCCACCGCTGTGTCCACCTCAGGGGGGAGGGCAGGGGGGGACACCTGGGGACAGGAAAGGGGGATTAGGGCAGTGGGGGAGGGGTTGGAGGGTTCTGGGGGGGGGTTGGGGATCCAGGCAGGGTTCTGGGGATCCCCCGTGGGGTTTTTGGGGAGTAGGGGGAGCACGGGGGGGGGGGTTTTGGGGGATCCTGAAGGGGCTTTGTGGGCCTTGGAAGGGTTTTAGGGGGTCATGGAAGGATTTTGGGGGGTCCCAGGTCGGGTTTTGGGGGTCCCAAATGAGCAGGGGACATCCAGAGGACACGGCACAGGTGTCAGGGTGGACACAGGGGGCAAGGGGGGGTCCCAGGTGAGGCTCCCAAGAGATTGGAGGGGCCCCAGGTGAGGTTTTGGGGGTGCCAGGTGAGGTTCCCCAGGGATTTGGGGCTTCCCAGTTGAGATTTCCCTAAGATTTGGGGTTTCTCAGATGCACAGGTGAGCATTTGGGGGGTCGCAGGTGTCCAAGTGAGGGTCCCAAGGGGCTCCCAGGTGAGGTTTGGGGGTTCCCAGGTGAGAATTCCCAAGGATTTTGGGCTTCCCAGGTGTCCCAGGTGAGGCTTCAGGGAGGTTTTGGGCTTCTCAGGTACCCAGGTGAGATTTAGGGGGTTCCTCCTGAATCCTCCCTGGAATTTGGGGGGTCCCACCCCTCTTTTCCCCCTCCCCAGGCCCCTCTGAACTCCCCAGACTCCGGAACTTTCCACTTCCCTTTTCCCTTCTGGCCGCACCCATGGCCCTGGGGATTCCCAAACTTCAACAAACTGGCCCAAAATACCCCAAATCCCCCCCGAATCCCCCCAGATCCCCTCAGGTACCCACTGGGGGTGACCCCGGGGTTTTGGGGTTCCCACCTTGTGCTCCATCCCTGTCTCCATCCAGAGGCTGTGGCCAGAGCTCTGAGGGCTGAGGGCGTTGAGGCTCTTGGAGGAGGGAGGGACCCACACCCTGATCCTCCCCCGAGGGGCAGAACTGGCCCTGCCAGGACCTCAGGGACCCTTTTCCAGGTTGGGTTTAATTCCTTGAGGCCCAGATCCATCCTCCAGGGCTCCATTTACCTGCCAGGAGCTCATTGACCCCTCTGGGCTCTGATTTCCCCTGCCAGGACCCTGATTTACCCCCTTTCATCCTTTCAGGACCCCACTGAACCTCTCAGGGCCCCTATTTATCCTTCCAGGACCCCATTGGCCCCCTCAGGGCCCATTTACCCCAGCCAGGGCTCTGATTTCCCCTGCCAGGACCCTGATTTGGAAGTGGTTTTTGGGATTGTTTCTGGAGATCCAGCAGGATTTTGGGTCTGGGATTTGAGATTGTTTGGGGATCCAGGATTGGAGATCTTTTAGGATCGGATTTGGGATATCTGGCAGCATTTGGTGTCTGGGACTTTTTGGGATCCAGGATTTGGGATTTGAGAGCATTTAGAATTGGTTTTGAGTGTCCAATAGGATTTGAGATCTGGGATTTGGGATTGTTTGGGATCCAGAATTTGAGATAATTTGGGACTATTCCTTGGGATCCATCAGGATTTAGGATCTGGACTTTAACACTGCTAGGGATCCAGGATTTGGGGTAATTTTGGGATTGCTTGGGATCCAGAAATTGAGATAATTTGGGACTATTCCTGGGAATCCAGCAGGATTTGGAATCTAGGGTTTGAGATTGCTTGGGATTGGTTTTGTGTACCCAGCAGCATTCGGGATCTGTGATTTTCGGGGACCCACGATTTAGGACCTGAGATCCCTTGGGGTTATTCCTTGGGATCCAGCAGGATTTGGAATCATTTGGGACCCCCGGGGGCCCCAAAACCCCCGCCACGCCCCCAATGGGTTCCTCCTCCGCCCTTCCCACGGTCCCGTTCGTGGCCCCGCCCCTTTCCCGTGCTCCCACTCGCTGCTCGCACAGGCCCCGCCCACCTTCCCTTCCTTCCGCGCCCCGCCCCCTCCGCGCCCATTCATTGCTGCCCCTTCCTGCCTTCAGGCCACGCCCTCTCCGCTCCCCATTGGCTGCTGCTCCCACCGACCCCTCGCAGTCCCCGCCTCTCCCTGCTCCGTCGCTCCCCATTGGCCGAACCACTCGGACCCGCCTCGTTGTGGGCGTGGCTACAAACCCGAGGGGCGTTTCTTGACAGGCTCCGCCCAGCGCGGGCGGGGGCGGAGCCAGCGCGGGCCGGGGGCGGGGCCAGCGCGGGCCGGGGGCGGGGCCAGCGCGGGCCGGGGGCGGGGCCAGCGCGGGCCGGGGGCGGGGCCAGCGCGGGCCGGGGGCGGGGCCAGCGCGGGCCGGGGGCGGGGCCAGCGCGGGCCGGGGGCGGGGCCAGCGCGGGCGGGGGCGGAGCCAGCGCGGGCAGGGGGCGGAGCCAATCTGGCCCCAACCAGGCCCGGGGGCTCGGGGGCCGAGGGGGAGGGGCTGGGGGCGTTTCGGGGGGTTTCAATCAATGGGGGGGCCCGGGGGGTGCCGAGAGTGGGGGTGTGGAGAGTGGGGGGGGGGTCTGGTGAGTGTGCGGGGTCTCATGGATTGGGGGGTCCTGGTGTTGGGGGGCGGTGAGGGGGGTCCCATGGATGGGGGCTGGGAGGTGAGTGGGGGGTCCTGGCACACTGGGGGGGGCTCATGGCTCGGGGGGTCCCAGAGCTTTAGGGGTGGGTGAAGTGGGGGGGACGGCAGCGAATGGGGAGATCCCGGCTAAACTCGGGGGTGGGGGGAACCCTGGTGACAATGGTGGGGGGGGAACAGGACTGAGCCTGAAGGGACCCCCGGTGCTGGGGACCCCTCTGTGCCCCCCCAGTGCTCAGGGTCCCCACTCTGGCTCCTGGGCCCCCCCAGTCCTGGAGCTGTTCCAGGGGTGTCCTGTGGCTCCAGGAGGGTCAAAGGGGAGGGTGTGGAACCCCCGTGATGGGTGGGGGGCACAAAGGGGGGTCCGGCCCCGATGCTCGGGGGGGCGGTGCACAAGGGGGGAGGTCTGGTTCCTGTCCTGGTGCTCAGTGAGGGAGGGTCAATGCAGGGGGGGTCCTGCTGCTCAGTAATTCAGGGGGGGCTCTGATGGTCCCGGTGACTGAGGAGGGGGGAGGGGAAACCTGAGGGTCCTGATGCCTGATGGGGGGTCCTGAGGGAGGCTCCAGGTGCACAAGGATGGTGAAGTTTGGGGGTCCCAGTGCTCGGAGAGGAGTCCCAGTGCTCGTGGGTCCCAGTGGGTGCCCGAGGGCAGCGTGTGACACAGAGGGAGACCCCGGTGACACCAGCGACCTACACACAGGGGCTGGGCCGGTCCTGGTGACACTCGGGGCGCTGTTGGTGGCACAAGGACCCCCCCAAATTCCCTTGTACGAGGCCCCGGGGACATGAGGCACTGGTGGCACTCAGGTGTCCACAAGTCTCCCCAGTGATCTGCCCCCATGACATCCCAGCGGTGATATCACTGTCCCTGCAGCAGCCTCAGGATATCCTCGATGTTTTTTTGGCGCCGCTCGGCCACTGCGCAGCTACTGGGGCCACCAAGACCACTGCAGCTACCAGGCACAGCAGGTGGCGATGGCAGCTCTGGCCTCGGCGGTGGCCGCGTCCCTGCAGACGTCGCGGAGCTCGGTGGCCTCCCTGGCCAGCCGGCCCGTCTGTGTTTGAACACCTCAGCCGACCCCGCCAGGCGCTGCCCGTGGCTCTCACATCAACCCAGGTGGCCCCAGGGGTAGCCCCAAGGGCGGCCAGGGCCCCGCCCAGCGAGGTGACAGCGTGGTGGTTCAGGGTCCTACGGAGGTGCGAGGTGAAGCTCTGAGGCCCGCGTTCAGGGATTTCGGGGACACGCGCCACCGCACGCCCCTGTATGGCCCGGCCACGGTGGCTGCCACCTCACCCGGTGTGGCCACTACGGCCACCAGTGCCTCCAGCCACTGGGAAGGTGACAGAGGAGGTGTCAGGGACCTGGTGGCACTTGTGGCCTCCTGGCGTGGCCCCTGTGCCCTTCCAGGGTCCCATTTGTCCCCTCCCTGGAGGGCTCTGCTGTCCCCTCTGTCCCTGTGTCACCCCCTCGTCCCCTCTGCCACTCCCCCTCCTGCCCTACTCGTCCCCTCTGCCATCCCCTGCTGTCCCCCTCCCCGCCACCCTCGGTCCCTTCCCTCCTTCCTGCCACGCCCTCCTGTCCCCTTTGCCACCCAGTGGTGTCCCCTCTGTCCTCCCTGTCCCCTCCCGCTCCCCCCGTGCCGGGGTTGTGGCACCTTGCAGGGCTCCGTGGCCGCTGGGGACACGGCGGGGACACTGCTGGGGGCGAACACGGCCGGGTGACAATCCCCTGTGACAATCCCCTGTGATGAGCCCCTGTGACAAGGCCCTGTGAGAATCCCCTGTGACGAGCTGCTGTGACAAGCTGCTGTCCCACCACCCCAGTGTCCCCAGGGCCAGCCCAGTGTCATCATTCCAGTGCCAGCAACCTGGTGTCCCCAGTTCCATCCCAGTGTCACCAACCCAGTGCCACCAATTCAGTCCCTCTGTCACCACCCCAGTGCCACCAGCCCAATGTCACCAACCCAGTTCCAGCCCAATGTCTCCAGTCCTGTCCCAATGTCTCCAGCTGTGTCTCAGTGTTCCCAGTTCCATCCCAGGGTCCCCAGTCCCATCCCAAAGCCACCATCCCAATGTCCCCAGTTCCATCCCAGTGTCCCCATTCCAGTGTCACCGGTTGTGTCCCAGTGTCATTAGTTCCACCCCAGAGCCACCAGCCCAGAGGCTCCAGTCCCTTCCTGATGTCCCCATCCCAGTGTCCCCAGTCCTGTCCCAGTATCCCTGTCCCAGTGCCACCAGTCCCTTCCCAGTGCCACCAGTTCCATCCCACTGCCACTAGTTATGTCCCAGTGTCACCACCCCAATGTCCCTCACCAGCCCCATGTCATTATTCCAGTGCCACCAGCCCAGTGCCACCCAGTTCTGTCCCAATGTCACCAGTGTTTTGGGGGTTTTGGGAGGGTCCCAGGTGGAGTCTGGAGGCTCCTGAGGAGTTTTGGGGAGTGACAGATTGAGTTTGAGGGATCCTGGGGGGTTTGGGGGAATCCTTGAAGGGTTTTGAGGGGCCCCAAATGAAGTTTGGGGGATGCTGGAAGGGTTTTGGGGAGTCCCAGGTGGGGTTTGGGAGCTCAGGTGAGGTTTTGGGGCATTCTGCGGAGATTTTGAGGGCTCCCAGGTGAGGTTTGGAGGTCTCAGGTGAGTTTTGGAGGTCCCAGCTGAGGTTTCAGGGGTCCCAGTGAGGTTTTGGGGGTCCCAGGTGAGGTTTCCAGGGATTTGGGCCTTCCCAGTTGAGAATTCCCAAAGATTTGGGGTTTCCCAGTGAGAATGCGAGCCGGGGACTTGGGGGGTGGGGGGCGAGGGGCTTGGGCCTGGGGGCGTTTTGGAGGGTTCAATCAATGGGGGGTGCCGAGGGGGGGCATGGTGAGTGTAGGGGGCTCCCATGGATTTGATGCCTTAGGTTTTGGCTTTTCTAGTTTTCAGATTCTGTGCTGCTTTTCTCTGTGGGTCTGGGCTTCATATGAAGGGATGGTGAGCTCTGTTCACAGAGCAGGGAGACAAAACAATTCCTGCTCTAGCTGGGGACCCAAGGACAAATAATCCAAATCTCAGGCCCAAGAACATAAACAAAGTGGTCTGAAGAGAGAAAACAAAAAGGATGGGACTTCATCATCTAAAGCTATAATTGGACAATTAACTCCAATATGCAAATGGACCAGAACCTCTAAAAGTGAGACCCCGTGACCAGTCGTCCATTTTGTGATCATTTTGGCTCATCTTGGGCGTAGCCCCGGCTCTTGTGCTGCCCAAGGTGTATCCATCGAGGCCTTTGAACAAATCCCTCCTTTGTTTTTGAACTCTGGCCTCTGTTCTAGGTGAGCCTTTCCAAGGCATCAGTTCCTGGCGAGCACGAAGGGAGCCACGGCATCCGGGCAAGCCCCGGAGCAGAGGCAGAGGAAGGTCCGGCTGCTGCTCCCGGGGCGCTCCCGGGGCACTCCCGGGGCACCGCAGAGGGTGTCGGAGGCCAAGAAGCTCGGGAGCTGCGGGACAGGCGTGAGTGGCCGAGGGGTGTTGTGTTCGGCAGGTGGGTGGGAAGGGCTGTTCTGGCTCCGGGATGCAGGCGGGGTGCGGGGTGCGGGGTGCGTGTGCCCCGCTGGCAGGAGGGCGGGCGCTGTTCAGCGGGGCGGCTCGCAGGATCGCAGCGGGGATCATTCTTGTCGCCACCGCGGGGTTGGGTTCGAATGTCGCTCTCCCTCTCGCTGGTTCTTTTAATTCCTACTCATGACTGTTAAAATTCGGTGTGTTTTCTGCTGCGAGTGTTGTAGTAATAATATCCCGAGAGACAATCCCCTGGGGTTAGTACTGAGAAACTGGGGAGCCTTGTTTTTTAAATCCAAATTTATTAGAGTCTCAGAAAAGATCTGGTCGCGGTATGAGCTGGAGGACAATCACGCGAGGCCCGAGTTTGGTAGTTTGGATAAGAGATTAATATCAAGTTTGATTTCCCGTATAGCTCTGGATAAATACTCAGGGTACTCCGGTGAGCGAAAGTTTGCGAGGCTCTTTCTGGTGTCAGCATGTCAGCGGAGCCCAGCAAAAGGAAGAGCATACCTGTGTCCTACAGGGGAAAGGGGAGAAAGGAAAAACAGCCAAGACTGGACAACAAAAGTAAAACAAGGGCGGAAGAAGACTTCGATCTCGTTACTCCCATCCTGAGGGTGCGATCGGTCGTGCCCCACCCGCCCCAGCACCGCGGACACGATCGGGGAGCGGGGGAGGCGCAGCCCAGGCGGGGTCCGGGCAGTGAAGGAGGAGAAAGGCGAGCGTGGGCAGGCAGGGATGCCACCGCCCCCGCCCCGAGAGGATGAGCGGGGGGCAGAGCCTTGTGCCGGGAGAGCGGAGGGGATGGATGGCGGTACAGCCCAGGAGGAGCCGGGGCAGAGCCTTGTGCCGGGAGAGCGGAGGGGATGGATGGCGGTACAGCCCAGGAGGAGCCGGGGCAGAGCCTTGTGCCGGGAGAGCGGAGGGGATGGATGGCGGTACAGCCCAGGAGGAGCCGGGGGCAGAGCCTTGTGCCGGGAGAGCGGAGAGGGCACCTCCCCCGGTTCCCTCTCCGCTCTCAGCCCTGTGAGTTTCCATAGCAACCCTGAACGGCTCCGCGGATGACGTCACCGATGACGCAGACTCGCAGCCCGGGTTAAAAGATGCAGGAAATGCTCCGTGGTGCTTCCTAGGATCGGGGGGAGGTAAAACGGATTACATGGTACAACAGAGTCAGCCCAGTCAGAGAGCTCTTGCTCAAGTAGCTCCGAGGAGGATGAAATTGATGAACTCATTGCAACCTTGAGCAGGCGAAGGAGGGGAAAGATCGTGAGAAAAGCCATCAAAGAGTGTAGCCCCATAGCAAATCTTACTAGATCAAGAAAGAGAAAAGAACCGGTTTTACAAGCCCCGTTATGACAAGAAGTGGGCAACCAGGCGCCGATGTATGTAAAGGTTCCATATTCCCTTGTGAAAAACGCGGTTCACTTCTCTGTTACAATTTCAAAGTTTAATAATGGACAATAGGAGGCAGTGACAGTAAAACAAAGTACTACAGCCAAGAGCGCCCCTGCTAGTTTGGGAAACACCCTTTTTGTACCATTTCTATTACATTAACCTGTTGCATATTCATAGATCCTTATGCATATACATAACTAGTTTACATATTCCAGGGACTGTTCAGCGTGGCTCTTGCTCAGCTCCATCTTTTTAGAGCATGCATGTTTCTTGGCTGTGGTTTGGTTCCCTCTCTTGATCAGTTCCACTTTGGGCCTTGGCCCATGCTTTCTTCAGACAGCTGATGCTGATAGTTGGCATATCAATAGCCGGGTCCTCGTGACATGTTCACTGGATGCTATCCTGACCAAACAGACAGTTCACTCCTAGCTATACCAGCTACCACTACTACTAGATCTAAGTTTTTGTAAATAGGAAAAATAAAAGCAAAGTTATTTTAACATTGTACATACAACATCTTAATATTTATTAAGAAAATATTTATTAAGAAAAGCCAACAATATAATATGCATTTATAACAATCCCACCTCTTCCCTTTTTACAAATCTTTTGGCTTGACAAATATTTCTTGTTTTCTATCCTCCATTATTTGCCTTTTTTTTTCCCCCATAAATATTTTCTACTTCTTCCAAGGGTCTTTTCTTAATTTTTTTGTTTCTTTAATGCCATAATCTTTTGTGCAGTCCCAGATGTAGTCAATTTTGGGTCTATAGGCCTTGTTACCACTTGCATGCCCTGGACTGGGCTGGTGATTAGCTGAATAAAACAGGGGATCAAGTAAGGAAGAAACACCAAACCAGCTGTAGCACACAAAAGGAAGAAGCCTAGCTTCTTTTACCATTCTATGCCCAATACCTTATCCCACCAGCTTGTTTTTAGCTTTGATTCCCACTTTTGGACAGGTACAGGATGACATCTCCATTATTTGGGATTTTTGCCTTGATATTAATTCCATTGCCTGTCCTAGGGTGACGTTATGGTGTTTGTATCTCCAATCGTGTGTTCTGTTTACGTTTGATATTATGTTCTGTGCTTTCAGAACTGACTCTGAAAGTGAAGGTTTGTTTTGCCGTGTTATCATCTGGTTCACCTCCCCCCATGGTCTGCTGTCTAGAAAAGGCTGGTGCTGGCTGGCTGGCTTTTGCTTTGCTTGCTTGCTTGCTTGCTTGACTTGCTTGCTTTGCCTGCTTTCTTGCTTTGCTTGCTTCCTAGTTAGGTTAGCTAAGCAGTCCAATTCTTTCCCTGGACTGTTGCTTTTTCCTTTCCTCTTTCTGAATATCATCCAACCTGCTCTGGACTGGGATCTGGGAAACACCAAGGAACACCAGGAGCCTGCATTTTGTGATCTGCAGCAGCCATCCCCAGTGCTGGAGAGCAATCTCCAGTGTCCAGACCCGGGCGACCACTCCCAGGAAAGACCTTCTGGATTTGTTAATCTCTTCAGAGGGGTGAAAGAGTTTTGTTGTCATCTGGTGTTGTTAATTGTTTTGGTGCTGGGGAGTGCTTTGTTCGTTGAATAAACAGGTTCTTTTCCACTTCCCTCTCAGAGGAAATTTTTCCCTGAACCAGGTGGGTGGGGAGGGGCCGTGGGGGTTTATTTCCTGGGGGCTCCATTCAGAGGGTTTTCCCCAAATTTGCCCTAAACTAGGACATTGCCCAACCAGTTCTGTTTGTTATTATCTCTACAACTGCTTGGATTCTTCTAATACAATTTAGCATACAAATTGGGGTTTGATATCCCCAACTCCCATCTTGTGTCCAGGTGGCTGGCCCATACATTTCCAGTATGAGTTCAGGGGCCCATTCTTCATCTCCCCATTTTTTGAATCCTTCAATCAAATCCCTTTTATTCCTTTTTAGTTCCTCACTAACTGGTACTTCTAATTGATCTCCATTTCGTCCTGGTAGAAGAAAAAAATCCTGGCTGTATAATTCCCACAGTGCATCTCCCTTTCCAACTAGAGGGGAGTTTTGGGTATGCTTTCTTTCCACATATCCAAAATAAGCCATCTGGTGATTTCCAATAATGATTTTTCTGTTGATTTATATTCTCCCAAAATTTGGATATTTCTGGGATTCCAGAATGAGGATTTTCTGCTTGTATCATTACACTGAAAAAGTCCAATTTTGTTATTGTATTTGCAGTTTCTCTCTTTCATTTCTCTCGAGTCCAATACTGAGTTGATTCCTCTGGGATCCACCATGTAAAAGTTCCATTGCTCACTTTATATCTCTCACAGGGAGTATTTCCTACTTCATTAAGAAAATTTTCCCCAGTACGCCAGAGGCATTCATCCCTTCTCGCTGTTGAACTTCAAATCCATCCTTCTGGTCAGTTTTCCCCTCTAGTATTTGTCTGGTTCCACTTAAGGAATTCAACCGGGCCTAAGCTGCTGCCTTTCCATGGCCATTCCTCTGCCATCAAAGCTCCTCCACAGACCCCACAGTTGATTATGTTAAGTTCCTTACTTATTCTCTCCTCCAGTTCCACGAACAAAGTTTTCCCCAGTCTCAAGATGTCTATTTCCTTTTTAAATTACTGTTCAAGTTTTGTATATACATCTTGAAATGAAATTGGCACAGTGTTTGATTGTTGTACTGGCTTTGCCTTTTTGTTTACTAACTGCTCTTTAACTAAGTCCAGGACTTTACTCCCAGTGGCAAAAGTGAAATAAAACCATTTCTCTCCGTTCAGACACTTATTTTTCAACCTGTTACCACTTGTTCCTAAATTTTCCACAATCCAGTATTTTTTCCTATTTTGTATACAATTTCCTAATTTGGATGTGTAATAGCAGTGACTGTTGATATGGGTGTGTGTAACAAAAAAGCAACCCTGGTGTCTTTCCATGTACAGCTTCCAGTAACCTCTGTGACATGACTTTGCTGGTACCCGGAAAGGAAAAAGACAAAGCATGAGTGACAGAAAAAGGAGTAACAGAGGTCTGGCATGGCTGATACCCCCACTTCCCGTGCCTATGGGGTTGCTGCCCGTAGCCGGTGTATACGATCTTCTCGCTGGCGAGTACAGTGGCCAACCCAGGCTTGCCCTCTTCTTTCCTTGTCACTTCCTTTTTGCTAATTTCCAGGCAAATATTTTTTGACACTCCTTAACTGTATTTTCCCACTCTTCCTCAGGTATCTCCCATTCAACAGGCACTAATAATTCCCATCCACAAAATGAGTTCTATCTGGATAGGGAATAGATGTGGTACTCAACACTTCCTGTAATAAGAGTGTCGATTGCACGAGCTATAATACCAATTTTTCCCACAATTTAAACATTTACATTTAACCCAGCTAGCATATCCATTATTAGGATGAATCAAACAAGCTATATGGTATGGCACTGATGGAAGTTGTAATTCTTCCTCTTCTTTGTATGAGTCAAAGGCTAAGGTCAGAACATGAGCTGACCGAAACAGTCCTGATTCTCCTGTTTGAAGTGGAAGTATTCCTCCCCAAGGTGGGTATCAGAGACATCTCAGAACTTGTCCAGGTGGTACTTGAAACCCCTGGTATAAGCTCAGCCTTATTTCTCAGTCAGGTGTAATTCTTTGTACATTCCTTGGATCATCTGGGACCTCCCAGTTCATTACCACCCCATCCTCATTTGAGAGTCAATTTGGTATCATCCGGTTTAGATGTTATAGTCCACTCCTTAGGTTCTTCCACAGGTCCTTTGGTTCTGCTGGCGTGGATCCACCCTCGTTGCCTGGCCTGGATCTCTGCCTCGGTAGTCAGTAGTACCTGAAAAGGACTTTCCCATTGTGGAATTAAAGATTGTTCTTTCCATGTGTTCTGGTTTGAAAGCAAAACCAGTGAGAGACTCTAAGTCAGAAAAACAATTTATAGAAAAAAAGAAGTAAAATAAAAGACATGCAATAGTACAAAAGAAAACCAGTGATGGAGTCAGAATACAACCTGACACTTCTCTAGGTAGGGTGGTGGCAGCAGTCCAGATGAAGTGGTCTTGTTGAAGTAGTGATCTTATAGAAAAGGTCTGGTTGCTCTTGTCTTCTGGAAACCAGTGGGTAAGAGCAGCTTGTTCTGTCCTAAACTCCAGATTATATCCAGGTGGGGATGCTCAGCTCCTCCCCTCTGGGTGGAGCATCACACAATGGACTGATATAATTCAATGAGTCCTGCAGTGGATCCTTGAATGTCAGTTAAATGGAAATGGCTCCCAGAGGGAGTTACCTCAGAGTCATGGGGCAAGTCATTGATGAGCCCATTAACAGGAGATAGTCCAGGGGAAGGAGCCAAGGAAAACATTGCCCCTCCTGGTTTCAAGAGCTCATGAAGATGCTGACAGAATACATACTTCTGGGCACATCTTTATATCGTAACCTGGGACATAACCCACCCCTTATTCTATTTACCATCTGCATCATACCCAAACCCTCTTACAGATATATATATATATATAAAAATATATACACATATGTATTTATATAAAAAATACAGACTGAAACCTTACACACAGGTCTCACTTAAAATTAGGTCTCCTTGTGGTACACAACGGGTTTCCCCATCTTTCTGCATTACTCACCAAGTGTAACCAGGTCCTTGAGCAAAAACAATCCCACAGATGGGTTTGTCTTTGCCTGGGGTGGGATTAATCTAATCAGTCTTTCCTAAAATACCTTTCATGTGTATCACAGGGACTTTATCTCCATCTACTGTGTGCAAGGGTTTTGACTGGGCAGGACCAGCTTGATTGATGGAGCCCCGGGTGTTGACCATCCAGGTTCCCCTGCCAAATGCCTTCAGGGTGGTCTTAAGGAGTCTAGTGCACTGTTCAACTTTCCTGGCAGCTGGTGCATGACAAGGGGATATGATATATCCCTTCGATACCATGTTCTCTGGCCCAGGTGTTGATAAGGCTGTTCATGAAATGGGTTCCATTGTCCGACTCAATTCTCTCAGGTGTGCCATGTCTCCACAGGACTTGCTTTTCCAGGCCCAAGATGGTTTTCCAGGCAGTAGCGTGAGGCACAGGGTAGATCTTCAACCATCCAGTGGCGGCTTCACAGAATCACACAGAATCACAGAATCACAAGGTTGGAAGAGACCTTCAAGATCATCAAGTTCAACCCATTCCCTGACACCTCAACTAAACCCTGGCACCAAGTGCCACATCCTGTCTTTTTTTAAACACATCCAGGGATGGTGACTCCATCACCTCCCCGGGCAGACTATTCCAGTATTTTATCACTCTTTCTGTCAAAAACTTTCTCCTAATATCCAACCCATATTTCCCCTGGTGCAGCTTGAGACTGTGACCTCTTGTTCTGTCAGTTGCTGCCTGGAGAAAGAGACCGACCTCCACCTGACTACAACCACCCTTCAGGAGGTTGTAGAGAGTGATAAGGTCGCCTCTGAGTCTCCTTTTCTCCAGGCTGAGCAGGCCCAGCTCCCTCAGCCATTCTTCGTAGGGTTTCTGTTCCAAGCCACTCACCAGCCTCGTTGCCCTCCTCTGGATGCGCTCAAGCATTTCAACATTCTTCCCAAACTGAGGGCCCAGAACTGGACACAGCACTCGAGGTGCGGCCTCACCAGTGCCAAGTACAAGGGGAGAATGACCTCCCTGCTCCTGCTGGCCACCCTGTTCCTGACACAGGCCAGGAGCCATTGGCCTCCTTGGCCACCAGGGCACATTGCTGGCTCATGTTCAGCCGCTGTTGGCCAGGAGCCCCAGGTCCCTCTCTGCCTGGGCACGGACCAGCCACACCATCCCCAGCCTATAGCATTGCAGGGGGTTATTGTGGCCAAAATGCAGGACTTGGCACTTGGACTGATTAAACTTCATCTTGTTAAACTCTGCCCATCCATCCAACCATTCCAGGTCTCCCTGCAGAGCCATCCTACCTTCCAACAGATGGGTACATGCTCTCAACTTAGTTTCTGATGGTCTACCCTCTCTCAGCCCCTAAACCATTAGACTCGCCCAGAGATACAAGGCCTTGAGGGGAGGAACATCAGGAGATGGGCAAAGATTCAAAAGAGGCTCTCACCCCGATGTGGTTGTCCAGCTCTTTATTCCATGAGATCTGGGGGGAAAGAGCCGGGGAAAGAGAGCAAACCAGAAAGGTCAGGGATTAATCTAGGCTCTGGACACGGAGGGCTTCTCTGGCTCTCCACCAACCCCATCAGGGCAGGAAGGAGGGGACCAGACTTATCTGATCAGAGTCACAGGGTCTCTGGAAATGGGGAAAGGCATAGCCCGAGCACGCTGTAACAAGTTTCATCTGCAAATTTACTAATGAAAGACTCAATCCCCTCATCCATGTCATCAGTAAAGATATTAAATAGAACTGGTCCCAGCACAGAGCCCTGAGGGACGCCACTGGTGCCTGTCCCCAGCTGGATGCAGCACTGCTCACCACCACTCTCTGGGCCCAGCCATACAGCCAGTTCCTAACCCATCACAGAGTGCTCCTGCCCCAGCCATGGGCTGCAGCTTTTCCAGGAGTGTGCTGTGGGAGACAGTGCCAAAGGCCTTGCTGGAGTCCAAATAGACAACACCCACAGCCTTTCCTGCATCCACCAGATGGGTCACCTGGTCATGAAAGGAGATCAGGTTGGTCAAACACGACCTACCCCTCCTAAACTCCTGCTGTCTGGGTCTGATACCCTGGCCATCCTGTAGATGCTGCATGATGACACTCAGTATAAATTGCTCCATTATCTTGCCAGGTACTGAGGTCAGGCTGACTGGTCTATAGTTACTAGGATCCTCCTTCCCACCCTTTTTGTGAATGGGTGCCACACTGACCAGCTTCCAGTCATCTGGAACCTTGGCCATGAGCCAAGACTGTTGGTAAATGATGGAGAGTGGCTTTGCAAGCTCATCTGCCAGCTCTCTTATCACCCTGGAATGGATCCCATCTGGTCCCATAGATTTATGAATATTCAAGCATCTCAGCAGTTCTCTGACTGCCTCCTGTTGGATAATGGGGGGCCATTCTGTTCCCTGGAATCAACCAACCGAAGAGGACAGTTGTCCTGGGGACAAGCTGTCTTCCAAC
The DNA here is from genome assembly GCF_048771995.1 of Taeniopygia guttata. NCBI lineage: Eukaryota > Metazoa > Chordata > Aves > Passeriformes > Estrildidae > Taeniopygia > Taeniopygia guttata. The sequence goes on along the minus strand of NC_133060.1, from coordinate 4,278,044 downwards.
TAAAGACTGAGGCAAAGAAGGTATTAAGCACTTCTGCCTTCTCCTCATCTGTAGTTACTAAGTTCCCTCCCTCATCCAGTAAAGAGCAAATGTTAGTCTTACCCTTCCCTTTACCATTAATATATTTGTAAAAGCATTTGTTATTATCCTTTACAGAAGTTGCCATTTTAAGTTCAAACTGAGCTTTGGCCTCACTAATTTTTTGCCTACATGCTCTAGCAGCCCCCTTAAATTTTTCCGACAGACCTGACCCTCTTTCCGAAGATGATACATCCTCCTTTTATTCTGAAGTTCCTTCAAAACCTCCTTGCCATCCAAACTTGGAGTTTACCTTGTTGACTCATCTTTTGGCACACAGGGTCAGTCTGTTCCTGTGCCTTCGAGATCTCTGTTTTGAAGCTCACCCACCTTTCCTTAACTCCTTTGTTTTTAAGGGCAGCTTCCCGAGGAACTCTCTGAATAAGTCTCCTAAGTAGGCCAAAGTCTGTCCTCTGGAACTGTAGTGTAAGAGTCTTATTGGTGTTCCTCCTCATTTCACCAAATATCATGAACTCTAGAATTTCATGATCACTCTGCCCCAGGCGGCCTCCAACCATTACATCTCCCACCAGTCCATCTCTATTTGAAACCAGCAGGTCTAGCATAGTCCCTCCCCTGGTCGGCTCACTCACCAGCTGTGACAAAAAGTTGTCCTCCATACATTCTAAAAATTTCCTGGACTGCCTCTTTTCTGCTGTATTAAGTTCCCAGCAGATGTCTGGTAGGTTAAAGTCACCTACAAGAACAAGGGGTGATGATCCTGAAACAGTATCTAGCTGCTTGTAGAATAAGTTATCCACCACTTCTTCCTGGTTGGGTGGATGATAACAGACTCTCAGTAGGATATCAGCCTTGTTGGCCTTCCCCTTAATTCTTACCCATAGGCATTCAACTTCATCTTCATAAGTTTCAATACTTATGGTGTCAAAAGCCTCCGTAATGTAAAGGGTCACCCCTCCACCTTTTCTCCCTTTCCTGTCTCTTCTGAAGAGCTTGTAGCCATCCAGTGCAGTGCTCCAACTATGTGAGTCATCCCACCGTGTTTCTGTGATGGTGACTATATCATAGTTCTGCTGTTGCACCTTGGCATCCACATAGTCCTCATTGGGACCAAGGGCCAAACACCAAACCTCCTGGTGATGCCCCTCCAGTGTCTGGATATGTTCAAATTTGTCTGCATCCCACTGCTTAATCTTGCTGTCCTTCCCAGCTGTGAAGAAGAGATGGGATTTGGGCACAAACTGCAGATACACCACACTGTCAACATGGGCAAAAAGAGAACGGTGACAGTCCCCAGAATCCAAGCCCCAAATCTTCACATTCCTATCAGCAGAGCCGGTTGCAATTAGAGCCTCATCATGGCAGATGTCCATACACAACACTGGCAGCTTGTGTCCATACAATGAAAGGAAAAACTCAAGTGTGTCAATGTACAAAACCTTCACAGTGCAATCCAGTAAGGAGACAGCTAGCAGCTTCTGGTTGAGGCTGTGCTGCACACAGAGCAGGTCTTCATCCAGCTGTAAAATGCGCAGGTGCTTCATGGAAAGCCTTTTCTGAACACTGCTCTCATCTTTGACATATTCAAACTCACATAACTTGACACATTTATCAGCACTTCCTGTCACGAAGCCATGCTGGTCTGGTGAAAGAGCAATAGACCACACTGCCCGGGAGTGCGACAAAGAAGAGAGGGCAAACAGGGGCATGGCACGTCTCTGGGGCGTGGTCACGGCAGTTTGCTTGGCAGTTCACGCAGGCAGGGCAAGCAGTCAGGGTTTCAGGATTTCTTGCTAGTAAGGTGTGCTGTGTGTTGTTTGAGGTGTTTCTGTTGGATGCTTGATTTTGGGCATTCTGCTAGCAGTGGTTTTAACACGGTTGAAAACTGTGGTTGGTACAAGTGTATGTGACCAAGTGGAGACCTCCAAAAAGGATGCATCTGTACAGACCCATTCCTGCCTGGAGTATTTGAGCTTATTGGTGGTTTCAAGAGGTGTTGTGGAGGAGGCCTGCATATGGTGTGAACAGGTGAATGATCTTTCACTGGTGGCCGAACTTAGGGAGGAAGTTGAAAGACTAAGGAGAATCAGGCAATGTGAAAGGGAAATAGACTGGTGGAGTTCAGCTCTTCCATCCTTGAGGGAGGCCCACCAAGAGTCAGAGGACTCATATGCCTCTCACTCTCAGGCAATAGAGGGGCCCCTGTTAGGTGAAGGGGAGTGGAAATGGGTCCCTGCTCGGGGAGGTGGTAATAAAAATTCCACCCGACCCCCATCCCCTAGCCAGGTACCACTTCAGAATAGGTATGAAACACTGGATCTAGAGAGCCAGCCAGATGATTTAGAAGAAAATTTTCCACCCAGTGAGCCTCCCAATTGTGAGTCATCTGTAAAACGGATCACCACCTCTACCATCAAGAAGAAAAGAAGGGTAATCGTAGTGGATGATTCCATTCTGAGGAGAACAGAGGACCCCATATGTCCACTGGACCTATTCCACAGGGAAGTCTGCTGCCTCCCTTGGGCCCGGATATGAAATATTGCTGAGAGACTTTTTGGGCTGATTCAGCACTCTGATTATTACCCACTGCTGATACTCCAGGCTGGCAGTCCTTCTCTGGAGTGGCAGGTGTGGTTCTGTTGGAGCAGTGATCCTGTAAAAAAGGGGTGTAGTTTTCCTGCAGTGGAAGAGGCAGCTGTTCCTCTGGGAAATCCCGTACAGAAGAAAGCCATGTTGGTGTTCCAGAAACTCAAGATTTTATCCAGGTAGAAATGCTTGTCTCCTCCCTCAGGGCAGAGCATTTTACAAAGGGATGTAACAGTTCTTACCAGTCATGCAGTGACATTTAATAGCCCATTATCAGCAGATGTCTCCCCTGAAAGAGGACTGGTTGTGGAAGAGATAAGGAAAACCACTCAACAGAAGTGTGGTAGATAGGGACAGGCGAAAAGAAGATCTTGAGATGTGACGGAAATAGAGACCCTTCCCCCTTCTCCCTGCTTCACGTTATCTATTAACCCCAGAGCATGTAACCACACCTAACCCAGTAGTTTTCCACTCCTGACTAACCCTAGAGACCCTACCAACCCCCTCTGATGTAGCAAAGACCCCCAAGACTATTTAAACCCATGAGATAAGATAATAAAGGCTTTCGACCGTCCACCAAATTGGGGTCAGCGTCTTTGTCGTTAGCCCGAGTGGTCCGGACAGGCCGGGCCGCCGTGCTGCTTCTTGGAACCGGGTCGCCGTTGTCTTTTATAAAGGCAACAAATCTGGTGCCGAAACCCGGGAGAAGAAGAGAAATCCGCTCGGGTAACGGGATACGCCTGTATAGGAGCAGTGGCCGGAGCGGTCAGACCGTATCTTGGCGCAGGGAGACGTCCCAGGACCCGCGAGCGTCATGGACAGCATCGCCAGGGTCGTAAGTGCGATTTATAAGCAGTGGAGTATTGAATTTAAGCTCAAAAACCTTTATCTTGCCATAGCAAGGCTGCTTGAGCTTGGGGAGACTGAATGCCCAGTGGATGTTATACATCCAGGAATATGGGAAAAATGCACAGCCACGCTGGCCGAGGACACAAAATCCTCAGGCAGTGGCAGAAGCCTTAAGGCATGGGGCAAAGTAGAGAAAGCCCCGCGCAGAGCAATAGAAGAGCAGGAGACGCGGAGTGCAGCGCGTATGTGTTTATTAGTTAGACCCGGGCTCGGGGTGGGGGCGGATGCGCAGACCGTCCCTGAGGATGATCCGCCCGGGAACGGAGACCCGGGGGGACCCGGCGCATCACCCCCCTCCTCAGATCAGAGCCCAACCCCCGCCGCGGGAGCCCCCCGAAAAACCACGGCTTCCCCATCCGTCCCGCCGCCGGTCAGCGACCCGTTGCCGGAGGTGCAGCAGTGCGCAGAGTGCTTCTGGCAGGAGCTGGCAGGGGAAGCCAGAGTCGCAGAAACCGCGGCTCGGGTGGAGACGCTAACCATGCCGCCACCTCAGCCCTTTGAAAATGGCGCTGGCCGCCAAGGAGAGGTGCGGGGCGCGGGCGGTCTCGGCGCGAAAAGCCGGGAGACGCGCGATCTCAGAGATGCACATGCGCGAGAGAAAGAGGCAGAGAGCGGCAGAGAGCACGGAGCCAATCGGCAGCTGCACCTGAGGCCGCTACCATTTAAGGGAGAGACCTCCCCCTGCAGGAGGCAGGGTGAGCCGGGGGAGCGGGAGCGGCGCCACCCCCGCAGGCAGGAGCGAGCTCGGAGCCGGACAAAAAGGCACCGAGTCCCGGAAGTGCGCCGGCATTCAACTTCCGACTCGGAGTCCGGCAGCAGCTCCGCCAGCTCGGAAAAGCTGACGGAGGCCGGCTGGAACTCTGAGACAGAGGAAACGGAGACAACGCGATTTAAGACAAAACCAAGTAAAGCTCTAAGCCGCACCGAAAAACAACTACAATACGAACCAGCCCAGTTTACCAACTGGGGAGAAATAAAAATAGCCTGTGCTGAATGGTCCCCAGCGGCCGCCATACAAGCCTTCCCGGTGAGGCTCACCGGCCCGGAGGGGAACCAACAAAGGGTATATACACCGATAAACCCAAAAGATGTACAGTCAATTGTCAAAGCCATTGCGGAAAAAGGAATCAATTCGGCCATAGTCTCCACTTTAATCGAAGGTCTTTTTAGTAATGACGACCTGCTTCCCTTTGATATCGAGCGAATAGGTCGCATGATACTTGATGGTGCGGGAATGATTGTGTTCAGACAGGAATGGGAGGATAATTGTAGGAAGCAATTAGCCCAAGCATCTGGCGCGAGGCAGCCACTACACAGATCGAGCTTATCCAGACTGATAGGAAAGCATGATGATATGATCACGCCACAGCAACAAGCCGCACAGATGCAGGCTGAGGAGGTCAGAGCGACCACTCGGGCTGCTAGAGAGGCCATTCGCGCAGCCTCTCGAGTCGTGGCTAAGCCGGCGCCGTGGTCCACCGTGAGGCAGGCAGAGAGCGAAAGCTTCATGCAGTTTGTGGATCGCCTGCAGGCAGCGGTAGACTCCTCTACCCTGCCGGCAGAGGCAAAGGGCCCCGTGGTAGCTGACTGCCTGCGCCAGCAGTGCAACTCCATTACCAAGGATATCTTACGCTCCCTGCCAGCCGGAGCTAGCCTGGCTGACATGATCAGACATGTAGTAAGGGAAGAGCACCTGACGCCCATTCAGGCAGCCGTCCACACCCTGACCAGTGCCATGGCGTGCTTCAAGTGTGGTGAGGCAGGTCACATCGCGGTGAGCTGCCCCCAGCCGGCACGGCAGCCCGCCGCGGCGCCTCCACCCCAAACACACCTGAGAGGATCCTGTTAAAGCTGCGGGAAAAAAGGGCCACTGCCACACACCCACTGCTGCCAATAAAACTGACCTTCAGAACAAAACTAATGAAAAGCTGTGAGTTTTGTTTGCAGAACATGCTCATGGACCGTCCCCGTGACGCATACACCCCTGCTCCAGAGGGAGATGACAGACCATCAAACCGCCAGACAAAACCTGAGAGTCCCACGGCGGTGAGACCCAGACATGCACAGTGTCTCAGTGTGATTTTGCTGTTAGGGCTTGTGTCCGGGGGACAAGCCGACCCAGGCCACTACCCTCACCAGCCATTTAGGTGGGTCATGCAACATCTTTCAAGTGACAAGGTGTTCAAAGAGATCACCACAGCAAACACCCCATCCTTCGTGTTCCACATAGCCAACTTGTTTAGAAGCTACCTTTCTAACCCTAAACGAAATCAAATCGAACCTAACTAACCCCTGTTAGCTTTACTATGATGTTAAACCCCCCTTTTCTACGAAGGCATTGCTTTAGACACCCCCTTCAGTTACTCCACAGCCAGCGCCCCCCACCAGTGCAGATGAGACACCCCCCACAGAGGAATCACCCTGAGTCAAATCACAGGACAGGGCAGATGTTTTGGCAATGCAACCTTAGCAAAGCAGAAAGGCAACTTCTGCACTAAAGCTGTCAAGCCCAACAGAAAAACCAATAAGTGGGTGGTCCCATCCGCATCTGGGATGTAGGTTTGCCAGAGATCCAGAGTGAGTCCTTGTGTGTTCCTTGCCAAATTTAATGACTCTATCGATTTCTGTGTCCCAGTTCTGATTGTTCCTAGGGTCCTGTACCACTCAGACGAAGAGATATACCATCTTCTTGAGGAACCTGACAGACTCCACAAAAGAGAAATAATCACAGGTATGACCATCACAATGCTGCTTGGCCTGGGAGCAGCTGGCACAGCCACGGGCGTCTCAGCCATCGCAACCCAACAGCACGGACTCTCTCAGCTGCAAATGACCATCGACGAAGACCTGCAGAGGATCGAGAAATCCATCTCCTATCTAGGGAAATCAGTCTCTTCGCTTTCAGAAGTAGTCTTACAAAATAGGCGAGGACTGGACCTCTTGTTCATGCAACAAGGAGGACTGTGTGCAGCCCTGAAAGAGGAGTGCTGCTTTTATGCAGATCATACGGGAGTCGTTAAAGACTCCATGGCAGAGCTCCGAGATAGACTGGCTCAGAGAAAGAGAGACAGGGAAACCCAACAGAGCTGGTTTGAATCCTGGTTCAATCGATCACCTTGGCTCACCACTCTAATTTCCACCCTGGTAGGTCCACTGGCAATACTACTTTTAGCTGTTACCACAGGACCATGCCTGCTGAACAAACTAGTCTCGTTTGTTCAGGCCCGTCTAGAAAGGGCGAACATTTTGTTCATAGGCCACCAACAAATGCTGTAAGCCAAAAACTGCAAACACGGTCTGTCGCAAAAGCCTTCGAGACTCACCTTGCGAAAATTACTCAGGTTTACCAAACCACCCTTTCCTTACCAAGTTACAAGTTTGTACCTCACTCCAGTGCCTATATCTACAACTACCTCATTTTATATATGATAAGGGGAGGGGAGATGTGGTAGATAGGGACAGGCGAACGGAAGATCTCGAGATGTGACGGAAAGAGAGACCCTTCCCCCTTCTCCCTGCTTCACATTATCTATTAACCCCAGAGCATGTAACCACACCTAACCCAGTAGTTTTACACTCCCGACTAACCCTAGAGACCCTACCAACCCCCTCTGACGTAGCAAAGACCCCCAAGACTATTTAAACCCATGAGATAAGATAATAAAGGCTTTCGACCGTCCACCAAATTGGGGTCAGCGTCTTTGTCGTTAGCCCGAATGGCCCGGACAGGCCGGGCCGCCGTGCTGCTTCTTGGAACCAGGTCGCCGTTGTCTTTTATAAAGGCAACACAGAAGAAAATTGTTATACAGCTGGCAAATGAATACATCTTGCTTCTCAATCTGGGACACCTTTATTAAACTTTTAAATTTTAACAGGAAAGTGAACCGTGTTTTTTGCGATTTGGAGGCCTCACCCAGGACTAACACATCGCTTCCGAGACCACCAGAAGATACTGAGTGGGGAGGGCACCCCGCTGATTTCAATGGCTTGACTTGCTTCTTCTGGTGAGATTGGTGGTTGCAGGTTGAAACCCCGTGGACAAAAGGAAAAAGGCTCCCTATAACTGTGGTAGCCCGAAAATGCTTGTGCATGAAGACTCTAAGAAGAAAAGAGGATTGTAAGTACTCTTTGGGGTGGGGGAGGGCAGCAGGTATGGGGGGATGAATGTGTATGAGTGAGACACGGGTCGGTTGTCCCAGGCCTGCAAAGTGAGCGATGAGTCTCCCACACTGCATTTACATTCTTTCATGAGAAAAGCAGCCAGTAAACAGATGAAATGAAAGATAAAAGGAGTGAGAGAATCCCTCTGAGTAACTGGAACTGGGTCACGGGAGAGGGGTGGGACTCCTTGGAGAGAGGGAGTCAAGGGTTTTCCTGGCAAAATCCACTGGGAAAAAAAGGGACAAGAAGTGGAGAAGCCCCCTAAAATTTTGATGTATTGATGGATAAAGTTGCCCAAGCGCATCCAGAGTTGAACAACACAGCTGGGTTGAGGGATAAAGATATGCAAGACCATCCAGGGTTGAACAACACGGCTGGATTGAGGGATATCCAAGAAAATCTGGGGTTGGCCAATAACATTTTGATATTTTATAATACCCATGGGTGGATATTAAGAAGTGACTTGAGAACAAAGGTACCTTATTTTTGTGTTGTCCTCTTGTGAGTGAGAGTGAGTGAGACATTAAATGAATAAAAGTGAATGAGTACGAATGAATGAAAATACATGTAATATAGATTGCTTAACTTTATTTTCTGGAGGAAGGTAGATTGTGTGGCAGAATATTGGAAAGGAAGGGGTTTTTTGGTACTCTGAGGAATGTTCAAGCTGTCAAGGGAATGGATTGCAGCAGGGACGAGTGGTGGGGTCCTGGGGAAATGAGAGAAAGAATCAGAGAAGAGAGGAGGCACCCTGTGGAAATACTGTCTCTCCGTGTCTCCAGTGTTTCTGCTCATGCCAGAAGCTCCAGTCTCCCTACCCATACCAACTTTTCTGTCTGAGCCAAGAGCTTCAGCCCTCCTCGCCCATACTGGGTATGATCACTCCTATCCCCACTGTGGCTTCTCCCCAGCTGACTGCTCATGTACCTACCTCTGTTTCTTCTTTGATTCCAGCTACACTGTTGAATTTTGCTCCTCCCTCTGTCCCTTTCTGGATCTAGCTTTACAGCCAACTTTCAGCCTGGTCTCTGTTCCCTCGGTGATTTCTGCTCCCTCTGTATCTATGGGGGAGGTCCAAGAAGGAGGCAGAACCCCAGTGTGGTCAGGGTCCCAGGAGAGGACTAGGGATGCCTGTTTCTGCTGTAGCGGGGGAGGTCACCCTCCCTTAGGAGGAGACCTGGGGATGGTTCAGGGGGTGTGCCCAGTGAGGGAGTGGGAAGAACATGGGCTCTGTTTTCTGCGGGATGGATGCCATCTGGAGCCTTTGATTACTTTCAAAGTAGGCCCCCAAGAGGAAGTATTAGAATTTATAGTTCATACTGATGCAGAGAGAACTTATGTAGTAGGTGTTCCAGGAGGATGTGATGTAGGTGGTGGCACTATGGAAATGGCAGGGTAAAGAGGATAAGGGTTTAAAATCCCTATCATTACAAATGTAGTATGGAGGTAGGAGATGTCTTCTTAGTTCCTGGAGTAAGTGTCAACTTCTTGGGAAAAGACTTACAAATCCAGCTGGGAAGAGAGGTTATACCAGAAGAAGAAAGGGCTGTGGACAAACTCTTTGAAATAAACTAGTTGTGTGTACACTTCATGTGGTCCAAGATGTGTTAAAATCAAAGAGGGAAAAAAAGTAAAAGAAAAAGCTGAGAAAAAAAAAAAAAGGTCAGCAGACTCTAAGATGTAAAGATGTGAAATAATGACAACACTAGAAGTTAAAGAAAGTTTGAATCCAGCTCAATATTTTTGGCAAACAAAAAGGTACCTCAACACATGATTGTTCAGAAATTGTGCAATTCAGGAGGATCTAGCAGAACACGCCCTCCTAGAGGGGGAAAAGATATATGTTGATGGTTCATCCAAATGCATATTAAAGAAAAAGAATACCTGGGGATATGAGGATGAGGATTGTTGAGGTTGAGGGTGTTTGACTGCTCTTGTGCGAGCAGCAGAGTCTCGGGGCTGTGGCAGGGGCTGATCCGTGTAGGTGGCCTGGCATGGCAACTTCCAGAGTTTGCCCACCCAGTGGAGGCGGCGCGGGGCGCATGGGACATTGCTGGTGTTCGGGAGCTGACTTGGTGGGGCTGGGGTCTTGAAGGGGGCGGGGTTACCAGACACACTCGCCAGGCTGGCAGCAGTGCTGGGCATGGTTTGCACAGTTTGGTTCTGAGGAGTGGGCTGGCTCAGTGACGGAGCTGCCAGGAGGGGTGGCTCCCAGCCTGCTGGGGTCCCCAGTCCAGGGCGGCAGCCACAACCCCAGTAGGCGGCTTGAGAGAGAGAGAGAAGGGGCAAAAGAGGGGTTGAGGCACGCCCCCAAGGTCCCTGCAGAGGTGGCTGTCTGCGAACTCCCCTGCTCCCAGAGCCACCCTTGCCAGGGCTGCTGTGGTGCAGTGGCAGCAGCAGGGAGGGCAAGGGACAGCGCTGAAGGTGCTGCTCTGAGTGGAGGGAGAGAGAAGGGGAGGCAGCATGAGAATAAGTGATAAGGCCAAGGCAGAGATAGCCTTGATCTCTTGCTAATTCTCAAAATCTCGACAAGTTGTTTATTTTTGTTCTCTTAAAGCAAGATTCTTTTTCTTCTTCTCTTTTTGCTGTTAGGAGGCGGGGGGTTGGCTCTGAGAAGTTGTTAGAAGGATGGGTCTGTGAAGGCTAAACAGCTAAATAATGCTCAGAGGGTAAAAAGCAATAGTTGTTAAGACTGGCCTGGCTCCTTTTTTTGCTGTTGTTTGTTTGTTTGTTTGCTTGTTTGTTTTGTTTACCTAATTGAGGCTCACAAGAAGAGGAATTTGCCTCTACGTTTTCCCTTTATAGCTGTTAAGGCTGCCTGCCTTAGAAATAAAGGGAAGCATCCTGAGCATGGCAAGTCCCTCTTTCTCTAGGAGAAGTGTCCGTTGCGTGATCCCAGGAGCTGAACAGCCTAGTACAGCTGAAGACTCAGCTAGGTACAAGAAGACCAAGCAGCTGTGGCCAAAAAAACCCCAAAAACCCCAACTTGTCGCTAAACCCAAAAAGTTTTGAAGAATGCTAATGGCAAATCCTGATGTGGAGTTGCCTTTCCTCCTGTCACTGTTCCTGTGCTATTAAAAAGTCCTTTCCAGGTACTGCTGACAACTGAGGCATCAATCCGAGCCAAGGGAAAAGTGAGTGGATCCACACCACCAGAATCAAAGGACCTGTGAAGGAACCTGAGGAGTGGACTAGCACATTTAAACTGGGTGATACCAAATTGACTCTCAAACAGGGACTGGGTGGTAATGAACTGAGAGGACCCAAATGATCCAAGAAATGTACAAAGAATCACAGCTAACTGAGGAACAAGGCCAAGCTTATATCAGTGGTTTCAAGTGCCATCTTGACAAGTCCAGAGACACACCAGATATCCATCCTGGGGAGGAATACTTCCACCCCGAACAAGAGGATCGGGATATTTCAGTCAGAGAATTCTTGTGTTTTGGACTTAGCCAGAACAGTTTCCCTCCCGCCAGGGAAACTGCTTCTCCCCCTGCCAGTAGAACTCAGCGTAAAATGCAGAGAGAAAATGATCATAGTGAGGAGGAAAGAGATAGGCCCAACCTTTACCCTCTAAGGGAAGTACCAACCGCTCCCGGAATCATCAGGTACGTAAACGTCACGATCAACACGGGGTACATGAGAGCCTTTAGGAGGGAAATGGGAAAATTAATGGATGACTCTCTGGGGGTAGTAGAGAGGCTGGATGAATTCCTGGGGAATAGGATCTATTTATATGATGATATCTGCGCCATTCTAAGGTCGTTGTTCGATGCCAAGGAATGGGACATGATAAGGCAGGCAGCTATAAAAGATTGGGAAGACAGGAACCCCTAGGGAGGGAGTGGCGCTGAAAAATGGCCTGAGCAGAGGCCATCATGGAATGCCCAGGCAGAGGAAGACCGGCACAAAATGACAGGATTAAGGAACATGGTGATACAGGGTATCCGAGGGGTGCTACCAAAGGGACAGAACATTAGCAAGGCATTGGGGGAATGCCAGGGCAGGAATGAAATACCTACAGAATGGTTAGAGAGGTTGAGAAAGAGCTTTTAAATGTATTTGTGGACAGAGCCTAATTCCCCTGTAGGCGGAATTCTGTTAAAAACGCAATTTGTTGCTAAATCATGGGAGGATATATGGAAGTAACTAGAAAAAAGTAGAGAATTGGCAAGAGAAAAGTCTGCAAGAATTGCTCAGGGAAGCACAGAAAGTTTACATGAGAAGGGGTGATGAAAAACAAAAGGCACAGGCAAGGGTACTGGTGGTGGCAGTAAGGGAAACTCAGAAACTGGAACAGGCACAAAACCCTGGAAAGCCAACACAGGCCTAACGGCTCCAGGAAAAGCCGAACCTCTCTCAGAAGAAAAATATAAACAAACACGTAAGCAACCCTGAGTGTTTTTACTGTAAACTGAAAAGGCACTTCAAAAGGGAATGCAAGAAGAGAATGAAGGATGAAAGGATCTTCCAGGAAGATTAGAGGTGTCAGGGGCTCTATAATTTGGGGTGCAGAACAGCTGGAGAGCCCTTGATAAAATTGAAAATCGGACCCCAAAAACAGGAGTTGGTTTTTCTGGTTGATTCAGGAGCAGAAAGGAGTACGATTCAGCAACTGCCACCTGGGTGCACAAAGAATAAAAATTCAATGGTGGTCATCAGGGCTAAAAGGGAACCCTTTAAGGTACCAGTTTTAAAGGACGTAGAAATAGAATTGGAAAATAAATTTTGTCTAGGGTATATCTTACTAGTAGAAGAAGCAGATTATAATTTACTGGGGAGGGACTTAATGATATTCCTGGGGATAAGCCTGATTGCACAAGACTCACAGCTCATGGTAAGTTTATATAAATTAACAACTGAGGATGAGAAAAAAATAAATCCTAAGGTCTGGCACACTCAGGAGGAGGCGGGGAGGTTGGATATGAAACCAATACACATTGAAATTGAGAGACTGGAGAATCCTATCAGGATCAAACAGTATCCCATTCCCATGGAAGGTAAGAAAGGGTTAAAACCTGTATAGAGGATCTGATAAGGAAAGGCACACTGAAGCCTTGTATGTCAAGGCACAATACACCTATCTTGGCAGTGCAAAAGACAGATGGAAGTTACAGGTTGGTGCGAGATTTGAGGGAATGTAAATCAGAGAACAAAAACTTTGTTTCGTACGGTCTTGAACCCTTATACATTACTGAATAACGTATCTCCAGAGGACACCTGGTACAGTGTGACAGATTTAAAAGATGCCTTCTGGACTTGTCCTTTAGCCAAGGAGAGTTGGGATTATTTTGCATTTCAGTGGGAGGATCTGGAGGCAAAAAGAAAGCAACAACTAAGATGGACATCTTTGCCTCAGGAGTTTGTGGATTCACCAAACCTCTTCGGCCAGGCCCTTGAAAAACTATTAAGTGAATTCGTGCCAGTAAAAGGGACCAAATTACTGCAATATGTAGATGACCTACTGGTGGCCAGTCCCAAGGAGGAGGATGTAAGAGCCAGTACCATAGCCTTATTAAACTTTTTGGGAGAAAAGGGGCTGAAGGTCTCAAAATCCAAATAACAGTTAATGGAGCCTGAGGTTAAGTATGTAGGACACCAGTTAACGAAAGGTAAGAAGAAATTAGATCCGGACAGGATAGCAGGGATCATCACCTTACCCCCTCCATGAACAAAAAGGGAAGTCAGGCAGTTGCTGGGGCTCCTAGGGTACTGCAGGCAATGGATTGAGGGTTACAGCAAGAAGGTGAGGTTTCTTTATGAAAAGCTTACCACAGATAAGATGAAGTGGACAGAGCAGGATGAGGAGGGCTTCAAGGAGACTGTCTTAATCCACTCCTGTGATTTGGAATTGCGGACAACTTAGCACAAAATCCCACCCAGTTCTTGTTTGGGGAAGCCACGGGAGTGCATTCTCATGACTGTGCTGAAGTGGCAGAGCTGCACCCCAAAATAAGACCCAATTTAGAAGAAGAGGAGTTAGAAGAAGGAGAAAAATGGTTTGTGGATGGCTCAGCAAGGGTCATAATGGGAAAAGGAAATCAGAATATGAAGTAGTAGATGGAAAAACAGGGGAGGTGGTGGAATGTGGATCCCTGAATGCCGGATGGTCAGCACGAGCTTGAGAATTATATGCAGTATTAAGGGCTTTATGGAAATTAGAGGGAAAAAAGGGAACAATCTTCACAGATTCGAAATATGCATTTGGAGTGGTACACACTTTTGTAAAGATTTGGGAAGAAAGACAATTACTTAATACTTGGGGACAAGGAGTAGTAGATGAGGAAATAATCAGGCAAATTTTAAAGGTCATCAAGGGGCCAGAGACAATTGCCATAGTCCACGTGAAAGGGCACCAAACAGGAATGCAATTTAGGACCTGAGGGAGCAACTTAGCAGATAAAGAAGCCAAAAGCACGGCTTTGCTAAAGGTAAACACTCCGGAGATCGGGGAAGGGGACGTCTGGGAATATCCCCCACACCCTTCCCCAAAATAAATTGAGGGGTACAGAAAAATAGGAGGCCAGCTAGAAGGAGGTAAGTGGAAATTGCCAGATAGGAGGGAGCTATTATCTAAAGACTATACCAGAAAAATCTTGGGGAGGTTACACCAACAGACACACTGGGGAGCCCAGGCCCTGGCAGAGCAATTCCTGAGATTCTTCAGGTGTAAAGGGATCTATGAATTGGCAAAACAAGGAGTGCAGGGGTGCATTATTTGTCAAGAAGCTTATTGGGCAAAAACCCGGCAGGTGGCATTGGGAAGCTGCCCAGTGGCGTACTGGCTTTTCAAGAGAATTCAGGTAGATTTCACTGATCTGCCTAAGGTGGGGAGATATAAATTCCTGTTGGTAATAGTGGACAAACTAACCCACTGGGTAGAAGCCCTTCCAAGTTCTTGGGCTACAGCCCAAACAGTATCGAGATTTCTACTGGAAGAAATCATACCCCAATATGGGTTAGTAAATGATATTGATTCAGACGAAGGGACACACTTCACCTCTAAAACCATTAGGCAACTAGCCGATGCTCTGGGGATCCAGTGGGAATACCACACCCTGTGGTATCCTCAGAGCCCCAGACAGGTTGAAAGAATGAATCAAACATTAAAAGCCCAATTGGCAAAATTAATTTTGGAAACTAAAATGTCGGTTAAAGTGCCTCCCCTTAGCCCTGCTAAATATCCGGACCATGCCTCATTCTGAGACCCTTTGAAATGCTGTACGGGATGCCATACAAGCATGGTATGCCAGTGGGGCACCCGAGGATAGAAGATAGACAGATACAGCCGTATCTCATAGCCATAAGCAAGAATCTTCAGGAATTGCAGAAGCGGGGAATAATGACGCAAAGTACCTCTTTAGGTTTTTCCATACATAAAATACAAACCGGGAACAAAGTACTCAGAAAGACCTGGAGAGAGGCCACCTTGTCACCTCTCTGGGAGGGTCCCTTTCGTATCCTCTTAACCACAGATACAGCAGTATAAACAGCAGAAAAGAGGTGGACACACGTGTCTTGAGTGAAGAAAATCAAGCTCCCTTCCCTCCAGGAAGGGATGCCAGAGTGGAAAGTCACCTCTCCCCCTGGAGACCTGAAAATAACCCTGCATCGGCCAAGTAAATGACTGATAGGGACCTGATAAGGTGCCTTGAACCTGATTATGAATGTTATCCATTTGTACATTACATATGTGAATATTGTAATGAGGTTTGGGTCATGAACTGTAGAAGGGGATATTGGCCAAAAGGTTTATGTGATAAGTGCTTAGAAGGGGAGCTGTGCCTGACTAGCCATGTCTTCGGGCTCTCTACTAAGTTGGGAATAATCGAACAAGATTCTGAAATTTGGTTTTGCTTGTTCCAAAATGGGCTGAGAGGAAAGCTACAATCAAAAGCTTGAATCATTACTATTGAGTGCTGGAGGTTAAACAAGGTACCCTGCAGCACAGATACTGTTAAACTACCCAGGTAGGGCATCTTTAAACAGAGGTATGCAGCTCGGTCCTGGCATGAAACCACAGAAGACTATTCCTGCTGCCAAGAAGATGGTTTATCCTGCCGCTGGGGGCAACCCAGTGGGCATAGGCGGAGGCAGAGGAATATTGGTAGTGGGAGTAATCCTGATGTACCTGAGTCTAGCAATGTGCCTCAAGACTAGTACGCACATAGGTAACTTGCTGAACTCGGAGGGGCGGGTCCCTGCCAATGGGTGCGGACAAAGCGTACAAACTGTCCAGAAAGGACAGGGGGGATCGGAAGCTCTGATATTCTCAGCCCCAAGTAACTACAGTGAGGGTAAAACAAACAAACATTGTTCCATAAATGGCACTTAGCAGGGGGTATGCAGATTAAAAAAAAAAGATAAAGTATTATTTACAGGGGCCGACCCCTAAAGATGGGCAGTCAGAGCACAAAATACATAAGAGGAATGCTGAACAAATATCTGTCTCAGCCTGTGACAAATGTAACTGCACAGTATGAATTGGGGGAAAAATGGAGTCAGTGTTTGTAGCTTATTTTCAGGCAAACCCATTGTGTTATGATAATAATCCATTGGGAATGTGTGTGATGGGAGAAAAGACATAGTGGATTGGAAGGAATTTAAAATATGAGAACAAATTATCCCGCAAAAATGAACCAGTTATCCTGGACCTTTTAGAAGATCAGGATGACAGGGTTTGACTGCAATATGACAGGATATTCTGCTTCTCAAGGAATAAAGAGGGGGTGGATCTGGAAAGTAAATAAAACAGGTAACACAGGAACTAAAGAGACAGGAGGCAGAGATGAGGAAAAGAAGGATAGAACAGGAGAGGTTGAGAACCCTGAGTGAACAATACGAGCATCTAGAGAGACAATACACCGACTGGGGTTTTCCTGCCTCAGACCAAAACCTGTTTGTAGATCTGATGCAAGAAATTGCAACAGAATTGGGACTATCCAATTGTTGGATTTGTGGAGGGCTCGAATCCACTGAAAAATGGCCTTGGGAAGGTGAAGGTTTAGCTCCAGAGCAACTCCTAAAATGGGATAATACTAAGATCTTGAGAATAACTGAGAGGCCTGAGGGATGGTTTTGGGACAAGAGGGTAATTGGAACATTCTGCCTTAGTAGGGAGGGAAAGGAGTATACTGAAATAGTGGGCTGCACTCCATGTGTGTCCACTTTAATGGTAAACTCCTCCATCAAAAGCAGGATCTGGCAGCCAGAAAACCCTGCAGAGTACTGGAGCCCAGAAAAAGGGGCCAAGTGAGAATAGAGTGATAAGACTGGACTCTGCTGGAACAAAGGCCCTGGAGCTAACCCTTACCAATCCTTGATTTAAGTGGGTACCGGAACACAAAGGTTAGATGGAAAGTCCCCAATGGTTTATATTGGATTTGTGGGAAGAAAGCATACAGTGAATTACCTCAACGGTGGAAAGGGTTGTGCATGGTAGGATTAATAAGGCCTGTTTTCTTTACCCTGCCCCACTCAGAATGCAGCTCACTAGGGTCCCCCTTATATGAAACATTAAGTAGGAAAATAAGGGATTTGAAAAAGAAATTCCCTATCTTTGGTGGGGGTCAGACCTGGGGCAAGGAGGAGTGGCCTCTGGAAAGAATAGTAGAATATTATGGTCCTGCAACATGGGCCCAAGACGGGAGCTGGGGGTATAGGACCCCAATTTATCTGTTAAACCGACTAATAAGGTTCCAGGCTGTAGTAAAGATTGTCTCAAACCACACTTCAGATGCCCTCGAGCTACTATCTAAACAGAACTCCCAAATGAGAGCTTTTGAGTATCCAAATAGGATAGCTCTGGACTATTTGCTGGCTGAGGAAGGGGGAGTTTGTGGGAAATTTAATGACTCAGAATGCTGTATAGAAATCAATGATTATGGAGAGACCATCAGAGGCCTGGCAACCAAAATTAAAAGGGTAGCACATGTCCCAGTACAAAAATGGAACTCTATACTCCAAGCATCCTGGTGGGACCATTTGTTTGATGGAGCTTGGTGGGAAAAGGTGATATTCTTTATATTATGTTCAATAGCTGGGATCATATTCCTGCCCTGCCTGATACGCTGTTTTATCAGATTAATACACTCAGTAGTGCAGGGTATGCAGGTAGCGGCCATGCCCACAGACCCAGAGTGTGCTACAGGGAAATTAAATCAGGTCTCTAAAATAATGAAATTAGGAGAAGAAAATCTGCACCGTAGACCAGCAGATCCCCTAGCCAGATTCGAGGGGAAAATAAAGGGAGGAGGGGATGTTTACAAGCTTCACCAGGAAATTCCAAAAGAAGAGTGGGGTGATGAGACCAAAAGGAACTAAGAGGTTTTTTTTAGCACTAAACTAGTTAGATTATAGGATGGGTTCATGGGATCAAGGGAAAATCCACTAAATACAAAGGTTTTTAGAAAGTCACGAATTAATGTGCTAATATAGAAGAGGATGGATCATTATACGTAATATGGTAATTTGTGCCTATAAAGTGATATATAGGTGTAATGTTTTATATTGCTAAGAACTATTGGTAGAAAACATGCGAGTCTGAGCCAGGGAGTTGCCTCACATATGTTGAAACCACCACTGGACTTAATTTACAAACTAGTACATGCAGCTCGTCTGAAGATGGGCCGTTTCCCATGGTGATCCTTGGAGTTCCCAAGCGATGATCGGTGATATTCTTGACAACTACCCAAGGCTGAGACCGCTGGAGCCACCAAAGAGATCCATCTCAATGCCAAGTTCCTGTAACTCAATCAGGGACATACATTGCTCTCCGGACACCGTTTTGTTCAACCCAGCACAGAGAAAACAGATTCTGTGAATATGTGGGACTTCGAATGGAAAGAAAAGCCTGATCACTGAAAACCCTGCCTCAAGCAAAATAAACTGATCTGATTAGATGTTTCAACCATTTCCCTTGTTGTTGCCAAATGCACACAGCTCTTTTTGTTTTTTGGCCGGCATCAGTAAAAACTGTTCTTCCTTCCACTGGTTTCAATGAACACAAGGGTCTTTCCAGCCACTGATAACAACTGATGAAATGCCACATCGGGCCTTTTGGTTGTTTGTTGTGCACCACCCCTGTGAAACCTAACAATGCTTCCTGCAGTGTGGCAGAGTGTCTGAGCAGCCATTCTAGATCTTCATTCTTCACAGGAACACTGATGTCTGCTGGTTCTTTTTCATCCATTTCTAAAATTCTGTCTCTGCCTTTTCCTATCAATGCAGCAAGAGCATCTGTCCTGCCCATCACACGACTTTTTGGTTGAACAGGTAAAAACATCCACTCAAGCAGGATTGCTGTTGATCCACACTAGGACTCCCTCTTTTTCTTTTGCGATTGAAAAACAATGGCAAGCGGAGAAGCGTCAGCGTTGGAAAGGAACAGTGACAACGGCAAATATTCAATGCAACGAGCACTCCAACCATGTTGTAATTTTTCTGAAGCCCGAATCAAAGCCTTTTGTTGTTCAGGGGTGCAGACTCGAGGGCTGTTGGCATTACTGCCATGGAACCATGGCAAAAATTGTTGCAGATCATCGTTGGTGATTCCTACAATGGTACAAACCCACTGCAGGTCTCCAAAGAGTCTCTGGGCATCATGTAAAGTAGAAATGTTAACGTGTAAGGTAAGTTTCTGGGGTTGAATTTGTGCATCCGTGATCAGCCAGCCTAAGTATTTCCAGGGGACTGATGGCTGTATTTTTTCTGGGGACACGGTCAATCCGTGCTGCTTCAGTTGTGAAAAGAACCAATTCAAGTCTGCATCTGCCAATGGCTGTTTGGTGGTAATGAGAATGTCATCCATATAGTGATAAATCATCACGTTTGAAAAATGTCGACAAATTGGTTGCAGGGCCCAGTCAACAAACAGCTGACACATGGTTGAAGAATTGCTTATTCCTTGAGGGAGACAAACCCACTCATACTGTTTTGCCAGTGCTGTTCTGTTGATGGATGGCACGGTGAAGGTGAATCACTGGGTATCTTGTGGATGAAGCTGAATGGTAAAGAAACAGTCCTTTAGATCGATAACAATGCTCCACCCTTGTGCAATCATGGTTGGTGCTGGCAACCCAGGTTGCAAAGCACCCATTGCTTGCATCTGTTCATTTACCTTTTGTAAATCATGCACCAATCTCCATTTTCCTGATTTCTTGGGGACAATGAAAATTGAGGTGTTCCATGGACTGACAGAGGGATGAACGTGTCCCGCTTCAAGTTGCTCCTGTACTAATTGGTCAGCAATTTGCAGTCGTTCTTCTGACATTGGCCACTGCTCAATCCACACGGGTGTTTCAGTCAACCAGGTAATTTTGAGGATGGGCGGCTGCTCCGCAGTGGCCATCACGGAAAATGCTGATCTGTGGTCAAAACCATCCCAAGCTGGGAAAGGACATCTCTGCCTATCAGTCCTGGAAGCAGTTTGGGAAAAGGCATGACATATAGTTGAGTCACAATAACTTGATTGTCTCCAAAAATGATGCTGATGGGGTCTCTGCTTACTGAAGGAATCTTCATTCCACCCACTCCTACAATGTGGGAACTTTGAGCTTGCAAAGACCAGTTGGATGGCCAGAACATCTGATTGATAATTGAGACATCTACTCCTGTATCAAGCATTGGTTCTGAAACGTAAACTTTAAGGCATTTAGAGATTTTTGAAGAGCTAAGATTTTAGTTAGAAATAAACCTTACTAGAGTTAATTAAAATAATAATAATAAATGAGTAGGCCTTGATAAAGTTAGGAGTTAGTAGTTAGCTAATAATTGATTGCTTGTCAGCACAATGTTTAGTTAGCTGGGTTTATAATGAAGAATACAGAAACTGACAAATAGCTTTTAGGAACATAAGACAATTGTGGGCCTCCTCTGTTCTGAAACCAATTGAAGACAAGGAATGGGAGTTCTACCAAGAGTTCATTTGTCATACTTGCGTTGAAAAGGTAGAAAGGTCAGAACGAGGAAGACTTCATTTACTTCCTCATTTTGGGACCCTTCCCCATGAAAGGGACCACCGACCCATTTCAAGGGACAAACTACGCATGCTTAATAGCTTTTGGAGTGATTAGCATACGAAGCGGGGAATGGGATGTACTAAAATTATGAATATGTATTTGTATTTTGTGTATTCAATACTTGTATGGATAAAAAGACTCTGTAATCACCTGGAAGGCGCGGTGTGTATTTGGGAGCTATCCCACACGCTGCCCAGCGTCAAATAAACATACACTTTCTAACTTTAAATTGTTAGAGAATTTTTGTCCGTCACAGTTGGATATCAATACTAGATCAATATCCATATTTTTTAATAAATCAGTTCCAATCAAATGCAGTGGGAACCACGTTGTAGTTATATTTTCTTGTATGGACTATCTTTCATGTAAATTGTAAAGAAGCCATCGTGGCCAGTTGATCCAAAGCCATTGTCTTGTCTTTCAGATTCAGTTGGTTCTTTTGGACACTGGCGATGTGGCAGGAAATTTTCAGTTGCTACAATTTGAGCAACCTTGCTTCCTTTTGGAATTGTCACAGGTGGATGCAAGGCATGAACCATTATTTTCACTTGACCGGTGAAGTCTGCATCAATTATGCCTGGAATCATGATCACACCTTGTTTATTTGTGGAAGATCTCCCAAGCAACAAACCTCCACCTAGAGAAGTTGTGCTGTACATTGGATCATATACTTTGGTAGGAATTAAGGTTACCTTTGTATCATTCAGAGTGACTTCTGTTGCTGTGGCCACATCAACTCCAAGATTTCCCCCAGGTGGCAGGTGGATTTTTCAACAGGAAGCCATTTTTGTAGTCTGTGGGGTTGGAGCATCGATTTATTGCTTCACGTGGTGCCTTGATGCGCTGCGCTGGCCTTTTCCCGCACTGCAACAAGCTTCTGTAGCATGGTTGTCAGTAATGTTGCACCTGTGACACCACACCATCTTTTGGCAGTCTTGGCAGAGATGACCTGTTCCACCGCATCAAAAGCAGTTGGTTTTAGATGATCTAAGGTTAGGTTGATTTTTGCTGCGACGGAGAGGGTTGTTACCATTGCTGCTTGACAAGGCAGCTGCAATCATGTGTCCTTGTTGTTGCATAGCATCCTGGATAGTTGCTGTGAATGCTGCAGCTTGGTTGCTTTGTTCTGCGCATGTGGCTCTAACAAGCATCTCGTCCACTGGACAGCCTTGAGGAAGGGTGGCTAAGATGGTTCTTATATGTGAGTTAGCATTTTCAAAAGCAAGCGAGCGGAATAAATGATCTTGAACATCTGGTGGTACATTAGGAGCATCTTTCAAGGCAGCTGACAGCCCAACAATAATGGGTCCATATGGTTCGGTGGCTCCTTGCTTTATGGTTGCATAAGATGCTGGTTTCTTCTTATCTGGTACTAAAAGCAAAGCTTGATGGGCCAGTTGCTGTGCCAATTGATGCATTTCAATGGGGTAGGTAAGTTGCACTCTGATTGTTGCATATAGTCCATGCCCAGTCAGCATATCTGGCTGAATTCCATTAAAAGGGTCTCCTACAACTGTATGTCTGTTAGCCTCCTCAATTGCCAAACGTCTCCATTCCCTTTCAAACATGAGAAACTGTGAAGGTGTCAGTAGCAGGGAGGCAATATTAGATGAATCAGCAGGACAAAGCACATCTGCTGTACATATATATTGAATGATGTTCCTTGCTGCTTCTGACCTGATCCCATAAGTGGTGGCTGTCTGCTTAGCTAATTGGAGGATTTTCCACTCATGAGGCTCCCACATGGCATTCCCATTAGATACTATGACAGGACAGGCCAGAGAGCCAACAGCCACCCAATCTTCATCTAAAATAGCATCTTTTACTACTGAAGCCCATTGCGACTGCAATGGATTTTTAAAAACAGCTGGTAATGCCAATTGCTGCTCAGTGGAAGGTTCCACTGATTGAACCTGATTTGAAAGGGTGGCAAGTTGGGTAATTTTTTACTGTAATATATTTGGTCTTTGTATCTTATTTTGTGATTGCTTCTTCCTACGACAATTGACATCGGGGAGCCTAACTCTGAGTCATCGGAATCGGAGCCTAGTGGGAGTGAGCAGTGCAGGGTTACTATGGTCGGATGGGGGCTGACTGCAGCGGGGAGCTGCACTGCTGTTGTCTGAGTAGCTGCCTCTGCCATCTTGCTTACATGGCTGGGTTCAGCCCCCCCTGCCCTGCACCGGGCTGTTCGCTGCTGCTGGGTACCACGGAGCTGTGCCTCTGCGCACACGCGCTGCTGCTGCCACATCCGCGAGGGGGCGAGGGGCTGGGGCTGCATCGCTCCTGTCTCTGCCCTGGTCTCCGCCTTGATCTCTGCCCCTGTGTTCTGCCTCCTGACTCAGCCCATTTTGTCACCAACTCTGCCTGCCTCCTCAGGTGTCACCTCACCTCCCGAAAGACGTGGCGGGGCTGCTTCCTGATTTGCCTCTTTCCACGGGAGCCGGCGATCTGTTAACATCTGCTGTCTGCAGGCGAACATCTGCCACTGCCCTGCTCGTGCGTCCTGGTCTGCTCGGCCCGGTGCCACCCGGCCCCGCGCTGCCTGGCTCGGCACCCGCGTCTATACAAGCAACAAATTCCTTAACAGAGGAACTGACTGGAGCCTTCTGCCCTCCCACTGGCTGCATGTTAGAAACACTAAAGAATTTTTCAACCTATGATGGCTTCTGGACCTCTGTCTGTTCTGGTGTGGACCGCTCAAATGCCTGAACAGCGGCTTCTGCGGCTTTTTTCTCTGCGGCCATGCTCTGCAAGGTATGTAATTTCTTTTCCAAATGCCTCATAACTCCAGTACTATTTTCTTATCCTTTCCGCCCTCCACCATGGCATCCCAAAGCAACTGCCCTAGTTCTTGCCATTTGGTTTCACTAAAAATCAGTGAAGGCTTTTGTAACTTGCCTTTGTCCCTTGCCCACAAAACCAGCTGCTCTAAATCAGCCTCTTTTACTTTTTTAGCTCTCTTTGAGAGAATATGCAAAAGGAGCCACAATGAAGCCTGTAGACCCCCGTCCATTGTGACTTTTCACCCTCTTTGTTTGCGGCTAACCTTCCACCTCTGTGGGTTGCTCCGGTCGCTTTTATTCGGTGTGGCAGCACCCCCGCTCCATCTCCCAGCTCCATATGCATCCATGCCCGCCGTTCGGACCGCATGTGAACACCAGAGTCTGCTGTCTTTTTTTTAATCGTGCTCCAGCAGGTTCCTGCCGCCAAACAGCGACGTGGAAATCCTTCTTCCTCCCGTCGTGAACAGCATGATTTGGAGTCTGGAGTTTTCACTGCTTTGTTAACTTGATCCTCACTCGCAATAGAGCAAATTCAGGATCACGGTCTCTGCCCCCATAAAGGTGATGCGGACCTGATTTTCATCGCGACTAAAAACCAACTCCCCATTCCCATATAGGTACATCGAGAGCTTTTTGGAGCATTCTGGGTCCCTGTTCAGGTGCCACACAAAGCCAGGGACCTTGCTAGACAGGAAAGCTGGACTGGACAAATGCAGATCAGGCCAATGTGGTCAATCAAATGTTCTCCCTCTATTAGTTAGAAGATGGCAGCTTATATACACTTCAATATAGTTTACAGTTTAGAAAGGCATGCTTATTGGCAAGCTAACATTGTTTGTCTTTGTCTTAAGGTGGACTAAACTCTACACTATAAACCTATACTAATTCACACCCAGAAAACCCAGTGCTTCACATCACACCTTAATATAATTTCTAACTGCGCCACAAGCTCTTAATTTCTAACTGCATCACAGGCTTGGAAGGCCTCACAAGGCCCATATCTGAGGCCTAGGCTGGAGTAGCTCAAATCTCATTCCAGATATAAATCATGCCCTCCCTTTCTCAGAAATGCTGCAACAATCCCCGAAGTGGTTGTCCAGCATCTTTATTCCATGAGATCAGGGGGGAAAGAGGGCGAACAGGAAGGGACATGGCCTTATCTAGGCTCTGGACAGGGAGGGCTTTTGGGCTCTCCACCAACCCCATCAGAGCAGGAAGGAAAGGACCACACTTATCTGATCAGAGTCACAGCATTCCTGGGAAAAAGGGGTAAAGCATATCCCGAGTGCACTGTAACACCTCCCCCTTATTTGTTTAACAAGGTTACAGGAATTCACTGGGTTCAATTTAACCCTGAGGATGGGTTTTCCACCACCTATAGTTGGTGGCATAGTCAGGCCTCCTCAGGTTAGCCAACTCTATGTGGTTGACTTCTGAGGTAGAAGGTATGAGACCCTTGATAGCCTTAAAATCAAGTGACGCAGGATCCTGAACACCAAGGTTACAAGAAACAGAATAACAAGAAGTAACAAAATTGATCTAACAATAGATGTCCACCACCCTGTGAATCCCCAGCCCTTGGGTTCTTTGAACCAATCCTCAGATTCTTGCTTCACTTGTCTGATCAGGCTGTTCATGCTTCGAAGGGCAGCATGGATGTTTGGAGCTTTTGCAGTTAGGTCCATGCAACAAAGTCCTTCAAATTCCTTGCATTCATGTCCATGCAGTAACAAAAGGAAATCTATAGCAGCACGGTTTTGAAGTAAGGCCTGTCTGGTAATTTCCTCATCTTCTAGGAGGAAGCTGATGGCAGCATATTTTAAGTTTGCCTGTTTGACTACCCAGCATTCTAGGTGGCCCAATTCACCTAGAGCCTTGGCTGCTGTGACCCATGGAAGGAACAGGGGCACAGCAATTCTTTTTGACTTGGCCCAATGAAAAGTTTCTGAGTTACAATTTTGGTCGCGATTGTCTGCACTCCTCTTTTGAATTTTGTTTGCCGATTTGTTTTTGTGAGTCCATTTGCCAATTAGAGTTTGGTTGGGTGTCAATATGGACAGTGTCCTGATTGTACATGGCCCTCCTAAAAGCCGAGACGGAATTCCTGCCCATGCCTGATCCCCACAAATCAAGAACAATCCCTTAGGGAGACCTTTGGGACTTGAGTGAGATGGGTTGTCTGCCCTGATATGGCTTGTGTTCTGACACCACCTCCTTGCAGTAAACTCCCCATGATGTTGTTTTATAACATGGTACTAGTTGATGTTGGAAGGTTTTGGGAAGACCGAAAAATGTATGCAGTAAGCTGCAGGAGAAGAACACAATAGCTATTACTCTTGGGGTTCCTGAGCCATCCTGGGCAAACCTCACAACCACTCCTCTAAGGATTTCATGATCGCCACAACTTGCCTCTGATCTTGTTGTGGTCGGGGGGGTGTGTGACTCTGGGATTTCGTTGGACCTATTTTTCAGGCCTGCTGGAAATTCTCCAGCCTGCCATGGAATTCCTACCAGACAGGTGGACATAGGGTCCTTTGCTGCTGCAGTGGACAAGCAAATGTTTTCCTGCTGTAGTGTCTGTGCCAGAGTCACCCAGATGTTTTGACGTGGCTGAGGGATGATCCATGCAGCTGCCTGACTGTTCAGCATTAGCAAGATGACAACTTGGATGGGGTTCATCACAGGGTTGAGTGGGAGGTAGGTTTTCTCTAAAAGGGAAAAACAAACATTTTGAGAACACGTTAAAGTTTCTTTTTCTGCCGGAAGGAATTCCTTAGGAATTCTTAGGAAACTTAGGAAACTTCTTCTTCCATTTGGCGGCGTCTTCTCTTTGAAGCATCAGCTACTTGCTTCTCATCCCCTTCTGTCTGACCTGGATTCTTGGGGACAAAAGGTTTCACCCACTTCTGGGAAATCCACCAAGGGCCTGAGGGAGTAGCTACACACGCATAGCCATGACCCCAGGTCACGAGTTCATAGGGACCCTTGGTTTCCCAAGTTTCTGGATCCCTAATCAAGACCAGTGGACGCTGAGACAATTTGAACTGACTGCCACTGTTAAAGTGATGTAACACTGGTGGACTCATTTTCAAATGAACAGTTCAGAAAATTGATGGTAAACATGGCTTTGCAGAGCTTCTCCCGTGGAGACATCCATGGAGCCGAACTGCTCTGTCTTTTCAATACCTGCTTGAGCTCTGGTGTGCACGCTCTACCACCGCTTGACCTCTGGGGGAGTGGGCAATGCCAGTCTTATGTTCCACTCCCCACTGTTGGAGAAATTCCAGGAACTCCTTGGATATATACGCTGGGCCATTATCTGTTTTAATTGTTTTTGGCACCCCCAATACTGAAAACGCTTGCACTAGGTGCTGCTTGGCATGCGCAGCTTTTTGTCCTATATGAACAGAGGCATACACTGCACCTGAGAATGTGTCCACGCTTACATGAATGCATTCAAGGCAACCAAAACTTTGAATGTGTGTGATGTCTATCTGCCACACCTCACAGCTGCTAAGACCCCGGGGGTTTACCCCCATGCCCATCAGTGGCACAGCCTGGAGCTGGCAGTTGGGACAGTTGGCCACAATGACTCGAGCCTGACTCCGTGTTAGCTGGAACTGTCAGATCAGACCTGGCACATTCTGATGGTAATGCTCGTGACTCAGCTTTGCCTGTTGGAAAACATGAGGGAGACGTGCTTGTTTGACTGGGAGTCTGCTTTGCCTCTGCAATCTCACCTGGCAAATCAGTGTGTGACCTCACATGCATCACAAAGAATGGATGCTCTCGGTGAGAGATTAGATAAATCAGCCTTGAGAGCAATCTGAAGAGATGTTCATTCTCTATTTTTTGAGCACAGCCTGCTCTGCCCTGGACACTACTCCTGCCATGTAGGCAGAGTCTATCACCAAGTTGATTGCCTCAGAGAACCTCTCAAAAGATCTTACCACTGCAGCCAGTTCAGCCACCTGGGAGGATCCCTCCACAAGCTTGACATCAGCTTCCCAATGCTGAGTCTGTGGATTTCTCCAAGTCATCACTGACTTGTGGGAAGTCCCAGATACATCCGTGAACACTGTGAGAGCGAGTGGTCTTCAACTCCTTTTCTCTTGAGGAATGAGAAAGAATTCCTCGTTGAACAACTTGTGAGACGGGGCATGGACTGATATTTGTCCCCTGTAGCTGTCCAGAGATAATTGGAGACTGGCGCTGCTCTGGAGTAAATGCTCAAACATCCCTTTGGTCAGTCTCTCAGGAGAGTTCCTTCCCTCCTCAGAAAGCCTGACTGGGAGGTGAATACATGCAAAGTCACACCCTGCTAATTCGCACAACCTCACCCTGGCCTTCTGAATCAGCTTTGCTATCAGCTCTTGTGGCTTAGTGATGGTCTTGGATCTTTGGTGCAAGAGGAAACCCACTCTATGAACAAGACTGGATCCTTCTGCCCCTCGATCCATTGGAAAATCAACCCATGCAAATGTGGCAGCTTTCCTAGAACGATGAATTGGAAAGGCACATTTGGTTCGTACCAATGTGCCTGCCTTTCTGACAAGGCCTTCTGTACCTTTTCGATTGCTGTCTTTGCCTCTGGAGTCAGTTCCCTGGGGGAGGCCAGCTCCCTCTCCCCCTTCAATAAATTGAAGAGAGGGTCTAGGGTCTAGGTCCTCCTTTGTGAGGCCTAGCCAGGGACTTACCCAATTTAAAGACCCACAGAGCGAGTGGAGATCTGCTAGTGTTCTGGGGTTGCAATTGATCTCCAATTTCTGTGGGACAATGGTCCTTGCTGCGATCTCCAAACCCAGGTATTTCCAAGGTGCCATCCTTTGAACTTTGTTGTTCTGCAATTGAAATCCAGCAGAGGTTAAAATCTCAACCACTAGGTCAAGTGTGTATTGGAGTATAGAGTCACTGGGAGCACACACAAGCACATCATCCATGTAGTGAAGGATCATGGCGTCCTTTCTCTCTGCACATACCAGAGACAGTAGCGAGGCTATGTATTGTTGGCATATGAAAGAACTGGATTTTAGACCTTGGGGCAAAACTTTCTAGTGATAGCGTTTCACTGGGGCTTCCCGATTGATGGTGGGAACCGAGAATGCGAACCTCGAGGCATCTTCAGGGTGCAATGGAATTTGGAAGAAACAGTCCTTGATATCTAAGACAGCTAATTGCCAATCTCGAGGGAGCATTGCTGGACTAGGCATCCCTGGATGGACTGGACCCATGTCCTCTACAATTTTGTTCGTTTCTCGGAGATCGTGGAGCAGTCTCCACTTGTCCTTCCCAGGCTTCTTTATTACAAAGACTGGGAAATTCCAAGGGCTATCTGTCTCTTGTATGTGTCCTTGAGCCAATTGCTCCTTCACAAGTTTCTCAAGCAACTCGAGTTTCTTGATACTCAAAGGTCACTGTGCTACTCACCTTGGGGTTGTTATCCAACCACTTTAACTTGTGGGCAGGCCACGCCACAGTGGCTATTTCCAAAAATCCTGGGGTGTCCTAGGAATGATCAACTGGACTCCCCACTGGGACATGGTGTCTCTCCTCCACAGAGGAGCCTTATAGTCTGCAAGAAATGGGAGAACATTTGCCAATTTCCCATCAGGTCCCTCAATTTGCACAAAATTTTTTGAAATCTTTGCCAATGTGGTTCCTCCTATGCCCTGAAGTTTGCCTGCTGCAGGTTGTAAGTCCCAATGCGACGGCCACGTGGTCTTAGGTATTACTGTGATGTCTACGCCCATGTCCAGAACCCCTTCTACATGAAGGTGCTCTGACCCATGGGCTCGGTTGTGTGCCATCAAGGGTTTATCCTCTCCCACTGCCTCTGCCCAGTAGACTTCCGGTGATTTTCCTTCTACTGTTATTTCTACTGGGATGGGAATGGCCTTGGGCCAAAATTTGCCCCTTTTCTAGGTGGTGGAGCAGACCCAAAAAGATGGTTAAAAGGTTGGGAGAAAATTTCCACCGGTGTCATTCCCTCACAGCAGGTACCATTAGTAAAGAAACCCCCAAAACATACAGTTAGTGTGTGATAGCTCTGAATCCATGTCCCTGCCTTCCAGACAAAGTTAAAGATCCATGAATTTCTCACCTTAATAACCCATAAGCCAAACTGGATAACAGCCACAGTAGCCTTAGTTATAGGACCCATGTTTAGATAAGGGCCTGCAAATGGCAGAAATATAGCTGCAACCACATGCCACCCAAACCAAGATAAACCAGACCACATGGTGACACTTAAAGATGCTTCTGTATCAGCACACACACACATACACAAAAAATTAAATTACCTAAGAACTGTTAATTATTTTTTCCTCTCAATGCCCTCGAGCTTCACATTGGGGGCCAAAATCTGTCTTGGTTTGAAAAGACAGGAATCTGTGAAGGAAGGAAGGCAAGAGCCTCCTGTGAAATGGAATTACCTCTGAATTACCACAATTTCAAAATTTAAAGGCTCTCAGGCAAAGATATGGGAATGGGAATAACAGTTCTTTACAACAACAAAAAAAGAACTAAATATAAAAAAATGTAATTCGTACAAACAAAACTAGTGATAGAGACAGAAACCTGACACCCTGAGGAGTCAGGGTGTTGGTAATAGTCCAGTTAAATGGTGGCTGCTCCTCCTGGAGTGGCAGATGAATTGCTGCTGAAGCGGTGATCTGTAGAAGGGTGTAGTTTTCTCTGAAGGTAAGCCGCAAAGAGAAAGAAAGGGAACATATAGAGTGCGTCCGAGAATGAGCACCGCAGCTCCTTAAAGAGAAAAAAAGTCCAATTTTAGAGCAATTGACTCCGTGGGCAGAAGACAAAGGAAAGTTACAGAAAGCCCTCCCTCATCCCTAGTGAAGCGGGGTGGCAGAACTAAGGAAGCCACTGTGGTGGCAAGAACCAGCCAGCTGCTCAAGCAGAACATGGCAGCAGCGGGCGTGGAGCCAGGCGGAGCGGGGCCGGCGGGCACCGAGCCTGAGGAGGCCCTGGGGCGGTGCAGACATCGGCCGAGAGATGGAAGGTTCCTTGCTGCGAAGCAACAACGCAAGGGGAGAGAGGGCCTTCCCGGCACCAGGGCCACACTGGAGTTGGAGCAGGCGGGGTGCGGCCACGGCGGGGGCGTCTCTTCTCTCATTCCCAACGTGATCCAGCAAGGACAGGATCCAGACGGCGCTGCCCCCTCATCTCCCTGGAAATTCAGTGGTGGTGGCGGCGGCGTGCCCGCGCCGGGGGGAGCCCTGCAGCACCCAGCAATGGTGGCGAAGACATCTGCACAGCACCGTGGTTGTCATGGCAAAGACAATGCCGAGGGCAGCAGTGCCACCGATGGCAGGATTGCAACACTACAGCAAAAATTTCAGCATTTTTCCAATTTCTTACGAGAGTCAGAAAATGTAATAAAAAGTGTAGCAGTACTGAGTCATTCTCCAAGATGCAAAGAAGGATGAACATTATGCAAATCAATGTTATTTCAAATACGATATATATAGAAATCACTGTATAAAGAAAGAAATATTAGTAATTATTTACCTACCAAAAATTGTCAAAGACCACCCTAGGTTGTGGGATGGCTTCAGGTGGTGGAAAAACTTCTCCTCCAACCCATGCTTCCAAAGAAAGGCTCATGAGTCTCTTGTTGTTCGGTCTCATGGTTGTTTATTGCAAGTTATCTAAAAGATTTTCTTCTCGGGCTGCTGCGGTTTGCTCAGCAGCTCAGGCAAAGGCACACACACACCCTCAGTCATCCTCTCTGTCTGCCCTCTTCTTCTTATATCCCCCAGCCCAGGGCTGGAGCTATCTTTTATATGGTACATTATGTGTTACATGTTTACAGTTTTTCCCCAATACCTACTACCTATATTAAATGGTGCTTTTCTACTCTAAACCGATCTGTGAATATCAATATCACCAAAAACATGGAGGTAAGGAAGAAGAAAGAGGAAGGACAGAACCAGCCAAAATCCCTCCATCTTAAAATCTCTGACCCCCATGTACAAAAACTAAAACCCCCCTGTACAGGCATTAAAACCCCCCTGTACAGCACTAAAAAATTCTTCCCTCTACTTTGTAACTACTTCTACTATAATATCTAAACTTTTGTGACTTCTTGTTCTTCCTGCAAAGTTGGCAAATCATTCCATGGCTCAAACTCAAAATCACAGCGGTTTCCAGCTGCCTGCCAGGGTCTCAAATGCTTCTGACCGGGGCCTGGAACCTCCAAAAATGTCTGAGGGACATTTTGAGTTCCCACAAAAAATGTCTCTGAAAATGAAGCCTTTGAGAAATGTCTGTCAGATGGAATGTTGGTATTGAGTTTGTAATCTTGGTTTTTTGGTTTTTATAGCTAATAATATAAATAATGATGAGTGTTAAGTTTTATAGATAATAAGATAACTAATGATTGTTGATAATGTTGAGATTAATAGTGATTGCTATTAATGTTATATGAATGCTTTAAAAGGATTGTCTTAAACTATTTTAAACATTTCTTGTTGTTAAGTGGATCATATAATGTGAGTTGTCTGATGTTTGTGATAAAAATTATTATTAAGGTATTAAGGTATTAAGGCGTTGTTATGGTATTTACAGTCAGTTTTCATATGTTTTATTGTCTCTTTAGGTGATTGATTACAGGATGTGTTTCTTCAGGATCCTATGTTTTTGATTTTTAAACTACTCATGTGTTTTCTTTGTCCAATCTTTTATGCAGCTGCAATTCATCTTCCTTTACAAATTCATTGTCCAGATTTTGGTTCAAGATTTCAGGCTTCAAATTTTCAGATTTCTGAAGAAAGGGTTTGTTGTGCTTAGAGAATTTCTGTCTTGAAAGAAATTTTAGACAGGTTCAATTATTTGATAGTTTGAAAAATTTTTAATCATAAGGGTTTTTACTCATAACTGTTATTTCTAAGACTTTTGTTTCATAATGTATTAAAGGAGATCCTCCAATTAGAGTTCGAGTTCTGGCCAAGCTCTGGCTCTACTTGGATGGAGTGATTGACCCATATGTTTTCTGCATCAAAAAGTATTCAAGTCCTTTTGGCTTGACAATTTGACCATATAGGACAGCTGAGCCTCAAAGGGAGGTTGGAGAGACATGATCCGGACATGTTTTATCCAAATCTCTGTTGTTTTCAGGTTTGTCAGCTGCTGCAGACTCTGAGATGACAATTTGATAGTGTAGCACTTGGTAACTGTGATTTTATATGTAATATTAATTGTGTATTATTTGATTGATTTTTATTTGTTGTTAGTTTCTTTACTACATGTATTGTTCTGTTCTTGATGTTTTTTCGTGTTTAAAACAAAGATGTTGATATTTCCATTTCTTCATGCAATTTTAAGGAACAGAATTGAGAACGAATCCTCCAGTCCCTGTGGGGATGTTGGGTTTGTGTCTTAACAGGTACAGAATCTGGATGGATTTCAATGAAGTATGTAGAACTTATCAGCTGCAAGAAAGCACTGATCTCTCCACAAGCAGGAGCAGAAGATGCACAGAAAATGTAGATTGTGCAAAGACTGGTGTTTCACTCACAGAAGATCATAGACTTTGGGTTTTTTCGTAAATGTGTGTTTTTAGTGATGGTATAGATTTTTTTACTAGGTTTTGATTAGTTTTAGTAAGGCCTGTGATTCTTCTGTACATTTTGCCATTGTTTTTCAATGGCAAAAGAAAAAGAGGGACAATAAGTTAGATAATCATAAGCATAACATTAAGTTTATCATAACTTATAGTTTGTATTTAGAATTAAGTTTGTTCCTTTCATGTTAGACAGGGTAATCAAGAACATGAGAAATATGCAGTGGAGTGCACTTCTGTAATATTAGCCTCATTTTTCACCCCACGAGTTGCTTCAGCGCAAGCTCTCACACAATTGAAAACCCTGGCCTGCTGGAAAGGAAAGTAAATTAATATTACATCTAAAATGTTAAGTGAGTTTGCCACTGATATAGGTAGTACCTGTCATACAGTTCTTCAAAAGAGAGCTGCCACTGATTTCCTTCTTCTAGCACAAGGACATGGGTGTGAAGAATTTGAAGGCATGTGTTGCAGGAATTTAGCTGACCACTCTCAATCAATTCACAAACAGTTAACACAACTGAAAGACAACATGAATAAACTTGTTGCTGTAGACCCTCCGTTTTCTAACTGGATCAATTCTTAAGGTTTTGCAAGTTGAGTCAAAGATTTAGTTCATTATGTATTGTATTTTTTCTTATTACTATAATTATTTCAGTCTCTATACTGTGTTTATTACAGTGTATGCAGACAATAGTGCACCGCACCTTCAAGTCAGCCTGGGTAGATCAAAAAGAAAAAAAGGGAATTGTTGCAGAATTTCTGAGAGAGAGGGCATGATTTATGTCTGGAGTGAGAATTGAGCTACCCCTCAGACTAGGCCTCTGATAAGCGGCCTTGGCAGGGCCTGGAAGCCTTTGATGCAGTAAGAATTTAGTTGTGGCACAGTTAGAAATTATGTTAAGGTAATGACCTATCTGAGTGTGAATTAGGGTAGAGCTGCAGTGTGAAAAGCCTGACCACCTTAAGGCAGAGGTAAACAATGTTAGCTTGCCAATGAGAGTGCGTTTGTAAACTGTAAACTATATGGAAGTGTATATAAACTGCCATCTTCTCATTAATAAACGGAGAACATAACATTAACCATATTGGTTCGACCTATGTTCGTCCTGTCCAGCACCCCCTCATATAATGAGAAGTCCCTGCTTTTTTTTGTGGCTTGTAATTCTTCATATAGAGTAGACAACCTTTCCCACAGGCTAAAATCAAAGCCAGAACTGCTTTTGGCTTATTGCCAAGGTCTCCGAGCCCCTTGCCAGGGTCTTGAGACAGCCAGGGTGCAGTGGTGACACTTTTCTATTGGTTTAAGGTAGAGACACACTGTCTAACATAAACAATAGATATTGGTATGTTATTGTAAACATAGTACATGTAGGTTTTGGTATAAAGGTAAAAAGCGCCTCAGAGGGCAGACAGAATGCCATGGCCAACTTGGTAGACAGAGCTCAGCAGGTCAGAGAAAGAATGTTATAAGAAGAGAAAATACACAACCTTGAGAAGCCGACCCAATGCATTTCAGACTTCTTCTTTGGCTCTGCGGGCTGGGAAACAAGGACTTTTACACTCTCAGGGTCAACTTGACCCGAACCCTGAGACCCCACTACCTTAGAAACTGGTGGAATTTGTAGGAGGTGTAAGCTGGGCCACTGTCAGTCTTAACAGATTGTGGAATGTGCAAGGTCAAAAGGCAAGGAGGAAGTGCCGGGTGACGTCCTTGGCCTTCTCTCCTGCATGCACTGAGGCGAGCACAGCCCCAGAAAAGGTGTATATTGATACCTGAACATACTTGAGCCTGCCAAAGGGGGCATAATGGGTGACATCCATTTGCCACACTTGGAGGCTCTCTAAACCTTGGGGGTTAATCCCAGCTCCCAGTGACGGCAAGGCATGTTCTTGGCAATTGGGGCATGAGCCCCCAATTGCTCTGGCTTGGTCTCTTGGTAATTTGAACATCCGCATGAAAGTGGGAACATTCTGATGGAAAAAGTTGTGACTCAGCTTAGCCTGTTGGAAAATATCCGGCAAGGTGTTGCTGAGTGCCATGGCCAGAGCATCAGCTCTCTGTTTTCCCTCAGTCATAAGTCCTGGAAGGACAGTGTGTGACTTTACCTGCATAATATGATAGGGTTGCTCTCAGTGGGAGGGAGGGTCAAGAGCAATTGGTATAAATTTGGATTTACAACCTCTTTTAATATAGAATTTACAGCTACTCCAGCAAGATAAACTGAATCAGTGGCTAGATTTAATGGTTGTCTGAACCTCTCAAATACTCTGACTACAGCAACCTAATTCCACAACCTGTGGGGATCCTTGGACAATTTGCACATCAGACTCCCACTCCTGAGTGTCTGGGTCTTTCCAAGTCATAACTGCCTTGTTGGATCCTTCTGAGCTCTTGGTAAAAATGGTCAGGGCTTTGAGAGGAGTTCTACTTTGAAGTGATTTTGGGACTAAATGGAAAGCCTAATTTAAAAAACTAATATTTGGGATAATGAATTGAAATTTGGCCTGGGTAGCCATCTAGGGCGAACTGAAGGTGCTCATACATCTGGAGCAAAGCATGCAGATAGTTTAAAATCAGTGGTACGTATATGCACGCTAAATTACACCCCACCAGGTTCTGGAGGTGTGCTAAGGCTTTTGTAATGAGTTGAGCCATCAGCTCTTGGGCTGTGGTGATGATATGAACTGGTCGGTGGGACTGGAACACTCACACTATAAATAAAAGTTGGTCTTTCAAAGTAGAATCCCATTGAAAGATCAGTCCATGGAATTTGGGTGACTTAACCCAAGATGGCAAATTTAAAGGGCAGATTTGGGTCAGCACGATGGGCTTGCCTCATGGACAATGCTGTGGAAACTTTCTGAATGGCTACCTTGGCCTCTGGCATGATGGTTCACAGCAAGTCAAGGTCCTCACTTCCCTGCAGAAGATTGAAGAGAGGTTTGAGGTCCTCAGTTTTGATCCCCATCAGCAGATGGACCCAGTTGTTGCTCTGGCAGAACTGGTGAAGATCTCTCAGGGTCTTCAGGTTGTCTTTGATGGTGAGCTGCTGAGGCATGATGGACCTCTTGCTGATCCAGAGTCCAAGGCAGGTCTATGCACAGGTGTGCTGGATCTTCTCTGTTCTGACTTCAAATTCTGCCTCTTTGATCGCAGGGATTGTCTTTGTAAGTACAGTGTTCAAATAGACGTTAGTCTGAGTGCAGATCAAACTATCATCCATGTAATAGAGTAAAATGGCATCTGGGAACTTTTCACAGATGGGCGAGAGAATGTGGATGACGAAGCACTGGCATAGAGATGGGGAGTTCTTCATTGCTAGGGGGAGGATCCACAGGTGGTACCTCCTATAGGAACCTTGCCTGTTCAGGGATGGGACGAAGAAGGCAAACCATGGGAAATCTCTGGGATGGAGTGGGATGTTAGAAAAGCAGTCTTTGATGTCAATGACTGCCAACCTCCAATCTCTGGGAAGCATTGAGGGTGAGGGCAGGCTGGGCTGCAGGGGACATATGCCTTCAATTACCTCATTGATCTTCCTGAGGTCGTGCAGGAGCCACCACCTGTCTTTGCTGAGTTTTTTGATGACAAAGGCAGGGGTGCTCCAAGGGCTGTTGGTTGGTACGATGTGGCCCTTGGACAACTGCTCCTGCACTATGGACTTGAACGCTTTCAGCTTTTCATCTGGGAGGGGCCACAGGTCCACCCACCCTCATTCGTTGGTCTTCCAGGTGATTGGTGGGGTGGTGCGGTCTACAGTAGTCCTGACTAGAAATCCCATGGTATTGAAGGGATTTCTAGCCTAGCCCCGCATTGAGACAGCAAGTCCCTGCCCCATAAGGTGATGGCTGCCCTCACTACAAATGGCCTTATTGTTGCCACTCGACCCTCAGGTCCCTCAATCAAGATGGTATGCTTGCTTCTCAGGGAGGTGGCAGCTCCTCCAATCCCAGAGATGAAACCATTTGCGAGCTACTCAGAGCAGGCGATGATGGTAACATCTGCTCCAGTGTCTGCTGTCCTGGGAAGAGAGACCTTGTCCCCCTTATTAAATAGGCAACATTTGATTATGATTTTGTCGTGGCATACAGTCTCAGCCCAGAACACCGCTGTTTTCTCTGGCATTGCTTTAGTCCAGTCTGGTAGTAAAAAAGCTTGGGCAATGGAGATGCCCCTGTGGAAAAACCAAGGTGGGTCCCAACACATAACTTTGATGGTGATTTCATCTTTTGGACCCATCGTTTGAATTTTTGGGAATATTTGTAATGCATCTGGTCTATTAAGAGAGTCTCCAATGATTAGAATGTCCTGTGGCCCATCAGCAGGTCTACATTTACCCACTGGTATTTTGTAAACTGCCTCCTCATAAGATGGAATAGAAAGGGAGCTTACCCAGTTCACATCAGGTCCCCACCTAGGTGTGTTGGTAGGCCTCGGAGAGTTGGTGTCCTTCTTCATAGTCTGTGTCATCTGCAGATGGTAGGGAAATTGTGGACAATATTTAAAGTGCTCTTTATATACCTGACAAGCAGCTGATGGGCAAGCAAAGGATGGGCGTTTTTTGAGAAAAGCCTTTTAGCACTCAACTTGAATGTGTTCTAGTTCTCCGCAGTTGTAACAACACATATTTTCTTTGTTTTGAGGTCTTACATTGGCTGCTACAAATGCCTCTTCCAACCCCTTGCTGACAGTCAAGGCAACGTTACTCTCGATGGATGTATTTTGGGTGCAAGCTTCAATAATTTGTTCTGTGGTAGGCTCAGGGTCGAGAGGGAGCGCTCTTAAAATTTTCTTACACTCTACATGAGCATTTGACACAGCTAACATCTGCAGCAGCCCATCTCTCATCTCCAGGCAGTTGATTTGCCTGTTGATGTTATTCTTGAGGCGGTCAATGAACCTGATATAATTTTCCTGTGTGCCTCGGTGGGTGTTTGCAAAGGTCTGTTGTGGGGTGGTCCCATCTGGGGTTTGCAGCAGTGCACTGACTGCAGTGTTTTTGATGTCATTGAGGGCAGGCCTCAACCTGGTCCTCAGGGTTGTCATGATCTCCTGCAGCACTTCGTAAGTTTGGGGTTGTCCTTCCTCTTGCTTGTAAGATGTTATTATTTGTTGAAATTGTTTTTTCCAGCCAGCCTCCCAAAGGAGGAGATCAGCAGGTGAAAGGAGGACAGACATTATATATCTCAAATCATGGGGGGTAAGGACATGTGCTTCAAACATGACTCTTAGTAGATTTTTAAAATATGGGGACACCCTCCCATAATCCTTGCATGCCTTACAGAGCTCTTTCAGCTCCCCGTAAGGCATGGATTCCCACTTGGAGTTCCTCACTCTTTAATATTCAACAGGGGACATCCAGGATTTCTATCCTCCCTGCGATCTCCCTTCCCTAGCGTCTTGTTTCCGCACCTCTGCCCAGTGATCCCCAGGCTGGGTACTCGAGTCTGAGGAAACACTGTCCTTCAAGGAGGAGGAGGAAGGTCTTTTGGCAGAGGAGTGGGGTGGGTCTCAGATTCAGTCAAAGAAAGAAACGGAGAATTTCTAGCCAGGCAAAAGCCTGGGAAAAGAGCTGGAGAAGAATGTAAATAATTCTTTATCTCTCTTGTTTTTCACATTGTTTATAGTTAAGTTCTATGACTGTGCGTCAAGCACTTTGCACGAATGGTGTAGGTTGTTTTCACTTCAGAACCAATGGAGTTGGTCCTCACGAAGCTCTTTATAAAAGTGCAGTGTATTTTGAATAAATCGGAGTTTTACTTTCAGCAGCCTTCTGGTCAGAGTCTTTTCATAACCCTCCTGCCTCGACAGCGACAGAGTGGTAGCTCCGGTTGACTGATGAGGCCCAGTGATGTGGGCTACTGGCAGTCAAGATGGTTGCCTTCCAGTCACCATCATAGCCACTTCCAGTTCCAGTGTTGTGGGAACCAGAGGTTTCCTGGACACTAGGGGTGGAGCTTAGAGCAGAAGGGGTGGAGTCCTCAAGGGGAGAGGCAGGGCACGCGTTGGGAAGGGTGGTACTGGTAAAACAGGAGGTTCCTGACGCAAGGGTGACCATTGACACGGTGGGTAGAGGGGAATGTGTCACAGTGGAGAAGCCCAATGGTGGAGGAGTGGGAACTGAGAAGGGAGGAGGAGGATCTTGGGCATCATTTTGTGGTGTGGCAGCAAAATTTGGCACCATTTGGCTCAAAATGGTGAGTCCCCTCATGAGGCCAGCACCATCTTGGCGCATAGGATTGGATGGGAGAATTGGGTAAATGGGCATAGGAAGGAGGGTTAGGTTAGAGCCCAGGATGGTGTGATCAGTGCCATCCTGAGAAGGGGACAGAAGAGGATGGGTGTGGATATTCTCAGTTTGGTCAGAGAGAAAGAGAAAGATTTCTGCCAGGCTAAGCCTGGGAAAAAGTCCAAGAGGAATGTAAATAATCTACTATCTTGCTTTCCGTTCACATTTTTTATAGATATGTTCTACCATACTGACCTAAGTCCAGTGTACCAATCAGGTGAAATGTTTTTACTTTAAGACCAATGGAATTAATGTTCACGATGTTCTCTACAAAACAGAAACATGTTTTGAATAAACTCTCTTTTGCTTTCTGAAATTGTATGAGTCACTTTTCCTGTTCCCTGGCTCAACAGTGTCAGATGGGAAATGGCAGAAGGCAGGTGGCACTCCTGTGCCTTTTGGCAGTTTCCATCTCCCACCTTCCCTGAGGAGATGAGGGATTAAGAATGTGAGACCTGTTGTTCACAAATAGAGATGGGCTGGTGGGTGACGTGGAGATTGGAGGCGCTTGTGGCACAATGAGCATGAAATTATAGAATTCTTAATAGCCACTGAAACAAGGAGGAATATCAATAAGATCTCTATGTTGGAGATCCAGAGGGCAAACTTTGGCCTATTTAAGAGATCTATTCAAAGAGTCCCTTGGGAAACAGCCCTTGAAAACAAAGGAGTCCAGGAGAGATGGGTGTGCTTCAAAGCAGACATCTTGAGGGCGCAAGAACTGACTGTCCCTGTGTGATGAAGGGTGAGTCAACAAGGCAAATGTCCAGTGTGGGTGAGCAACGAGGTTTTGAAGGAACATAGAAATAAAAAAAAGATGTATCATCTTTTTAAGGAGGGACAGATTTCTCAGGAAGTATTTAAGGGAGCTGCTAGGGCATGTAGAAAAAATAATTAGGTAGGCCAAAGCTCAGTTTGAACTTAACCTGGCAATTTCTGTCAAAAATAATTTAAAAAGTTCTTATAAATATATAAATAGTAAAAGGAAGGGTATAACCAGCATCTGTCCCTTATTGGATGAGGCAGGCAACTTAGTAATTAAAGATGAGGAAAAGGAGGAAATGCTTAATGCCTTCTTTGCCTCAGTCTTTAGTGGTAAGACAGCCTGTCCTCAAGACACCTGTCCTCAGAGGTTGGTAGGTGGTGCCAGGGAGCAGAATGGTCCTCTTATTATCCAAGAAGATGCAGTCAGAGAACTGCTGGGACACTTGGATATTTATAAATCAATGGGACTAGATGGGATCCACCCTAGGGTGATGAGGGAGCTGGCAGATGAGCTTGCGAAGCTGCTCTCCATCATTTATCAAGAGTCATGGCTCACTGGTGATGTTCCAGACGATTGGAAACTGGCCAATGTGACACCTGTTTACAAAAAAGGTAGGAAGGGAGATCCTGGTAATTACAGCCAGTTAGCCTGACCTCAGTACCAGGTAAGATAATGGAACAGTTCATACTGAGTGCTATCGCACAACAATTACAGGATGGCCAGGGTATCAGACCCAATCAGCATGGGTTTACAAAGGGTAGGTCATGTCTGACCAACCTGGTCTCCTTCTATGACCAGGTGACCCATCTCGTGGATGCAGAAAAGGCTGTAGATGTTGTCTTATTTAGACTTCAGCAAGGCCTTTGACACTGTCTCCCACAGCACACTCCTGGAAAAGCTGGCAGCCCACAGATTGGAGCACTCTTCGCTGGGTTAGGAACTGGCTGTATGGCTGGGCCCAGAGAGTGGTGGTGAGCAGTGCTGCATCCAGCTGGGAACAGTCACCAGTGGTGTCCCTCAGGGGTCTGTGGTGGGACCAGTTCTATTTAATATTTTTATAGATTACATGGATGAGGGTATCGAGTCCTTCATTAGTAAATTAGCAGATGACACTAAGCTGGGATCTTGTGTTTATCTATTGGATGGAAGGAGGGCTCTGCAGAGAGACTTAGGTCGGTTGGATGTACAGGCAGAGTCCAACAACATGAAGTTTAA
Source organism: Taeniopygia guttata (assembly GCF_048771995.1). Classification (NCBI taxonomy): domain Eukaryota; kingdom Metazoa; phylum Chordata; class Aves; order Passeriformes; family Estrildidae; genus Taeniopygia; species Taeniopygia guttata. The sequence goes on along the minus strand of NC_133060.1, from coordinate 4,236,687 downwards.
TAAGTCTAAGTGCCAACTTCTACATTTTGGCCACAAAAATCCCCTACAATGTTACAAACTGGGGATAGTGTGGCTGGACAGTGTTCAGGCAGAAAGGGACCTCGGGGTGCTGTTTGACAGCTGGTTGAATATGAGCCTGCAATGTGCCCTGGTGGCCAAGAAGGCCAATGGCATCCTGGCCTGCATTAGGAATTGTGTGACCAGCCGGAGAAGGGAGGTCATTCTTCCCCTATACTCAGTGCTGGTGAGACCGCATCTTAAGTACTGTGTCTAGTTCTGGGCCCCTCAGTTTAGGAAGGATGTTGAGATGCTTGAGCGCATCCAGAGGAGGGCAACAAGGCTGGTAAAAGGCTTGGAACAAAACCCTGTGAGGAACATTTGAAGGATCTGGGGTTGTTTAGCCTGGAGAAGAGGAGGCTTAGAGGTGACCTTATTGCTCTCTACAGCTTCCTGAAGGGACTTTCAAGCTACGTCAGGGAAGGTACAGTTTGGATAGTAGGAAAAAGTTTTTCACCAAAAGAATAATAAAATACTGGAATTGTCTTCCCAGAGAGGTGGTAGAATCACCATCTCTGGATGTGTTGAAGAAAAGACTGGACAAGACACATGGTTCTATAGTCTATTTGAGGTGTTAGGGCATAGGTTGGACTTGATGATCTTAAAGATCTCTTACAACCTCATTATTTTGTTATTCTGTGGGGGGAGGGGGACGATAACTGGGGTACAGAACAAACAACCTTCTCCAAACCTTCCCCAACAATTTTAACAGAATCATAAATTGAATGGAAAAGGGGGTATAATTTCCCAACCTTAAATTCCCTTCCACCTGCAAAACATAGAACTTCAGCCCAACTCTGTCCCAAAACTGAAGCGACAAAACAGAATCCCTCGTAACATTTGCAAAGTATTTGAAAATTAAATGAACAAATGCCTTTATATTTCCCCTTAAGAATGTCACACCCTTAGAAAGAAGGATTACTTTAACTTGGAGATAGAACTCATGCTGTGGAATGATGAGTGATGATCCCATTCTGGCAATTTCCCACACATAAGGCTTAAAAGAAGAAAACAACAGGAAAGGGTAACCTCACCTATAACACACTCACCACTCGGTGGGTCAAAGAAAGATCTTATAGGAGTCTCAGTGACACAACTGATCCTCACCTCTGGAGGGGCTGCCAGTTGCTCCTTCGGGTTGATCTTCAGAATATTATAGTGTTCCCTTGGGGAAGTGGTCGCCCAAACGCAAGGTGTTTCCAGTGGCAGCACCCACTAGAGACATTTTCTGGGTCTCAAACAAGTCAAAGTCCCTGTTCGGTCGCCATTTGTAGCAGCAAAGAGAGGTGGTCAATGCCAATATCTTCCCTGCAAGCGTCTTCGGGGAGACGACGTTTGGGCAGGCACGCGACACTCACACAAGCAAGCACTCAAGCACACCATGGAGAGCTGTCCACAAGGAAGTGCAGGAGGGTCTTCTGTGTGGGGTTCCGACCAGGGTGTATTGGGGTCCAAGGCATCCAGGGAGAAAAGACCAAGACAAAGGAGGGTCTGGGGTATAAATACAGGGAAAGAAGGGGTGGAGCAGAGCATCAAGGCCATTGGGATGAGATCACAGGGGCGGTACAAAGGGTAGGAACCCATAGGGAGTATCAGGGTGGATGGGGGGTGTATACAGGGTGTATACAAAAGCCAATGGTGGACTAGGAAGTGTAGAACTTAGTAGAACTTGAACTTAGAAAGGTAAAAGGGGTAGGGAGGGCTAATGGGCCAATGGAAAGGAGAAAAGTGGGAGTGAATAACAGAGTACTGCAGAGCACCATGGGGGAAGCCTTTTTTCTCACTCTAACTTGAGGTTAATGCCCGGAGTCTACAGTACATCCCTCTAGGGCATGGCCATTGCCTATTCCCCAGGAGGCTCAAAGGCCTCCACATTCCTCTAACAAACTGCATGCAATTACTAATAAAACCCCAAAACATGCTACTGGAACAAGGATGCAGGGTAGGACAAAGAAACCATAAACCATGCATTTCTTGAACAAACTCCAGTATATTTGTAAACTGCCTATAAATCGTTATCACCAAGCCCAGCACAATAGCTATTCTCATTTGTGCCCCTCTACTGTAAAAACTACATGTTAGGTACAGTACTGGAACTATTTCTAGGTAAGAAAACAAGCCTAGGACCAGAAATGTATTAAAACCTCAAAAAAACCTAGGGACCAGAAACACATGAAGGGCTCCATCCAGAAAGACGTTATGAATTCACGTAACATGGCTTTTGACTGCTTTATCCCAACACAGAGTAAGTGCAACCAAAGTGAAATCCATTTTTACAGGTTTTTTTCAACTTTCTTGAGCCAAATGTTGGGCACCAAAAAATTGAATTGACCAGATATAGGGCAAATCTGGTAGAAAATCTTCAAAGAGGTTCTTTCAGAAATTAAATTAATGTGGCCCCACCCTCAAGTGGTTTGGGAAAATATTTCCTTGAAAAAGGTGGGAAAAACTGTTTATTTAACTGGTAAAGCATTCAGCAGCACAAAAAAAATGAACAATATTAAACAATAAAACCTCTTGCCGCTCCAAAAGAGGTAACATACTCAGAAAGTGCCTGCATGGGCTGTAACTTGGCTCACTCAGTCTCTTATCAGTTCCTCCCGCACTGGGAATTCCGCGGCCCAGGCCTGGCCCTGATGGGCCACAGGTGTGAGGTGGTGCTCCTCTGGGTTTTCAGTCCAGAGCAGGTTTAAACAGTTCCAAGAAAAAGAAAAACCACAGCCCAAGGAACTTCTCTGCCTCAGCTAGCTAAAACTAACTAAAAGCTAAGGAGACCTCTGTCCCGCTGTCTGTCCATCCACAGTCAACACAGTCCAGGAGCAGGAACGTGGAGGAGTGGGTGCAGTTTCTGAAAAGGAACTGCGCGCTTCTTCTTCCCCCTCTTTGCTGTGAGAGGCAGTCTTAAAGGTGCAAAACTTATTTCTGGGCTGAACAGACAAATTTGGATACAGCTCAGCATCATAAAGTCACCACAGGACATCTCTGCTGCAGCGAATCCAGGGTCGTTTGGATGCCTCAGGTTTTAGCTTTTCTATTTTTCTGATTCTGTGCTGCTTCAGTGCGGGGTTCTGAGTTTCCTATTAAGGGATGGAAAGCTCTCTTCACAGAGTAGGGAGACAAAACAATTCCTTCTCTAGGTTGGGAGTAAGGACAACTGATCCAAATTTCAGGCCCAAAGCATAAACAATGTGGAATGAAGAGAGATAACAAAAAGGATGGGACTCCATACGTTAAAGCTGCAATTGGACAATTAACTGCAGTATGCTAATGGACTAGAACTCATAAAATTGAGAGACCTTGTGACTGGTCATCCATTTTTGTGACCATTTTGGGTTCCTCTTGGGTGTAGCCCTGGCTGGGCTCTTGTACAGCCCAAGGTGTATCCATTGAGGCCTTCTAATCAATCCCTACTTAATTCTTGAACTCTGTCTGGCTTCTGTTCCAGTTCAGCCTTCTCAAGGCATCACTTTGCCAGCAACTTTGACGGTGGTGAGGGTGGTCAGCAGGACTTGGAGTGGTCCTCTCCACTTGGCTTATAGGGGATCACTGTCCCTCCACTTCACACAGAGCCAGTCTCCAGGCTGGAAGGGATGTGCAGGTGTGTCCAGTCTTATGGCTCTGGATAGCACAGAGTAATTCTGGAGCTTCTGCAAAGCGGAACCTAAAGCCATTCGATATCTCTGCAAATCAAGTTTCCCCTTCATGTGACTTTCACCTGGAATATGCAGAATCTGATGTGGCTGCCATACAATATTTCATAGGGACTGATGTTGTCCCTCTGCCTTGGTTGTATGCAGATTCTCAGTAAAGCTATAGGCAAGGCCTGAACCCATGGCATGGATGCTTCCTGATAGATTTTGCTCATTTGTGTTTTGAGAGCCTCATTCATACATTCATCTTTACCACTTTCTGGGGCTTTATAAGGCATTGTCGTGGTTTGAAAAGACAGGAGTCTGTGAAGGAAGGCAAGAGCCTCCTGTGAAATGGAAAAGGTAAACCCCCTCCCTCTGAATTACCACAGTTTCAAAATTAAAAGGCTCTCAGGCAAAGATATGGGAATGGGAATAACAGTTCTTTACAAGAAAAAAAAAAAGAACTAAATATAAAAAAATGTAATTAGTACAAACAAAACTAGTGATAGAGACAGAAACCTGACACCCTGAGGAGTCAGGGTGTTGGTAATAGTCCAGTTAAATGGTGGCTGCTCCTCCTGGAGTGGCAGGTGAATTGCTGCTGAAGCGGTGATCTGTAGAAGGGTGTAGTTTTCTCTGAAGGTCTGGTGATGGAGTAGATGGGCCTGGTCTTCCTCTGGGGATCCAGTGGGGAAGAAGCTGCTCCTCTGAGAATCCAGCAAATGGGCGGCCCTGCTGTCCCAAAAAGTGCTGATTTTATGCAGGTAGGAAGGCTTGGCTCCTCCCTCTGGGTGGAGCATCTCACAATGGGCTGATGTAACTTTACCAGTCATGCAGTGAGTCATTCAATGGTCCATGAACAGAAGGTATCTCCCCAGAGGGAGACATTGTTCTTGGAAGAGATAAGAAAACTGCCCAACCTTCAATAGCTGGAAAATAGAATACAAGCTTATCTTACAAGCCAGGACATTATCCACCCCTTATTCTATTTCCATCTTCATCACAATGAAATCTTACACCCAATTCTCACTTAAGACCAGGTTTCCTGGTGGTACACAATGGGTTTCCCCATCTTTCTGCATTGCCCACCAAGTGTAACCAGATCCTTGAGCAAAAACAATCCCACTGATGGGTTTGTCTTTGCCTGGGGTGGGATTAATCCAAACAGTTTTTCCTAAAATACCTTTCATATGTACCACAGAGACTTTATCTCCATCTACAGTGTGCAAGGGTTCTGACTGATTGACCCTCGGGTGTTGACCATCCAGGTTGCTTTTGCCAGGTTTATTTCCCAGTTTCTAAATGTTCCCCCACCAAGTGCCTTTAGGGTAGTCTTAAGGAGTCTGTTGCACCATTCAACTTTGCCAGCAGCTGGAACATGATAGGGGATATGATATATCCATTCAATACCATGTTCTCTGGCCCAGGTGTTGATAAGACCGTTCTTTAAATGGGTGCCCTTGTCAGACTCAATTCTCTCAGGTGTGCCATGTCTCCACAGGACTTGCTTTTCTAGGCCTAAGATGGTGTTCCGGGCAGTGGCATGAGGCACAGGGTAGGTCTCCAGCCATCCAGTGGTGGCTTCCACCATAGTCAGCACATAGCATTTCCCTTGGTGTGTCTGGGGCAGTGTGATGTAGTCAATCTGCCAGGCCTCCCCATACTTGTACTTGGACCACCGCCCACCATACCAGAGGGGCTTCACTCACTTGGCCTGTTTGATGGCAGCAGACGTCTCACAGTCAAGGATAACCTGAGAAATACTGTCCACGGTTAGGTCCACCCCTCGGTCTCATGCCCACTTATAGGTGGCATCTCTGCCCTGATGACCTGAGGCATCATGAGCCCATCGAGCCAGGAACAACTCCCCCTTATGGTGCCAATCGAGGTCTATCTTTGACACCTCTATGCTTGCCGCCTGATCTACCAGCTCCTCTACCTGATCTACGGTGCTCCTCATTAGCCCGACTTTTGGGGACATGGGCATCTACATGACAGACTTTCACCGTTAGTTTCTCCACCCGAGAGGCAATGTCTTTCCACATATCAGCAGCCCAGATTGGTTTTCCTCTACATTGCCAGTTGGCCTTTCTCCACCTTCCCAGCCAGCCCCACAGAGCATTGGCTACCATCCACGAATAGGTATAAAGGTAGAGCTTTGGCCACTTCTCCCTTTCAGTAATGTCCAGGGCCAGCTTAACAGCCTTGAGTTCAGCGAGTTGGCTCAATCCACTTTCTCCTTCGGTAGCTTGTGCAACCTTTCATGTGGGGCTCCATACAGCTGCTTTCCACTTCCGGTTCATCCCTACGATGCGACAGGAACCATCAGTGAAAAGAGCATAGCATGTTTCCTCTGCTGGCAGTTGGTTATATGGTGGAGCTTCTTCAGCCCTTGTCGCTTGTATCTGCTCCTTGTTGTCAGGGAGACCAAAGTTTTCACCTTCTGACCAGTTCATAATTATCTCCAAAATCCCTGGGCGATTTAGGTTTCCAATACAAGCATGCTGAGTGATGAGGACAATCCATTTTCTCCATGTGGCGTCAGTGGCTTGGTGGGTAGTAGAAACCTTTCCTTTGAACATCCACCCCAGCACCGGTAGTCGGGGTGCCAGGAGGAGTTGTGCTTCTGTGCCAATCATCTTGGAGGCGGCTTGAACTCCTTCATAGGCATCCAAGATTTCCTTCTCTGTTGGAGTGTAGTTGGCTTCGGACCCTCTGTAACCTCAGCTCCAGAATCCCAATGGTCGGCCTCGAGTCTCACCAGGCACCTTCTGCCAAAGGCTCCAGGACAAACCATTGTTCCCTGCTGCAGAGTTGAGCACATTCTTGACCTCTCGTCTCGTCCTGACTGGGCCAAGGGCTGCTGCATGAGTGATCTCCTGCTTGATCTGGGTGAAGACTTGTTGCTGCTCAGGGCCCCAGTGGAAGTTGTTCTTCTTGCAGGTAACCAGGTAAAGAGGGCTCACAATCTGGCTGTACTCGGGAATGTGCATTCTCCAAAAACCTATGCTGCCTAGGAAAGCTTGTGTTTCCTTTTTGCTGATTGGTGGGGACATCGCTGTGATCCTGTTGATGGCCTCAGTGGGAATCTGGCACCGTCCATCTTGCCATTTCACTCCCAGGAACTGGATCTCTTCGGCAGGTCCCTTGACTTTGCTCTTCTTGATGGCGAAGCCAGGATCTAGCAGTATCTGGATGATCCTCTCACCTCTCTCAAACACTTCTGCCACTGTGCTCCCCCACACAATGATATAATTGATGTATTGCAGGTGTTCTGGAGCCTCGCCCTTTTCTGGTGCAGTCTGGATCAGTCCATGGCAGATGGTGGGGCTGTGTTTCCACCCCTGGGGCAGTTGGTTCCAGGTGTACTGCACACCCCTCCAGGTGAAAGCAAACCGAGGCGTGCATTCTGCTGCCAAAGGAATGGAGAAAAATGCATTAGCAATATCAATAGTGGCATACCACTTTGCTGCCGTGGACAACAGATCGTACTGAAGTTCTAGCATATCCGGTACAGCAGCGCTCAGTGGTGGAATCACTTCATTTAAGCCACGATAGTCTACAGTCAATCTCCATTCTCTGTCAGATTTGTGCACAGGCCAGATGGAGCTGTTGAAGGGTGAGTGGGTTTTGCTGACCACCCCTTGGCTCTCCAGCTCACGGATCATTCTGTGGATGGGGATCACGATACTCGATCTGCCCAATACTGCCGGCGGTGCACTGTCGAGGTCACAATTGGTACACGTGACTCTTCCACCCTCAGGAGTCCTACTGCAGATGGGTTTTCTGACAGTCCAGGCAAGGTGTTTGATTGCTTCATGTCCTCTGCCTCTACAGCAGCTATTCCAAAAGCCCACCTGAGTCCCTTTGGGTCTTTGTAATAGCCATTCCAGAGGAAGTCTATGCCCAGAATACACGGAGCGTCTGGGCCAGTCACTACAGATTGTTTCTGCCGCTCCTTCCCAGTCAGGCTCACCTCGGCTCCCATCAGGGTCAATTGCTGCGATCCCCCTGTCACCCCGGCAATGGAAACAGGCTCCGCCCCCACATGTCCCGATGGTATCAGAGTACACTGTGCACCAGTATCAACTAAAGCATCATATTTCTGTGGCTCTGATGTGCCAGGCTATTGGATCCACTGTCCAGAAGATCCGGTTTTCCCGTGCCTCTCCTTGGCTAGAGACAGGGCCCCTCTAACACTGGTTATTATTCCTTTCCTCGGCATACATACTAGAGGCCCCTTCAAGGGGATCTGACAGATTGTACCCAAAAGCTTGGTCATGAGAAGTTGAGGCTACCTTCACCTTGGTGGAACTCCCCCGGTTAGAGTTTCCCTCCTTGAGCTGATGGACCCATGCTGCCAGGACAGAAGTGGGTTTCCCATCCCACCTTCCCATGTCTTCCCCATGGTCACGCAGGAAGAAACACAGATTAGCCCTTGGCGTGTACCCTCTCTCTCTAGCTGGGGAATGTTGGGCTCTGACTTTGGGGCTTGTGACTCTCAAAGGTGCTGCATTAACCTTCCTCATCTCCTCTCTCATCTCCTCTTTGAACTCCTTAATCACAGCTGAGATATGAGCCTGCATTGGGCCATTAATCATACTCTCCTAAGTTTGCTGGCAACAGACCCCACTGTCTCTTGGTTAGTGTCAGCATCAATTGTTGCAATGAAAGTGGTGTACTGAGATGGCCCAAGATTTGCTAGACTCCACAGCATTTGCCCTGTGCACATGACCTTGTCAGGGTCATTACCATGTTGTCCATCCCTCCCAGAAAGTACCTCTAAATCTGCCACTTCCCTCAGCTGTTGGATCCCCTCCTCAAGGCTCTTCCAGCACATTCTGTGACGGTGCTCCTGCATTCTTTCCCTGGGGACAAACCTCTCTCTGACACTCATTAAAAGCCGCTCCCAGAGAGAAAGGGACCCTGGCTCCCTTACAAAAATCTGATTCATACCTGAGTCCTGAGTCAAGGGTCCCAAGTTCCTTGCCTCACTACTGTCCAGCTGCACACCTGTGTTGGGGAGGATGAATAAATATGATTGCCTGGCAAAAGATTTACAATAGTACAGCCAGGATGAAAACAATCCTCCCTACTGGTTGAACAATGCCCTCACCTACAGATAGGTCCAAAGGTCAAATGGACTGTTCTAACTCACCCCCCAAAATGTATGGTTCATCCCACACCTGTAACCCTCCCCTGAAACATCAGGTATCTGTGACCCCATTGGCCTAAGTCTTATTCCAGCCCACCGTGAAGCCCCCTGATAAGGGGTCTCTGAGGAGTCAGATGCCCTCTTGGAACTTCCACCCTCTCCTAGAGCATCCTCTTGTCTCCCTCTACCCCTTGTCTCTCCCCTCCCCCACTCCCTCAGGCCCTGCCATGTGCTGCGTCTGGCAGCTCCAAGCAGGACCTTTCACCCTCTATAATAAACCTTATGTTCTATGAGCAGCCTTCAGAGATCTCGTCTCCATCCACCCAAACTGTCCTGGAGCACAGAGTCCCCGCAGCCTGTACCCATAAGGTCCCAGACCGGAGTAACCAGGTAGTATAAGCCACACGCCCTTGTCGCACAATATCTTTATGCAGATTACGGAGACTTCTGTACATCACGGACTCGGTGATGATCACAACCTCTGGCTCCCCTGTGGGTTGTGAGGTTCCTCCATTCCTATCCCTATCTGGGCACTCTGCTTTCATCTTAGACCTCCTTGTTTCTACCGGGGCAACTGCTGCTGGCTGTGACTGCCTTTGTGGTTCAGCTGGAACCTGGACAGTTGTAACATCTGTGGGTTCCACAGCTGTACTATTAGACTGTCCCTCTCCAAGGCAAAGGGCAGGTTTCTCACCAGCTGGGGAAATGTACTCCTTCAGCATCTCTCTTATCTCCATAACCAGAACCCTCACCCAGTCTGGGTGGTTCATTTCTGAGGCGGGCTGTGGGGCAGGGTCAGGCTCTGGGGCAGCAGCATCTCCAGTCTCTGGGGCAGTGTCAGGCTCTGCAGCAGCATCCCTAGTCTCTGGTGTAGGTGTCAGGATAGTTACCCAGGTTAATCTTCCATTATCTCTGAGTGCTAAATATAACATGCATATCAGCAACACCACCCATTGTATGATATCATTAGCACTTAGAGTGGATCTTAACCCTTCGAAAACTTAAAATGGTGGGTGTGAACAGCGTGCCAATACCATAAGGCTTGATATCTTTCCCTTAGTAATCATGGGAGCTACCTCAGTCTCTGAAGGTATGTGTGCTGTATCTCCAGTGACAAAATACTCACTGTCCGGTTGCATTTGGTATGCCTTCAGGTCCTGTGAGCTGTTTTACAGGTCCACTATAATGACTTCCCAATCAGTGGATCCAAAATGAAACCCTTTGGCAGTCACTAGGCGAGGTCAGCCTAGCGGCTGCCAAACCTTGTCAGTTATACATTTGACATTTTTATTTTTCTGCCCCCCACCCCCATGAGTCTTGTCCTCCCCCGTTGTTAAGAGAGAGGCATTTTCCCGTGTGGGTCCCGCTATATTTATATCTTTGCACGTAGTTGTATTAGCAGCGGGCACGCCCTGTACACTCAGTTTTTTTGTTTGTTGAACTTTCTCTGGTTCTGGTTTTGAGGACAGTTTCTGGCGAAGTGTCCTGCTTTCTTGCAACGGAGGCAAATGATGTGCTGCAGATGGTCCGATGATATTGGTTGTCTCCTTGGACCTGGTACAGCCATGGCAGCAGGCTGTAGTTGTGCAGATGTTGTATTTCTGCCAGGGGTATCGAACAGCTCTGCTCTCCTGGTACACGCGTCGATCATCTGAGCAAGACTAGGTGATGGGTCGAGAGGAAGGCTGAGGATAATTCTACAGCAGGTCTCGTTTGCATTCCTCTGAGCCATCTCTTTAATCAGCTCCGTCTATACCATAGGGTCTTGCACCTGTCGTTCGACTTGTGTTCTCAAGCAATCCACAAACTGTAAAAAACTCTCTGAAGGAAACTGTTTAATGTTAAGATAGCTGCCCTTAGCCTCAGTTATTGGTAGCTGATAAATGCTTTTTCTGCAGCATTACTAATTTTATCTAAAATCGACCTAGATAGCACTCAGATTTGTTTTTTTGGACAGTGCCAGTCACCTGTGCTGCATAGGTGGTCTATTGTAATAGGGTTACCATCATTATCGTTGGCCTCACTGGGTGTTTGCTGTATCTGTTTTAAAACTGCTGTTAAAGCCAACTTCCATCTATTTCCCCGTATCTCATATTCAGAAGGTGTTAGTAAACATTTAAATAAATCAGTAATATCTCTCGGTACCATCTCATTTGAATTAAAGGTTGCCCTCATCATCCCTTTGAAAATCTTGCTTGATCTCCCAAATTTTCTCTGTGTTTTACAATCTCTGTTTTGTCTCTACATGGTAGTGGTTGATACATTCTGGTGCCGTTTCTCCTACCTAGGTATACAACAGGTGCTACAGATGGTATGTATTCATCATCATGTCCCTGAATTGCAGGAATTTCTGCTGCTTTTCCAGTACTCATAGAGGCAGGAGTTTTTTCCCGTGACACTCCTTGGGTCCCGGTGAGAAGCAGGTCAACTGGCCTCTCCCAGGCTGCCGGTGCCGCGGGGGAAACCCATGCGCCGCCGGTGCCGTGGGCTGGGTTCGGCTGCCCCCCTGCATGGTCCGGGCTGGGGGCTGTGCAGAGACCGGCCCCAGCGCTGGGAGTTGTGTCGAGACTGGCCCGACCCCCATTCCTGTGGCAACTCAGAGGGAGCTGCTGATAAGGAGGGAGTGGCGGTGCTGCCGGAGGCCGGAAGAGATTGGGGGAGGTGTGGGGGGCTGGGGGGAGGAGAGGATTGTGAGAAGAAGGCAAAAGCACATGGCCACCACCATTATGCTGCCGCATGTGCCCTGCCGGTCTCAGAGACCCTGCCACATCACCAGGGCTCTGGGAAGAGAACCTTGCACTTTTGGAGAAGTCCGGACTATATTTCTCAGAAGAACCAGGTGTTACAGGGGGATACAGGGTGGGTAAGGTGATATCAGGACCAAAGTATTGGGGGGGTGCATCAGAATTAGAAAAAGGGTTAGTTGGACTGTTAGTCTGTGTCTGTATGCTTTTTCCCGCTTCTAAAATCTGTTTTCGAGCTTGTTAAAATATCAGAATAAATAGACAAGCTTTATGTTCACCATTTTCGACTTTTAAAGTTAATATCTGTCCAATTTGCTTCTAAAATGAGATTGCATTAATTTCCTGCACAGTGAAATTTGGTATTTCCTTTGTTAACCAGCATATGAAACACAGTAGAAGCTTATTTGGGAATGTAACATTGGTTAAAATATTGTTAAGGTGTTTTAATGTGCTCTTTTGGTCCGCTGATAATTTCGCACCCATTTTTTACTCATATTGGTGGACTATCCACCACCAGACTAACTCAGCATGAGTTTTTGAATTCCCCGGTCTTAGAACACAGGAAGTGGGGGGGGATGGGGGGTGGGGGTGGGGTGGTGGTGGGTACCGCACCGCCGGAGGGGCTCCTGGTCTTTTTCTCGGCACCCCTGGGGTACAGGGTTTTCCCCACTGCTGTCCCAGGGTTAGATACCCCCTTCTGTGGCTTCCCCACCCTGGGAACACGGGGTCTCTCAGTCAGAGCAGCTTCTCCAATGTGATCCCCAAGCCCGCCCATTTCAAGTTGAGTGCGCTGTCTCCTAGTTTACCCAAGCTTGCAGCGTCCTACGGTCACTGTGGTAACACCCCTTCCAGCTAGGCGTGCTCCCAGGAAATGCTAAACGAAGGGGTTCTTACCAATCCTGTGGAACCGTAGGGTCATCTGTGGAATCGTCTGGGGTCCCAGCTCCATCCGGCTTGCCTGGGGCACTCAGGCAAGGTCCCAACTTCTCCCTGTCACTCCAAGCCACTCAAAAGCAGCTGATAAGGAACAGGGTAGTTGACTTTCCCAAAGAGATTTTGAGACCCCTAAAATAAGGGCTCCAGCTCCTCCGTGGGCTTTTAGCAAACCCACATTGGGGGCCAATTGATGCTTCTCCCTCTCAGCCTCACAAATTACCAGGCCAGCCCAGATAGACGAGGCCTTGAGCGGGGCATGTCAGGAGATGTGCAAAGATTCAAAAGAGGCTCTATCCCCAATGTGGTTGTCCAGCTTCTTTATTCCGTGAGATCAGGGGGGAAAGAGAGTGAACAGGAAGGGACATGGCCTTATCTAGGCTCTGGACAGGGAGGGCTTTCTGTCTCTCCGACAGCCCCATCAGAGCAGGAAGGAAAGGACCACACTGTCCAAGATTAAAAAAAGAAGGTTTTCCTATTTACCATCTGAGTAGGAGTTGCCTTGGGGCAGTTTTCCTTATCTGCTGTTAATAGCCCCATCAGTGCCTTGCCACATGACTCAGAGATAACACTGTCCAGGAGCAGGTGATTAAGGACACACCTCGTGACTCATAATGACCCATTGTAAGATGCTCTGCCCAGGGGGGAGGAGCTAGGCATTCCAACCTGGATAAAACTGGGGATTTCTAGACAGAGGGGCAGCCTTTTCACGGGTTCTCCGAGAAGACACAGCAACTACATCTGCCATCCCAAGAGGACTGCAGCTATTCCAATTTGGACTGCTACCAGCACGCTGGCCAGGTTGTATTCTGACTTTGTCAGTAGTTTTTCCCTTTGTATTATTGCATGTATTTTTGTCCTTTTCCCCTTTTCCCAATAAATTGTATTTCTGACTTGGAGTCTCTCACTGGTTTTGCTTTCAAACCAGAACACACACTTATCTGATTAGAGTCACAGGGGTCCCGGCAAAAAGGGGCAAAGCATAGGCAGAGCACACTGTAACACATGATATCCTGTTGTTTTGTCCCTCCTGTCATGGCATGGCTCCTGCTCCTTTAGCAGAAGGCACTAACCCCCAAGGTTTGACTACTAACTCCATTTGGCAAACTGATGTCACCCATATCCCAGAGTTTGGTTACTTAAAATATGTTCACATTTCCATTGACACATATTCTCATTTTCTAATGGTGACTGCTCACACCAGAGAGAAGGCCCATGATGCTATCCAGCACTGGCTCACCTGTTTTGCCGCTCTGGGCTTTCCTGACACCATCAAATCGGACCATGGACCTGCCTACACCTCAGAGTGAGTTCATAACTTCTTGTGGCAATGGAGTGTGACTCACAATACGGGCATTTCCTGCTCTCTCACAGGGTCAACTATTGTCAAGTGTGCCCATAGGACCCTAAAAACCATGCTTGAAAAACAAAAAGAGGTGGAGTTGGAGTGCCCTTATGACAGACTAGCTAAATGTCCTCAGTTTTTTAAATCCAGATGAGATGGAACAGACTGCAGGTGTGTTAGACAGTATTCCTTCAACACAAAGGCTCATCTAAGACCTCCATTGCTGGTGAAGGATTACTGACTGGACAATGGAAAGGACCCCTGGACTTCCTGATGTGGGAAAGGGGTTATGCCTGTGTCTTCAAAGTGACTCCATGTGCAGTGTGTTCCATCACTGTGTGTGCATCCTTTTGTCCCACTGTCCTGATCCCATGTGCATATAGATGCTATGTTATAGGCATATGTTGCAGTTTTTAAAATGCTGTTGAAGTTATTATTGTTGTCACTGTTATTAATGTTTTAGGAGTTGTTTAGATTTTTCTTAGTAGGTTTTCGTTGCCTAAAGAAAAGAAAGAGGGAGATGTGGTATATGGGGTGATATTTCTTCGAGTTGTTAAGGCTTATGCCCACAGAAGGCCCTGTGGGGCAGGCACGGCTGCAGGCTGGATGGTTGGAGGTCAGCTGTGGGGGTGAGAGGCAGTTATGGGGATGAACGTGTGGACAGCACATGAATTGGAACCTAACTGGGTGATAGGATGTGTGGAAAGCAGCACTGCAGCTGAGCCAGCCAATCAGTGCCCTTAATCTGTTGAGTTCTGGTTGTGTCAGGTTGAGATTAAAGGTATAAACAAGGAGTGATTTCAACAATATAGTGATCCCTTCTGATGCGTAAGGGGATCCGTGTCTCTTTGTTCCCCATTGCTACACCTCAGTGTTGTGTGAAAGTGTGAATGGGAAAGGAGGAGAGTGGGAAGTGAAAGTTTATGTCCTGTGTCTTGAGTGATTGATGGATGTAACTGTTGAGTGAATGAGATGTACTTCAGCACAAAACAAACAAGGAGCTTCGATCTGCACTTCCGCTTTTCAGGTGACCGAGGTGGGCAGGGAAAAGCAAAGTGTTTGTTGTCTAGCTGAATAAATTTTTAAATAAATGTTTGTGTTGTCTGTATAAGTGTAGTTTTGTATTTAAGTTATGTACTCAGATGTGAACCTTGGGTATGGTGTAAGATCTGCCACGAGAGGTGGCATTGCACACCCACACAAAACAGTGCCTGGTGCAAGGACTATGAAAAAGTCGAACTGAGAGCCAGGAATCTGGCATTAATTTATGTAAAATTTCTGAAGGAAATAGTGTGTGGGAAAACAGCATTTAGTTCCCCAAGCCTGAACAAGGCCCCAGCAGGACTGGAAAAATACGTATGAAAGGAGGAGAGACAGAATTGCTTGGAAGTTAAGAAAGAAGGAAAAAAAAAGGTGTGTGGACTGTGCTGATGCCTGGATAAGGTGAGAAAATGGCACTCAAAGCAAACAAGGAGAAAACCCCAAGGGAAAAGGAGAACAGGGAAACATTGATGGATACACTTCCAGATAGCCTCCTGGGAATAAAATTAGCAGAGTGGGAACATAACCCTGACAAAAAGAATAAAAATAAAATCAAAACGATACATTATTATATGAGAAAATAGACTAATCAGGAGATAAGATCTGATCATTCATCATTGATCTGGCCAAAATGAGTTCCTTTGAGGGGTGGATATGCCAACTTTGAATATTCATGTGAATGCCAAAGAACCAGTCAGTCAGGAAAAAAGTGACTCTGCTGCCACTTGGAAGGGCGAGGCTTCCCTGGGGGAGACCAACGTATTTAAATTAAAAGAAATGAAACCTGGGACCCCTTAGAGTATCTGCCCCCACCATATCTGCAGGCAGCCCCTGCACCCCCTGCACCCCCTGATGGACCCAGCCAGAATACCTGGAGCAGAGCATCCAGTGAGAGGAATGGAAAAATGAGATCCAAGCAGTGGCACTAACCCCCTCTGGGAAGTGCCATTGGGAGGGGCACATGGGGAATCAGGTTTGTGACTGTCCCACTTAATTCCACTTAAGTGAGAGCATTTAAAAAGGAATTAAAAGTTCTGCTAGAAGATCCTATCAGATTAGCAGAACAAGTAGACCAATTTTTGGAACCCAGTGTTTATACCTGGGACAAAGTGCAATCTGTAATAAACAGCCAAGGAAAGACAAATGATCTGAGCAGCAGGGATGTGCATTTGGGAGAGGGAACACGCACCCCATGGGCCGCTGGGGAGAAGAAAATGCCCTTGCAATGCCCTAATTGGGATCACCTTAACCCCAGGGGAAGGCAGAACATGGAAGATTATAGAGCATTAATTGTCAGGGGCATTAGGGAGGCTGCTCCAACAACTCAGAACACCCACAAGGCATTTGCTGAACAACAAAAGAAGGATGAGACTCCACCTGAATGGCTGGAGAGGTTAAAAAGAAATACGAGACAATACTCGGGTGTAGACTGATACAAAAGCTGGACAAGCTTTATTGAAGATAAACTTTGTCACTTATGCTGGGCTGGATATAAGGAGAAGCTAGAAAGGGAATGCCAAGATAAGGGGTTGAATGACCTGTTAAAAGAAGCCCAGAAGGTCAGTGTATGGTGGGATGAGGAGAAAGCCACGGGGAAAGGGAAAAGAATGGCAGCCGCTATTGCCGAGGGGAACCAGACGTGCAAGGACCCACCCCCGGAGGGAAGTGAGCCCCTGTCAGGGCAAGGCAAGCAGGAGTAGGGGGAGGATAATGGGAACAGAGCTCCCTGGGGGAGGGACCCTAAAAGGGGAAAGGGCAATTGAACAACCGAGGCCCAATCTGTCAGCAGTGCAGGGAAATTGGGCATTTGAGGTGAAACTGCCCATGGAGGGAAAGGGACCTGAAGGTTTTTGAGGAGGCTTGAGAAATAGTCTGCTGCACCCACAGAGGAAAGCTGCCTCATCATGCCCCCAAGCTGCAACAACGGTTGTGAGTGTCCCTGTGTGGCCCCAGAGTGTCCCCGATGATTTCGCTACCCTTGATGACCTCACAGCTGTGACATCACTGTTCTTGCAGCAGCTTTGGGATGTCCTCAATGGCTTTTTGGCACCACTCAGCCACCCCAGGGCCACTGGCATCATGAGGGCCACCGGAGCCACCAGGACAACTTGAGAGGAGGTTGCGGATTTTCCCAAGTGATTTCTGCAGGTAACGTGTGGCCAGGCGGGCACTGGCATCCCACAGCCGCTCAGCCTTGGCCACTGCGGCCACCAAGGACTCAGGGACATCAGGGGACATCTCATTTGTCCCCTTCAGGGTGGCCTCGATGTCCCCGAGCCGGCGCTGCAGCTCCCGGGGGAACATGGTGGCTTTGTCACACACAGCCACCAAGCGCTCCAGCAGCTCCAGGGCCACCTCTGCCCGCTGTTCCCTCCTGCTGGCTGCCTTGGCCTCGCTGGTGGCCACCCCGGTCTCTTCCGTGGCCTTGGTGGCCGCCACCACCTTGTTGGTGGCCGCTGCCACCCAGGCCTCATGTGCAGCCAGCGCTGAGGTCGCCTCCTCCTTGTCCAGGGCCAGCGGCACCTGCCAGGCCGCGGCCACCAGGTTGTCCCTGGCTGTCCCCCCCTGTGTGGCCTTGACCTGCAGATCCCCAGCCAGGGTGGTGGCGGTGGCCGCTGTGGTGGCCTCCCTGGTGGCCGTGGCCCTGCAGGCGTCACGGAGCTCGATGGCCTCCCTGGCCAGCTGGTCCCAGCCTTCCCTGAGCGTGGCCACTGGGACCCGCCAGGCGCTGGCCGCCCTTGTCACATGGGCCCAGGTGGCCCCTGGGGTGGCCCCGAGGGCGGCCAGGGCCTGGCCCAGGGAGGCGTTGCCCAGGGGGGGGGGACAATACTGTCGTTCAGGGCATGACAGAGGTGATTGATGAAGGTCTCCAGGGCCGTGTGCAGGGACCATGGGGACACAGCCAGCAGCACGTCCCCGTAGGGCCCAGCCACAGTAACTGCCAGCTCTCCCAGGACGGCCACCACGTCCACCAGCGCCTCCAGCAACTGTGGAGGGGAAGGGGAGGTGATGGAGTCCTCGTGGCACTCATAGCCTCCTGGGGTGCCCCCTCTCCTCTCCTGGAGTCCCCTTTTGTCCCCTCGCTGGAGGGCTCTGCTGTCTCCTCTTTCCCTTTGTCATCCCCTCATTGCCTCTCCCAACCCCTGCCACCCTCCACTGTTCCCCTCTGCCTCCCTCGGTCCCCCCCTCTGTCACCTCCCTCCTTCGTGCCACACCTCTGTCCCCTTTGTGATAGCCCTGTCCCCTCCCACCTCCCCAAAAGGGGATTGTCGAACCTCACCTCACGGGGCTCCATGGCCTCAGGGGACAGCCAGGGACACGTCCAGGGCCACTCGGGTGACACGCAGGAATGTGGGGCAGCCAGCAGTAAACAGGAAGAGGTGATGAGGTGACATCACCACCCCAGCCACGCCCTCCCCACCTGCATGGTGCTCGATGTCTCCCTGATGGCCCCCAAGAGACCCCGATGTCTCCTCAGGGTCTCCACATGCCCCCAGTGTCCACTGAGGGTCTCCAACAGGACCCAAATGCCCCTCCAGAGTCCCCATCAGGGCCCTGCTGTCCCAAACACACCCCAGTATCCCCTCAGTGTCCCCAACAGGGCCTCAATGTCCTCCCTGATGTCCTCAACAGGAGCCCAATATCCCCAGTGTCCCCTCAGGGCTCCCAACAGAGCCCAGATGTCCCCCCAGTATCTCCAACAGGAACCTGATGTCCCCTGAGTGTCCCCAACAGGCCTCGATGTCCCCCCCATGTCCCCAACATGGCCCAAATGTCTCCCAGTGTCCTGTTGGGGACACTGGGGACACTGGGATCCTGTTTTGGACACTGTGGGGACATCAGGGACATTGTGATGGCCCAAAACAGGACAGGGGATATCAATGTGGCCTGGGCGTTTTCAAGGAAAGGACATGGGGGTGTCCCCAAGGTCCCCAATGTCCCTCAGGGTGCCCCATGCCCTGGCCATGACAGTGCCACCCCAATGTCCCCACCCTGTCCCTATCCTGCCCCACCAGCGCTCTCTGGGCCGCCTCCAGCCATTGCGTCACCTCCTCGTGCCCCTCACGCAATGTCCCCAAGCCCACTAGGATGTCCCCAAGTGCCCAGGCAGCTCTGGGGAAGCCCTGTCCCTGTGTCCCCCAAGGTGTCACCTCCCTGTCCTGGGTGACAGCTGTCACCAACATCCCCAGTTCCTGTGTCACCTCCTCCAGCTCCCCCAGCTCATCTGCAGTGGCCTCGTTGATGGCCGTGGCGGCCTTGGTGCTGGCCCTGGCGGCTGCCACCTGCCAGGCATGGTCCTGCATGTTCAGGGCCATGTCCCGCTGGTGGTACGCGGCGGTGGCCAGGTGATGCTGTGATGTCCCCAAACCCCGCCAGGCCACCTCACAGGACACGGCCACCACAGTCAGGTCCAGCAGCAGGTGATTGTCTTCACTCACCCCCAGGGCGGCGCGGGCTGAGTCCAGGGACACTGTGGGGACACGGGGACACTGCACAGGTGGCACCAGGGAGACGGCAGTGCCACCTGTCTAGTGGCACCAGACTGGTGGCACCAGGGACAGAGCAGTGGCACCAGTTCCATCCCAGTGCTACCAGCCCTGCATCCCCAGGACTGCCCCAGTGTCATCACCCCAGTGTCACCAGTTCCATCACAGTGCCACCACTTCTGTCCCACTGTCACCACTGGAGTGCCACCAGCCCAGTGTCAGCAACCCAGCTGCAGGACCAGTGTCCTCAGTCCTGTCCCAGTGCCACCATCTCAGTGTCCCCAGTCCCATGCCAGTATCCCTGTCCCAGTGTCACCAGTCACCTCCCACTGTCCCGAGTTCCAGCTCAGTTTCTCTGTCCTGGTGTCACCACCCCAGTGCCAACAGCGTTGCTCTGGTGTCACCACCCCCATGTCACTAGTTCCATTCCAGTGCCACAAGTTCCATCCCAATGTCACTACCCCAGTGTCACCAGTCCTGTCCCAGTGCCACCATCCTAGTGCTCCCAAGTGCCAGCCCAGCGCCCCAGTTCCAGCCCTGTGCCACCACCCCCTTGTCCCCATACCAGTGTCACCATCCCAGTGTCACCAGATCCATCCAAATGTCACAGTCCCTGTGTTCCCAGTTCCCTCCCAATGTCCCCAGTCCAATCCCAGTGTCTCCCATCTTGTCCCAGTTGTGTCCCCGTGTCCCAAGTCCCATCACAGTGTCCCCACTCCCTTCTTGATGTCTCCATCCCAGTGTCCCCTCCAACTGTTCCCAGTTCCATCCCAGTACCACCAACACAGGAAGTCATCCCAGTGTCACCAGTCCCATCTCAGTGTCACCAGTGCCATCCATGGCACCAGCCCAGTGTCACCATTTCAATCCTAGTGCCTCCAGTTTCACCCCAGTGTCCTCTATTCTGCCCCAGTGCCCTCATCCCAGTGTCACCAGTCCCACCCCAGTTTCCCCAGTCCTGACCCACTGTCCCCCATCCCATCTCAGTGTCCCTGTCCCAGTGTTCCCAATTGTGCCCCAGTGTCCCCAGTTCTATCCCGATGCCCCATCCCAAGTGTTCCCAGTTATGTCCCAGTGCCACTAGTTCCATCCCAGTGCCACTAGTTCTATCGCACTGTCACCACCCCATTGTCCCCAGGGCTGTCTCAGTGCCACCACCCTCATGTCATCATTCCAATGTCACCAACCCAGTGTCCCCAGTTCCATCCCAGTGCTCCCACTGCCAGCCCAGAGCCACCACCCCATTGTCCCCATACCAATGTCACCATCCCAGTGCCACCGCCCCATTGTCCCCATACCAATGTCACCATCCCAGTGCCACCGCCCCATTGTCCCCATACCAATGTCACCAGCCCAGTGTCACCAGTCCTGTCCTAGTTTCCCCAGTCCTGTCACAGTGTCCCTGTCCCAGTGTAACCAGTTCCATCCCAGTGCCCCCATCCTGAGGCAGGGAAGGTCTCTACTGGTCGGTGGGGCTCCATACTGGTCTGAACTGGTCTGTACTGGTTCCCTGCATCCCCTGCTGCCCCCTGCAGCTCTACACTGGTCCATAGTGCTCTATACTGGTCTGAACTGGCCTATACTGGTCAGGGCAGGGGAAAGTCTCTCTTGGTCTGTAGATATTCATGTTGCTCCATACTGGTCTGAACTGGTTTATACTGATTCATATTGGTCTGACCTGGTCTCCACAGCTCTGTACTGGTCTATATTGGTCTATATTGGTCTATATTGGTAAGAGAAAGTCCCTCCTAGTCTCTAAAAACTCGCACTGATCAGAACTGGTCTGAACTGGTCTGCACTGCCTCCCACTGTTCTATAAAGATGTATACTGGTCTGGACTGGTTTATACTGGCCTATGCTGATTCATACTGGTCTATACTGGTCCATATTGCCTCCCACTGCTCCAAAGTGCTCCATACTGCTCTATAATGGTTTCTACTGGTTTTTACTGGTCTATACTGGTCCATACAGGTTTTTACTCACACACACCACCACACAGCACCATCAGCACCATGGCCAGCCCGTGCCCAGCCCGCAGCCAGCGCTGGCACCGCCGTGCCCATCTCTCCTCGTGCTTCAGCGCCGCCGGCGCCACCTCAGCCTTGGCCCCGAGCTGCCGCAGCCACTGCTCGTCCTCGTCCCCCTAGGGTTCCCAGGGCCACCGTCGGGGCCACCGTGGCCTCTCAGGCCCTCTCCAGCCTCTTCTGGGTCACCTGGGCCTGGCCCAGGGTGGTCTCGGCCTCGGCCAGTGCGGTGGGGACGCTGTCCGATGTCTCCAAGGCCTTGGCCAAGGCCACCAGGGCCACCAGGGCCCTGCGCCGCGCAGCCACTGGACAGGAAAGGGGGATTAGGGAGGTAGAGGAGGGGTTGGAGGGTTCTGGGTGGGGGGGGGGGTAGCAAGTCCAAGTGGGGATTTGGGGGTTCTGGGGGAGTTTTTGGAGGGTCCTAAGGAGTATTCAAGGGTGACCCAAGTAGGGTTGGGGGAACTCTGGTGCAGTTTTTGGAGGGTGGGGGGCTCCAGTGAAATTTGGAGGATCCTGAGGGAGCTTTTGGTCACCCTGAAAGGGTTTTGGGGGGCCCCAGGTGGTGTTTGGAGATCCCAGATGGGGTTTGGGGGAGGTCCCAGGTGAGCAGGGGACACAGCACAAAGGAGTCAGGGTGTACACAGGGGTCAAGGGGGTCCCAGGTGAGGCTCCCAAGAGATTGAACCGGCCCCGGGTGAAGTTTTGGGGGGCCCAGGTGAGGTTTCGGGGCTCTCAGTGGAAGTTTTGGGGCTTCCATTTGAGGTTCTGCAAGGGTCTGGGACTTCTCAGCTGAGAATTCCCAAAGATTTTTAGTTTCTCAGATGCACAGGTGAGCATTTGGGGGGGTCAAGTGTCCAGGTGAGGGTCCCAAGGGACTCCCAAGCAAAATTTGGAGGGTCCCAGCTGAAAATTCCCAAGGATTTGGGGTTTCCCAGGTGTCCCAGATGAGGCTCCAGGGAGGTTTCAGGGTTTCCAGGCACCCAGGTGAGATTTTGGGGGGTCCTACCCGCCTTTCACCCCCCCCCCCCCCCCACCGGCCCCTCTGAACTCCCCAAACTCCAGAACTTTCCACTCCCCTTTTCCCTCCCATATGCACCCACGGGCCTGGGAATTCTTAAACTTCACTAAATCCCCACCAGATCCCCCCAAATCCCCTTAGGTACGCAATGGGGGTGACCCCGGGGTTTTGGAGTTCCCACCTTGTGCTCCATCCCTGTCCTCATCCAGAGGCTGTGGCCAGAGCTCTGAGGGCTGAGGGCGTTGAGGCTCTTGGAGGAGGGAGGGCCCCACACCCTTATCCTCCCCCGAGGGGCAGAACTGGCCCTGCAAGGACCTCAGGGACTCTTTCAAGGCTGGCTTTAATCCCTTGAAGCCCAGATCCATCCTCCAGGGCTCCATTTCCCTGCCAGGACACCAATGACCCCTCTGGGTCCTGATTTCCCCTGCCAGGACCTTGATTTACCCCCTTTCATCCTTTCAGGACCTCACTGAACCCCTCAGGGCCCTCATTTATCCCTTCAGGACCCATTTTCCCCTCAGCAGCCCATTTATCCTTCTAGGACCCCATTCACCCCTTTCAGGACGATGTTTATTGCCACAAAACCCTGATTTTCCTTCAAGGGGAAGAATTTGCCCTGTCAGGACCCCAATAACCGCCTCAGGGCTCGTTTACCACATCCAGGGCTCTGGTTTCCCCTGCCAGGACCCTGATTTGGAATGGATTTTTAGGATTGCTTTTGGAGATCCAGCAGGACTTGGCATCTGGGATTTTTTGGGATCCAGGAACTGGAATTTGAGATCATTTGGGATCATTTCTTGGGATCCAGCAGGATTTGGGATCAGTTGGAGTGAAAAACACGTTCACTATCCTCTGAAAATTTAGAAGTTCAATAAAGGACAAGAGGAGACAGAGACAGTAAAGCAGATTTACAGGTTCATCTTGGCACTCAGCCAAGAGCACAAATGCTAGTTTGGAAACAACCTTTTAATACAGTTTCTACTGCACCAGCCTGTTACATATTCATAAACAATTATGCATACTAAACTTTTCCCCAAACATGTTTACATGTTCCAAGAACTGTTTAGCATGGCTCCTCCTCGCATCTGCCTTTTTAGAGCCGGCAGATTCCCTGGGTGTGGTTTTGGTCCTTTTTTTATCATCACCTCCAGTTTTTGGGCCTTGGTCCACACTGTCTCCAGACAGTGAGTGCTGACAGTTGGCAGATCTGTAGCCAGGTGTCCTCATCCTGTGCTCATTGGATGTTATCCCACCCCAGCAGGCATTTTAACACAAGCATACTTCTATCAGCCATTTCACTAAGCTTAATTAGCAACAGAAATAAAAACTAAATCTTTATAACAAAGTTACTTTAACACTACACATATGAAATCCATTTTAATACTTACAAAAAGCCAATATTATAATATATATCCATAACACAGAGCAAAATACTTGTCATCAATAACAACCTGCAAAAGCCAATACAGAAATGGAAAAGCTGATTATTCTATTGTCATTTATAACCTGCCTCTGCTGCAGACATGGCAGAAAGCTGCCTCTGTTACAAGATACGAAGGAGCTCATTCACCCCCCATCTATCCCCATCCCCACACCTATCAGTGTTCCCACAGCGTCCTCAGAATGTCCCAAAGTGTCCCTAGGGATGTCACCCCAGGAATTCCCATCAGGATTTGGGACAATTGCAATGAAAATTCCCCAAATATGTCTCAAATCCTGCGCGGGGAGGTGGGGGTTGGGGGTTGGGTTTCTTCTGCTCTTATTAACTGTAGAATTTCTTCCCATGGAGTTGCTGAGAGGCACTGATGTCTGGCTGCATGAGACAGGCGTGGAGGGGGAACTCCTTTGGTTCTTGGGAGTTTCTCTCAGGGTGGGGGGCAGAGATACTCCAAGAGTGGGGACAGGTAAAAAGGGATGGGGCTGGGGGCAGCCACTCTCTCTCTCTCTCTCTGTCTTGCTTCAGGTTTGTAGGAGGACGGTTGGACCTGTGGCTTGGGGAAAGGAGTTCGCTGCCACCACCATAACCCAGCAGGAAACCCTTCTTCTGCTACTGGGCCCCGCATCCCCTTGCCCTACCAGGACATCCTGCAGATTCCAACTATAAGAAAAACAATGCTCACTTCCAGGAATTTAAAAGGTTTATTAAAACCTTATCAAAAATATAACAAAAGACTGAATAGAGAAAATAATATGGCGCCAGGAGAAGAGGATTTTTCCCACCATGTGCTCATCCACACCATGGAGATTTTACCTTTTAACCCTTTAACCCCTCCCAAAGTTCTGCCTATCAACTCTTTCTTCACTGTCCAGTGGTGGAGGTCACTTCCTTAAATCTTGATTGGAGGTCAGGTGCTGCCATAGTAATGAGCCAACCCTCCCAAATGTCCCGAACCCAGGCCATCCCGATAACAATGCAAGCGGGGTAAAACACAACGATAAATCTATAAAACTTATCTTAATATATATACATGCTATTTGCCTTTTAATTGTGAGAGTCAACCATTGCATTACTCATCTATCACACAGCTAATGCCGTGGAGTTCTGATACATTTCGTCCACCGCCCCAGGATTCCTGCTCATCCCTGCCCTTCCAGCCTGCTGCTGCTCCAGTCCTCTTGGGGCACAGGGATCGGCGTCCCCAGGGTTTGTGAAGCAAAGCCTCTCCTCAATCCCTTCCCACCTTCGGACAAAGCCGCCATTGCCGCGTGCTCCCCGAGCCTGCGCTGGAGCGCCCCCTGCAGGCGCATGGA